>NC_140024.1:23293731-23693211 GCF_964263955.1 Coregonus lavaretus | reverse complement strand
ACACCCGGAGTGGGTCCTACTGTATGTGCACGAATAAACAAACAAACACAAACCAGACTGAATACACACACATGCGCACACACACTCGCACACTGAACACACACACACTAACACACACACATACACAAATTGAACCCACATAGGCTGCACCCATGCATACTGTGCATGGTAGCATATCCAGGTGTTGTTCTTCTCTCACACATTCACATAAGAAATTGTTAAAGCGGTTAACAAGGATTTCTAAGGAAATGCTCACGATAAGCCTAACGGATAACAGTGTCTGTCTTGTGAAACAGAGAGGTTACATGGTACACACTTAATAAGTGGAGAAAGCTCTCTCTCTCTCTCTCTCTCTCTCTCTCTCTCTCTCTCCTCTCTCTCTCTCTCTCTCTCTCTCTCTCTCTCTCTCTCTGCTCTCTCTCCTCTCTCTCTCTCTCTCTCTCTCTCTCTCTCTCTCTCTCTCATCTCTCTCTCTCTCTCTTTTCTCTCTCTCTCTCTCTCTCTCTCTCTCTCTCTCTCTCTCTCTCTCTCTCTCTCTCTCACGAGCCTCGCACTCACCATCCTTAGCTGAACCCCCATCTGAAATGTTAATGTGGTCTGTTTGAAGGCAAGCATTATGACTAATCCCTACTTAATATGCTCCCCTCCAACATTGTTTTTCTTTTTTACACAAGTACACAGAGACCTCCGGGAAGAAATACTAGTCAGGTAGTGACTCTTTTACCTCAGAGTAAGGAGTTGGTGAAATGGTGCTGCCAGCAGTAGAGAAAATATACAGACAGAATATAGACAGATATATACCATCTCGTCTTGGATCAAAACACTACTTGAACCCAGTAGGCTTAAATGATAGTGACCCTGAGAGTTTCCCGATGTGGGTTTCTGTACATGATACAATGACCTTATCAAAAGGGGGAGAAAAAAATACAATAAATACTACTGAAGCAAAGTACTTTTAGCATATGTTTTCGTTTCAGTCTCCTCCATCTTCTCTAACCAAAGCTAATTGTATGGATTTATTTTCTATTGATAATGTAAAATTAACCGGCGTACAGAAAGACTCAAGTGAAGGCGAAATTACAGAGGGATTATCAAGGTATTAGAAATCCAGGGCTTAAAAACAAAGGTGTCATTGTACACTGATGATTCATGTTTTCTCTTAAATCCACAATTTGGATCCCTCCACAGCCTCATTGAGGATCTAGATACATTTTCTAACCTCTCTGGATTACAACCAAATTATGATGTGTACAATATTGCGTATTGGATCACTAAAAAATACAACTTTTACATTACCGTGTAGTTTACCAATAAAATGGTCTGATGGTGATGTGTATATACTCGGTATACATATCCCGAAATAAATAAATGATCTCATTCCAATTTTTTTTTATAGAAAGTTAGCAAGAATTTAGTAATATCCCAGTTTACCTATTTGCTTTTGGTCTTGCCTACATTTACATTTTACATTTTAGTCATTTAGCAGACGCTCTTATCCAGAGCGACTTACAGTTAGTGAATGCATACATGTATTTATTTATTTTATTTTTTATTTTTTTATACTGGCCCCCGTGGGAAACGAACCCACATCCCTACCGGCCAAACCATCCCTACCTTGGACGACGCTGGACCAATTGTGCGCCTACACCTAGTGAACAGTTTTTTAAATTATATGAGAAAAAAATATTCAATTTTATTTGGAACGGCAAGCCAGACAAAATTAAACAGTTGCAATTTCAATTTAATCCACCAGAAATTACAGAACAAATAATGCAACAAATATTGTGGTTAAACTCAAATATACTAACTGATAAAAAAAAACATCATGTTTTGAAAACTTTTTTTAAAAAGGTATGATCTTTGTAAATTATATCATAGGTAGGACTGGTGGAGTTACAGTGGGGAAAAAAGTATTTAGTCAGCCACCAATTGTGCAAGTTCTCCCACTTGATGAGAGAGGCCTGTAATTTTCATCATAGGTACACGTCAACTATGACAGACAAATTGAGAAAAAATAATCCAGAAAATCACATTGTAGGATTTTTTATGAATTAATTTGCAAATTATGGTGGAAAATAAGTATTTGGTCACTTACAAACAAGCAAGATTTCTGGTTCTCACAGACCTGTAACTTCTTCTTTAAGAGGCTCCTCTGTCCTCCACTCGTTACCTGTATTAATGGCACCTGTTTGAACTTGTTATCAGTATAAAAGACACCTGTCCACAACCTCAAACAGTCACACTCCAAACTCCACTATGGCCAAGACCAAAGAGCTGTCAAAGGACACCAGAAACAAAATTGTAGACCTGCACCAGGCTGGAAAGACTGAATCTGCAATAGGTAAGCAGCTTGGTTTGAAGAAATCAACTGTGGGAGCAATTATTAGGAAATGGAAGACATACAAGACCACTGATAATCTCCCTCGATCTGGGGCTCCACGCAAGATCTCACCCCATGGGGTCAAAATGATCACAAGAACGGTGAACAAAAATCCCAGAACCACACGGGGGGACCTAGTGAATGACCTGCAGAGAGCTGGGACCAAAGTAACAAAGCCTACCATCAGTAACACACTATGCCGCCAGGGACTCAAATCCTGCAGTGCAAGACGTGTCCCCCTGCTTAAGCCAGTACATGTCCAGGCCCGTCTGAAGTTTGCTAGAGTGCATTTAGATGATCCAGAAGAGGATTGGGAGAATGTCATATGGTCAGATGAAACCATATGACCAGTAAGAATTCCGGCTCTCACAGAACTGTTAGTTTTTCTTTAAGAAGCCCTCCTGTTCTCCACTCATTACCTGTATTAACTGCACCTGTTTGAACTCATTACCTGTATAAAAGACACCTGTCCACACACTCAATCAAACAGACTCCAACCTCTCCACAATGGCCAAGACCAGAGAGCTATGTAAGGACATCAGGGATAAAAGTGTAGACCTGCACAAGGCTGGGAGAGGTTGGAGTCTGTTTGATTGAGTGTGTGGACAGGTGTCTTTTATACATGTAACGAGTTCAAACAGGTGCAGTTAAAACAGGTAATGAGTGGAGAACAGGAGGGCTTCTTAAAGAAAAACTAACAGTTCTGTGAGAGCCGGAATTCTTACTGGTTGGTAGGTGATCAAATACTTATGTCATGCAATAAAATGCAAATTAATTACTTAAAAATCATACAATGTGATTTTCTGGATTTTTGTTTTAGATTCCGTCTCTCACAGTTGAAGTGTACCTATGATAAAAATTACAGACCTCTACATGCTTTGTAAGTAGGAAAACCTGCAAAATCGGCAGTGTATCAAATACTTGTTCTCCCCACTGTATATATATATACAGTACCAGTCAAAGGTTTGGACACACCTACTCATTCAAGTGTTTTTCTTTATTTTTACTATTTTCTACATTGTAAAATAATAGTGAAGACATCAAAACTATGAAATAACACATATGGCATCATATAGTAACCAAAAAAGTGTTAAACAAAATATATATATATATATTTGAGATTCTTCATAGTAGCCACCCTTTGCCTTGATGACAGCTTTGCACACTCTTGGCATTCTCTCAACCAGCTTCATGAATTAGTCACCTGGAATGCATTTCAATTAACAGGTGTGCCTTGTTAAAAGTTAATTTGTGGAATTTCTTTCCTTCTTAATGCGTTTGAGACAACCAGTTGAGTTGTGACAAGGTAGGGGTGGTATACAGAAGATAGCCCTATTTGGTAAAAGACCAAGTCCATATTATGGCAAGAACAGCTCAAATAAGCAAATAGAAACGACAGTCCATCATTACCTTAAGACATGAAGGTCAGTCAATACCGAAAATGTGCAGTTGCAAAAACCATCAAGCGCTGTGATGAAACTGGCTCTCATGAGGACTGCCACAGGAAAGGAAGACCAAGAGTTACCTTTGCTGCAGAGGATAAGTTCATTAGAGTTAACTGCACCTCAGATTGCAGCCCAAATAAATGCTTCACAGAGTTCAAGTAACAGACACATCTCAACATCAACTGTTCAGAGGAGACTGCATGAATCAGGCCTTCATGGTTGAATTGCTGCAGAGAAACCACTACTAAAGGACACCAATAAGAAGAAGAGACTTGCTTGGGCCAAGAAACACAAGCAATGGAAATTAAACCAGTGGAAATTTGTCCTTTGGGTCTGATGAGTCCAAATTTTAGATTTTTGGTTCCAACCGCCATGTCTTTGTGAGATGCAGAGTAGGTGAATGGATGATCTCTGCATGTGTGGTTTCCACCATGAAGAATGGAGGAGGAGGTGTGGGTGCTTTGCTGGTGACACTGTCTGTGATTTATTTAGAATTCAAGGCACACTTAACCAGCATGGCTACCACAGCATTCTGCAGCGATGTGCCATCCCATCTGGTTTGCGCTTGGTGGGACTATCATTTGTTTTTCAACAGGACAATGACCCAACACACCTCCAGGCTTTGTAAGGGCTATTTGACCAAGAAGGAGAGTGATGGAGTGCTGCATCAGATGGCCTTCACAATCACCCAACCTCAACCCAATTTAGGTGTTTTGGGATGAGTTGGACCGCAGAGTGAAGGAAAAGCAGCCAACATGTGCTCAGCATATGTGAGAACTCCTTCAAGACTGTTGGAAAAGCATTCCAGGTGAAGCAAAACAATATATGGGGGATTGGAAGTGATGCAGACAATTACATTGATGGAAGCTCCAATCTATCTGCAATATAAAAATATAAAAATAAAAATATACTACTATTCCACTATAAGTGAGACCAAGTAAGCTCAAGGAACTATAAATGCCACAGTCAAGTTGAGGCCTAAAGACATAAGCCTCCTCTTCAGCCTCCTTGTTCCTCTCACCCAACACTACACGTCTCCATTAGACCAGACCTGTCCTGGCCTCTCACCATCCCTCCTGATCAACACAGCCATCTGCAATCAGTCATGGCAGACACAAGCTGTTCAGAGCCCCCACACCGCATCATCTCATCCCAGCACAACTGCATGCAAAGCAGGGACCCAGTGTTGTGGCTAGCTGCCAATGGAAGTATATGGACAGTAGTGGCCCAAGACTCCTGTTGTCCTGTGTGGCTCAGTTGTTAAGAGATTGTGAGTTAAATTCCCGCAGGGATCACATTTGTGTACTACAAAGTCACACAGCAGAAAAGCTCAGAAGAATACTTTATATACATGCATGCAGTATATAGGACTCACTCTAATACAATGGAAAAAGCCATGGCACTCTGCAGAGGTTATGTGTGCTATTCAGTGGGAAAGACAAGTAGAGTCTCCCTTGGGGCATTGGGACACATGCACACAGCCTGCCCCTTCAGCCAAATGATGGAATTAGAAGTGTTATGGGCAAGGTAGAAAAGGCCATTATTCATGTTGCATAATTGGCAGTACACTGACCATACAGAAGGTCATGCAACTCAGAGCAACTACAAGGAAGATCATCGCACCACTTGCTATGTACCGTTGTTTGTGTAAGTTGGACAGACACATCAGTGTTTCATACAGTGGAGGCTGCTGAGGGGAGGACGGCTCATAATAATGACTGGAACGGAGCAAATGGAATGGCATCAAACATATGGAAACCATGTGTTTGATGTATTTGATACCATTCCACTAATTCCGCTCCAACCCTTACCACGAGCCCGTCCTCCCCAATTAAGGTGCCACCAACCTCCTGTGGTTTCATAATCCAGAAAAGCAACACCAATCCATATTCTACCGTACTTGGTTTGGTTGGACTAGGCTATGTCCTTAAAGTACCCAGGCTGTGGAAAGCTCTGCAGAGCTAAACACACCCAACCTGGCCAAGTACAAAAAAATGAAGAAGCAGCAGTCTGATTCTAACCACCAGCTGCTGCGGAGAACATTGGAGAAGCTAGCCATCAACATGAGTTAGTGTTAAAGGCTCCACCATATCTAACAGTGTGTTCCAGCTGTACAGCATCTCTAGATACTTGATGTACATCTCACTCCATCCATCCCATGTACATGCACACTCCACTCCATTCAACCCACCCACAAAGACACACAAATCTGCTTCCTAAACCTTCCTTCACCTCTTCCTCTTAGGCTTTGTCTTGATGCCTTTCCTAATATTACAGTATTTGCTAGCCTATGGGTACACTCCATCAGCCTTGACTTTTTCCAGGAAATCTCCATAATGATAAATGAGTCTGGGTTTCAGGAAGCTGTAGGCATGGCATGTTTCAGACAGGCACCGTGTGACCAGTCTCATCTGACCTTTACAGATACCAGGACTGGGAGACACACTGATGATGAGAGACCCTCCGAGAGCTGCTGTGCTGTACTGTCAGCAGAGGAAAGGTCTCGGCTCTTTACAGTCGGACTAAACTGTGGTGTGTTTGAGGTTAACTGAGGCAGTAAACTAAAGAGTGCATAGAAAAATGATTAGTGAAATGGGAATGGGCTGTATTATGATATAGAAAATACACACATACAGTACGTGTCTCTTGATTTGTAATATGTTAAACGATATAACTTCCAGAAAGGATTTTCTAGGTATAAAATCATCAGGAATGAAAGAAAGTACAGTTTCAGTCCAGACATTTGCAAAAATGCCAACCACCTATGAAATAGCACCCTCTTCACAACAACAACAAAAACGAATTGTTCGGGCTACTAAACCTAGATGCATGTAATGGAGATTTCTAACAGATTCCTTGTTATCTTCTGTAATAGATGTAGTCTAATAGATCAACTGACCCAAGCATCCATCCATCCCTGTGTTCCTGTTCTGCTTTGAAAATACCCAACTACAGGAATATGACCCTGCTCAGACAGACACCATGTGCTTGTCAACCTCAGCATGCTGAACAACAGAGGCAGAGCCCTCCAACCTCCCCACCCTCCTGTTGGCATTGAATAAACAACAGGGTAAACAGCGACATGGAGAGAAAGATGAATGGTGCTGTCCTGCAACGAGAACCCGGAATCTTAAACAACTGAGCCCAAAGATAGGCTACAGCCCTACTCCACTAACTGAGCAAGACAGAGTGACAGAATAGAATTGGACCGACAGGGCACAGAATAAATCCATTCCCCTGGCTGGCTGTCACACTGACGGACAGAGAACAGTGAAGGAGAACTTTTCATGTACCATTAATTTTTTACGCATTTGGATAATGAGCATGGCTAGTTACATACAGCCTGCTGAAGACTAATAATTAAGTCACTGCATCAGCAATTGTTAATTAGTCTGGTATGTTTCTGCAAGGAAATGTTGAACTATCTTGTTTCTATCTCTTTATCACTCTCTCTCTCACACACACACATAGAGTGGGGAAAAATAGTATCTAGTCAGCCACCAATTGTGCAAGTTCTCCCACTTAAAAAGATGAGAGAGGCCTGTAATTTTCATCATAGGTACACGTCAACTATGACAGACAAATTGAGAATATTTTTTCCAGAAAATCACATTGTAGGATTTTTTATGAATTTATTTGCATATTATGGTGGAAAATAAGTATTTGGTCACCTACAAACAAGCAAGATTTCTGGCTCTCACAGACCTGTAACTTCTTCTTTAAGAGGCTCCTCTGTCCTCCACTCGTTACCTGTATTAATGGCACCTGTTTGAACTTGTTATCAGTATAAAAGACACCTGTCCACAACCTCAAACAGTCACACTCCAAACTCCGCTATGGCCAATATCAAAGAGCTGTCAAAGGACACCAGAAACAAAATTGTAGACCTGCACCAGGCTGGGAAGACTGAATCTGCAATAGGTAAGCAGCTTGGTTTGAAGAAATCAACTGTGGGAGCAATTATTAGGAAATGGAAGACATACAAGACCACTGATAATCTCCCTCGATCTGGGGCTCCACGCAAGATCTCACCCCGTGGGGTCAAAAGGATCACAAGAACGAACGGTGAGCAAAAATCCCAGAACCACACGGGGGGACCTAGTGAATGACCTGCAGAGAGCTGGGACCAAAGTAACAAAGCCTACCATCAGTAACACACTACGCCGCCAGGGACTCAAATCCTGCAGTGCCAGACGTGTCCCCCTGCTTAAGGCAGTACATGTCCAGGCCCGTCTGAAGTTTGCTAGAGTGCATTTGGATGATCCAGAAGAGGATTGGGAGAATGTCATATGGTCAGATGAAACCAAAATAGAACTTTTTGGTAAAAACTCAACTCGTCGTGTTTGGAGGACAAAGAATGCTGAGTTGCATCCAAAGAACACCATACCTACTGTGAAGCATGGGGGTGGAAACATCATGCTTTGGGGCTGTTTTTCTGCAAAGGGACCAGGACGACTGATCCGTGTAAAGGAAAGAATGAATGGGGCCATGTATCGTGAGATTTTGAGTGAAAACCTCCTTCCATCAGCAAGGGCATTGAAGATGAAATGTGGCTGGGTCTTTCAGCATGACAATGATCCCAAACACACCGCCCGGGCAACGAAGGAGTGGCTTCGTAAGAAGCATTTCAAGGTCCTGGAGTGGCCTAGCCAGTCTCCAGATCTCAACCCCATAGAAAATCTTTGGAGGGAGTTGAAAGTCCGTGTTGCCCAGCGACAGCCCCAAAACATCACTGCTCTAGAGGAGATCTGCATGGAGGAATGGGCCAAAATACCAGCAACAGTGTGTGAAAACCTTGTGAAGACTTACAGAAAACGTTTGACATGTGTCATTGCCAACAAAGGGTATATAACAAAGTATTGAGAAACTTTTGTTATTGACCAAATACTTATTTTCCACCATAATTTGCAAATAAATTCATTAAAAATCCTACAATGTGATTTTCTGGAGAAAAAAAATCTCATTTTGTCTGTCATAGTTGACGTGTACCTATGATGAAAATTACAGGCCTCTCTCATCTTTTTAAGTGGGTGAACTTGCACAATTGGTGGCTGACTAAATACTTTTTTCCCCACTGTTGGAATCATTAAAACTCGTTTTTCAACCACTCCACAAATTTCTTGTTAACAAACTATAGTTTTGGCAAGTCGGTTAGGACATCTACTTTGTGCATGACACAAGTCATTTTTCCAACAATTGTTTACAGACAGATTATTTCACTTATAATTCACTGTTTCACAATTCCAGTTGGTCAGAAGTTTATATACACTAAGTTGACTGTGCCTTTAAACAGATTGGAAAATTCCAGAAAATGATGTAATGGCTTTAGAAGCTTCTGATAGGCTAATTGACATAATTTTTGTCATTTGGAAGTGTACCTGTGGATGTATTTCAAGGCCTACCTTCAAACTCAGTGCGTCTTTGCTTAACATCATGGGAAAATCAAAATAAATCAGCCAAGACCTCAGAAAAAAATGTGTAGACCTCCACAAGTCTGGTTCATCATTGGGAGCAATTTCCAAACACCTGAAGGTACCACGTTCATCTGTACAAACAATAGTACGCAAGTATAAACACCATGGGACCACGCAGCCGCCATACCACTCAGGAAGGAGACGCATTCTGCTCCTAGAGATGAACGTACTTTCGTGTGAAAAGTGCAAATCAATCCCAGAACAACAGCAAAGGACCTTGTGAAGATGCTGGAGAAAACAGGAACAAAAGTATCTATATCCACAGTAAAACGAGTCCTATATCAACATAACCTGAAAGGCCGCTCAGCAAGGAAGAAGTCACTGCTCCAAAACCGCCATAAAAAAGCCAGTCTACGGTTTGCAACTGCACATGGGGACAAAGATCGTACTTTTTGGAGAACTGTCCTCTGGTCTGATGAAACAAAAATAGAACTGTTTGGCCATAATTACCATCGTTATGTTTGGAGGAAAAAGGGGAAAGCTTGCAAGACGAAGAACACCATCCCAACCGTGAAGCACGGGGGTGGCAGCATCATGCTGTGGGGGTGCTTTGCTGCAGGAGGGACTTGTGCACTTCACAAAATAGATCATGGCATCATGAGGAAGGGAAATTATGTGGATATATTGAAGCATCATCTCAAGACATCAGTCAGGAAGTTAAAGCTTGGTCGCAAATGGGTCTTCCAAATGGACAATGACCCCAAGCATACTTCCAAAGTTGTGGCAAAATGGCTTAAGGACAACAAAGTCAAGGTATTGGAGTGGCCATCACAAAGCCCCGACCTCAATTCTATAGAAAATGTGTGGGCAGAACTGAAAAAGCGTTTGCGAGCAAGGAGGCCTACAAACCTGACTCAGTTACACCAGCTCTGTCAGGAGGAATGGGCCAAAATTCACCCAACTTATTGTAGGAAGCTTGTGGAAGGCTACCCGAAACGTTTGACCCAAGTTAAACAATTTAAAGGCAATGCTACCAAATACTAATTGAGTGTATGTCAACTTCTGACCCACTGGGAATGTGATGAAATAAATAAAAGCTGAAATAAATCATTCTCTATACTATTATTCTGACATTTCACATTCCTAAAATAAAGTGGTGATCCTAACTGACCTAATACAGGGACTTTTTACTAGGATTAAATGTCAGGAATTGTGAAAAACTGAGTTTAAATGTATTTGGCTAAGGTGTATGTAAACTTCCGATTTCAACTGTACGCACACACTGGCACACACACACACATTCTCTCTCACACACTCTCATCAATAAATCAACCAATCAAAAGACTTGAGGATAGCAAGAAAAAATGGCAAGGTAAGAGGAATTTGTGAAAGAGTGGTGAGACTGTGCAATTCCAAATGAGCTGACCGATGAGGTGTCCCTCTGCAATATCATTGAGCTCTGCCTCTGTCTGTAACATGGCCGCTGTCGTTTTCTCTCTCTCTCTCTTTCTCTCTCTCTCTCTCTATCTCCCTCTCTTACTCTCCCTCTCTCTCTCACTCTCTCTCCCTCTATCTCCCTCTCTCTCTCTCTCTCTTTCTTTCTTTCTCTCTCTCTCTCTCTCTCTCTCGCTCTCTTTCTTTATTTCTCTCTCTCTTTCTTTCTCTCTCTCTCTCTCTCACTTTCTTTCTGTGTGTGTGTCTGTCTGTGTGTGTGTGTGTGTGTGTGTGTGCGTGTGTGTGTCAGTGTGTTTGCGTGCGTGTGTGTACAATACCATATTTGTTATTCAGGAAGAGAGGTGACAGGAGGTCAGAGAAGTCTGTGGGAGACGTCTTACTGAGCACAGATCATGTTCTTGGGGAGAGAGAGATCTTACTGAGCATAGGTCATGTTCTAGGGGGAGGGAGATCTTACTGAGCACAGGTCATGTTCTGGGGGGGAGATCTTACTGAGCACATGTCATGTTCTGGGGGGGAGATCTTACTGAGCACAGGTCATGTTCTGGGGGGGGGGGGGGGGGGGGGGAGAGGAGATACACACACACACTGGGTGGTGTAATGTACTATACTTACTGCGGGTTAGCCATGTTGGTGGATGGTTAAGGAGAGAGGAAGAGGAGGAGGTTATGATCTTCACTGAGTTCTCAGTCAGGCTATGCCTCTCTTAGCTCCTGAGTTCACCACACCAGATAGACTCTGCTGGACTCATGTTGAACCTGGGGATTGCATTAAATATCAATTACACCTGACATGTATTACAACCATATTACATCCTTATTACACTAAGATGTTTATGAGTTCAGTAAAACATTGTATAATGGCACCAGTATAATGGCACCAGAAACAGTATGGGGATACTGACACAATTAATAACTATAATTGTAGCTTGAAGAGTAACCTACAGCGGCAATTCTTCAAAGTAAAAGATGATTTATTCTATGTCTATGGTAAGAGCACATCACCTGCACGTCTGGTGGATAATACTCATGAAGAGCTGCTCTCACCATAGAATGAGTCCATTGTTGAGTTATTTCTGTGAAAATCCATTACGCTCGACACAGGACATGCATGAGTGAAAACCTACCCAGGTGCTCGGTCTTTATTTAGATATGATTGTTGACAGACAGTGACACATTATTATGGCAACCCCCTGAGAGTATGGTAGGCTATGTATGAGTCATTCAATAACACTTTAAATGCAAGACATACACTACAGCACCAATACTTTTAAATGGAGAAGATGTGAGAGACATTACAGGTCAAATCTTTCTGTGTTGCATCTCATTACATTTCAGATGGTGCTGGTGAGAAGGTATATTGAGAGACTTCTTCTAAAGACTACAACAACTGAAGGTTGTCAGCACATCCCAACTTACTGTATTAAGGGTTATGTTGAGCAAATTCTCTTGAATACCCTTTTTCGACCACTGCGTTTGAATGTTGAGAGTTCATAGACTGTGCTTTGCCTGATCAGCACAAAATATCAAGTAGAGATCTGTCCACTGGTCTCTGCATGACCTTAATAAGCTACAGTAGCCTATCAGTTCAGATCCATCTCTCCTCTGATCTTCTGTGGGAATGCTTCTCACATAGCACCCTACTTACTATATAGTGCACTACGTTTAAGTGACCCTATGTACGCCATTTGGAACATGCCCTGGGTCTCACACAGTTCATTGAATTGTAAAGTAGGCTAACGGCCCCCTTACTTCATAATTTAGCTTCATTTTACAAGGCTTTTCTGTTACATCAAATTCAAAGCACAACTCAGCCCCATATCCACGTCAAAACCAAACTGACAGGTAGCCTGACATGCAAATCTTTCCCTCCCTCTTCGGGAACTAATAATAATGTAATCCTACTGGAAATAGTAATTGAAACGGACTAAGCCAAGCATTAATCCACGTTAGGACTATACTTAGTCGCTGTAGTACCTGAATATAGAAGCAGACTGGAGAGACTATAGTAGCCTAGTGCGTAAAGCAGGGTTGTCCCCGTTGTAGTCTACACCCGAGGAGAGCCCCGGCAATGTACAACTAATCTATTATTCAGTTGAACCAAAGAATAACCTTCCTACCTGTCTTGATTTACATTGTTGACAGTCTAATCGAGCCTCCCGTTGGCCGCGTGCTCGTTATAATGTCTCCCTCGGTGATGATCAGCGTGAGTGAGGCTCGTGCTCCAAGCTCGTGGCGATGTGTAGGCTGCTGCCTTCCTGAGCACTTTTACATTGGACAAGCACCCCTGCCGCCGCTGCTGCTTAGAATCCTGAGCAAAACGAAAAGACTGGAGCCGAAATGCAAGCACTATCGTCATTCAGCAAAATCATATTAAGTGTCCCTGACTGACCATCAAATAACCAGCTAACAGCATCATTAGAGAGAGGAGGAAGAAAGGTCAGAACGTTGTGTGTGTTGTGTTGGCTACACCGCTCCAGATTTACTAGTGAGGGTTGAGGGCTTCCCCCGCGATCGCAGAAGGGACTCCTTGCTGCGGAAGGAGCTGTCCAGGTGCTGAAAACGTGATTAACCTCCGGCTTCTCTAGTGCCGCGCTGGGATACCTGGCTCTCTCTCCCTCGCAAAACCGAGAATAGTAGCCTAATCCTCGCGAAACGACGTCAAAAACATTGCCGTTTGTTTTCATGCCGAATAGTGGCAGTATCTTAGGCTATAACAGTGTCATTGCTTGCTTCGGTCACGACTCACATGTTTGCTCTCCGTGGATTCTGAAAGGGGGGTTCTAGTTCCAAATCCTGATGATAACCGAATGAAAACTGAGGTTCAGTCACCTCTCTTGAATTGTAGGCCTATAGCTTTATGCCTGGGTTGCCTTTCTCAATCTACATAGGCTTTAGGTTTTTTATCGTTTTCTACATTCAAGATACTATGGGAATATAAATGATCTTTCTACCAATTGGCTTAACAGTTTGTCATTCACCAGGAATGGCCAGTCGATGGTTAGAGCGCACATCAATCAATCTTATAGAGCCTTCGCAGCCTTTTATCAAACACGCCTGCTTGTCAAGGAGCTTAGGCTTTCGGAAATGAAGGAAATGGTCGATATGAAATAATTGTAGTTGTAGTATATTAAAATTATAAATAACCTACACTACATAGTCTATGATAGAGCAATTCTGAACAATTGGGCCTGTTATATAAGAAGACTATATATACATGGGAGGCTTACTATTCTATTAATCTTTCATTTAAATGTTAATATCAGTACATGGATACCTAAACCTGAAGAGTCCACGTATGTGACTCTTGTGCTGGGGTTAGAGAGAGAGAAAGCAAGAGAGCAATGAGACATTTCAATGGCAGTCATTTATTGAATTTGAAATAAATCAAACATATATAATTTGGCACACATACAGTTGAAAAGTGCTTGTAACCTTAAACATTTTGCTCATCATATTAAAGACAGAGAAAACTATTTAAATAACCATTTTAAAAGAATCCCATTAGCTCTACACAGAATGGTTGTGTGGTAACATTAGGTGATATACAGTGCCTTGCAAAAGTATTCATCCCCCTTGGCGTTTTTCCTATATTGTTGCATTACAACCTGTAATTTAAATGGATTTTTATTTGGATTTCATGTAATGGACATACACAAAATAGTCCAAATTGGTGTAGTGAAATGAAAAAAATTACTTGTGCGTGCATATGTATTCACCCCCTTTGCTATGAAGCCCCTAAATAAGATATGGTGCAACCAATTACCTTCAGAAGTCACATAATTACTTAAATAGAGTCCACCTGTGTGCAATCTAAGTGTCACATGATCCATCACATGATCTCAGTCTATATACACCTGTTCTGAAAGGCCCCAGAGTGCAACACCACTAAGCAAGGGGCACCACCAAGCAAGCGGCACCATGAAGACCAGGGAGCTCTCCAAACAGGTCAGGGCCAAAGTTGTGGAGAAGTACAGATCAGGGTTGGGTTATAAAAAAGATCTGAAACTTTGAACATCCCACGGAGCACCATTAAATCCATTATTAAAAAATGGAAAGAATATGGCACCACAACAAACCTGCCAAGATCGGGCCACCCACCAAAACTCACGGACCAGACAAGGAGGGCATTAATCAGAGGCAACAAAGAGACCAAAGATAACCCTGAAGGAGCTGCAAAGCTCCACAGCGGAGATTGGAGTATCTGTCCATAGGACCACTTTAAGCCGTACACTCCACAGAGCTGGGCTTTATGGAAGAGTGGCTAGAAAAAAAGCCATTGCTTAAAGAAAAAAAGAAGCAAACACGTTTGGTGTTCGCCAAAAGCCATGTGGGAGACTCCCCAAACATATGGAAGAAGGTACTCTGGTCAGATGAGACTAAAATTGAGCTTTTTGGCCATCAAGGAAAAAGCTATGTCTGGCGCAAACCCAACACCTCTCATCACCCCGAGAACACCATCCCCACAGTGAAGCATGGTGGTGGCAGCATCATGCTGTGGGGATGTTTTTCATCGGCAAGGACTGGGAAACTGGTTAGAATTGAAGGAATGATGGATGGCACTAAATACAGGGACATTCTTGAGGGAAACCTGTTTCAGTCTTCCAGAGATTTGAGACTGGGACGGAGGTTCACCTTCCAGCGGGACAATGACCCTAAGCATACTGCTAAATCAACACTTGAGTGGTTTAAGGGGAAACATTTAAATGTCTTGGAATGGCCTAGTCAAAGCCCAGACCTCAATCCAATTGAGAATCTGTGGTATGACTTAAAGATCGCTGTACACCAGCAGAACCCATCCAACTTGAAGGAGCTGGAGCAGTTTTGCCTTGAAGAATGGGCAAAAATCCCAGTGGCTAGATGTGCCAAGCTTATAGAGACATACCCCAAGAGACTTGCAGCTGTAATTGCTGCAAAAGGTGACTCTACAAAGTATTGCCTTTGGGGGGGGTGAATAGTTATGCACGCTCAAGTTTTGTTTTTTTGTCTTGTTTCTTGTTTGTTTCACAAGAAAATATATTTTGCATCTTCAAAGTGGTAGGCATGTTGTGTAAAACAAATGATCCAAACCCCCCAAATTGCAGGTTGTAAGGCAACAAAATAGGAAAAATGCCAAGGGGGGTGAATACTTTCGCAAGCCACTGTATACTGAACTGTGTTGTCTAATGAACATAATGAAAGTGTATAAGGTGACAATGTTCCTAAAATATCTGCTATAAAGCAAAGTTAGTTATCCAGATGAAAACCTTAGCAGAGTGTATAGTATTATTTGGGAAAAGTTAGGTCACAGAAAACTATGAACAGTGATCTTCCATTTCCCCCATTAAAGAGTATCAGGAGAATAGCCTGTATGCTATGCTGCAAAGTTCTACCTTACCATAGCTTATTCTAAACAAAAAAAAGAAGTAAGCAATCAAACCCATTTAGCCAAACACATAGGTTGGTAAAATTGCACATTCATCTCCAAAGAACTGTTTTGAACTTCCACATCTTTTTTCATATGTTCATACCTTCAGAAAACAAAACAAATACTGTCATAAGGAATGTCTTCAGAATTATAATATGTTCGTAAATTCAATGAATGAAGCAGAATATTGTACAGAATCCCGACTACAAAACTATGTTTGTACACACAAATCATATAATAGCGGGAATACCCTGTTGGAGAGTGGAACACGTAAAATAATAACATGAATTTTAAAACCATCAGTTCCAATGAAGCAAGAAATATGACCTTACAAGGTAGTATGAACGACACAGCAGAGAGAAAGATTCTGTCTAAACCACGGAATCCATTTGAGTAAATAGAACTAGTGAGGCAATTCCACGTTAACAGAATGACAGCACCAACAGCACAAAGCCTCTTTCTGTTACCAAACTTTGCATCTGCACTGTTCTTCAAGTATATGTTTTTGTAAAATTTTCTGTGGAATTTGTCAAAAGTCATCCTTGTGCATAGAGTTGTATGGTTTGTTAAACTTTGCAATCATTGGTTTTTGTTTGACATACATTTTCAAGTGAAACATCTGAGTCTCAGCATCACTCTATTACCATGGAATTGCCCAGTGTGTGAAATAGTCTTCTAAAAGGTAGTAGGAACAGGCCTTGATTTAATTGCATTTCAAAAAGGTTTTCTCCATATCTAACACTAAAAGAGGGGCATGTGTCAAAGCACATACAGGAGAAAACATTGAAATCAAGACAAACTAAATTTTTCTCAAAGGTTCAAAACATGTTCCTTTCCTTATCTTCCTAAATAAAAAGTGCCTGATCGGTATTCTCAACAATTATTTATAATAATTAATAACAATTATATTTGTTAATTGGGTAACAAAAGTGTTGGTAACTTTTCACCACAAGGTATAAGAAACCATCTGGTCAAGATTATTAGTTAGTTTCAGTTATATGTTTTGAATATGTGCATAACATTTGGGGAGTAATGTTTTACATGGGGAAGTCCACTGTATTATTTTGTAACAGAGGACTGAGATGAATGGACAGTATTTTCTTCTCTGATTCCCATCAGCACCTTGTTAAACTCACTAACATATCAGCAATATTTCCTATTCAAGTTTCAAACTGATCAATGCATGATCAAGTAAGTATTTGCTTCTATCGCAGCAGATAAAACATTGCATTTCCCCCCCAAAATTGACAAACTTAAAACTTTACATTGGGAAAAGTTGAACACAACTGAAAGAAAGACATCTACATGCTGTAATCCACTTCAAACACCATCACATACCACCATCGCTGAGAGATAACAAGAATGTTGTTGATCCTGATCGCTAGTCTGACCTAGACACCAGGGTTGTATTCATTAGGGCGCACAGTTTCAAAACATTTTGTGACGTAAAACGGGTGTTTCTTATTGGGCCAGTTAAGATAGTACCTCTCCGCTTCATACGGTTTTCTTCTGTGTCGTACCTAATCAATAGGAACCTGAAGTGAACAAAACAAACTGCAGTTTGAATGTAAATACGACCATCGACTCCTCAGCCAAGGTGAACTAGGGTCATAACAGTGGTGTATCCATGCTGCAGACTGTCCGTATCCGTGTCACACAGAGTATAGTCCTCCTTCACGATACGATCACACCCGATCTCCCCGTTACCAAAGAAGCCAAACAGTGGGATGTTGGGGAACACCTTGCGGAATGTGTCAGCCTCCACGTTACGCTGGTTGTTGTAATAGTTGTGTCCGCGGCCCACGCAGGCGAACATGAAGCCCAGGGTGTTCCTCTCTGGGAGGTTGGCGGCTTTCAGCCTCCGGATGGTGGCCTCGGCTTCCTTGGGGCTGCTCACGTCCTGCTCCAGGAGAACACTGGCCCCCTGGACCCTGGGACCGCTCAGAGCCAGACCCACCACGCCGTACGACCCCTGGCCACAGCTACAGAGAAAGACAGACCACAGTCACATAGCTGTATAGTAATACACTGAGCTAAACCCTAACCCTGGGACCGCTCAGGGCCAGACCTACCCCGTCACACGTTCCCCAGCAACAGTTACAGAGAAAGACGGAGGGACAGACAAAAACAAAGTCACAGCTGCATAGTAAGAGTAGGGATTCCCAAACGTTTCATGTCGAGGCCCTCTGAATATGATGAGCATCCGGCTGAGGACCCCCACCACCTTAAAAAATATGTTTTGCCGCTGGGTAGATTACTAGGAGGTCGCAATAAAATGACCCCCTGTTTGGGAACTCCTGACCTTTCTCAGCATTGAAAAGAACAGTTGCAGATCACTCAGGTACTCACCACTCTCTTTCAGGGGAGAAGACATTCTCCACATGGCCCCCAGCGATGAGAGCCTTGCTGCGTGCCAAAGGCTCCAGGACCTGGTTGAGGAAGCGGGCCGCTCCAGGTTTGTAGGCCTCATAGCCAAACAGCAGCACCACACGCAGATCAGGGTTATTCACCAGCCCTGAGGGGACAGGATGACAACAAAGAGAGTTCAGAGAGATAATCATATTATGGTGGACGGTTGGCTAGAGCCAAGGATGTGTTTAGCATACTGTAGACATGTTTGTTGCCATCTCTTTTCTGTAAATATTGGTATTTATCACTCACACTCATACACTAATCCTAGTATCAACTTTACACTGCAGGGTTTGTATTGGGCTAGAACAAGACCTGCACTGACACTTGAAAATACAAGACAGTACTGACCAGCTTAATGGTTGACTGTGGTACCCTTATGTGGGAGAGCGGAGCAAGGTATATTTCTGAACTGGTCATCATAACTTCAACTCCCAGTCGGTCACACCAACCTGCTTCCTCCAGGTGTGACTCTGAGATGGTGCGCTTGCAGAAGTGAAAGGGGCGGATGTCCACTCCCTCCATCCTAGGGAACATGATAGCGTAGCCAGCCTCTCCTTCTTGGAACTCCTTCGGTGGACCCGAGTGGGAGCCACTGGGGGTTACTGTGGGGGAAGATGAAAAGACACTCAGCAACTCTTGGGAGGAATAAAAAATATCTATGTTTTATGGTTAAAACCAACACGTTTTGGTAAATGCCTTCTTCAGGGTTACTGTGGGAAAAGGTAAACGGACAAATCATACTGTCAACCAATGTCCTATTTCCTTATATTGGTAATTTATCACTTGTATGATGTACATTTAAAGTAGTTAGCTAGCTAACCTTAATGCATTTTAACATATTGCATTGCTTTCCACCTATCTGGTTCTCTGAGCACTCAATCTATGTGACTAAACACCATTTAACAAATAACAAATCAATATTACCAAGCTAGATTTTTAGTTCACGAGCAGAGATACTATCTGCATACTTGGTTGATGAAGTGTCACTTCTCTCTAGGTTAGTGAATATATAGAGGAATACAGAGCACAGATCCTGTTGTCAGTCCTGGAAGACTAGGCTATCGATCGACATAAGAGTCCCCATGCTTCCCTTCCTAGCTCCAAAGCAGAGCAGAGCACCTTATGCTAATAAGGCAGGGGGAGATTAATGTGGACCATCCCCTGTTGACAGGTGACGCATTCATCTGTGATATTATTAATCTGTGAATTATGGCTAGCTATCGGAGGTTAGTGTTGAAGGAAAATGACGTGTTATAACATATTATAATACATGAAGTAGTTACCACACAGTGTTCTGGTTATTAGGGATTAGGAAGGGAAATATGAAAATACTGTGGTTCTTACAGACGACGCCAGGAGTAGCGATGCCCATGATGTCACATCCATTGGGGAACAGCCTGTTCAGTTCCTCCACTGAGTCTGGACTGTGGTGGGTCTTGCGTGCTGCAAGAGGGGATACAGGTCAAAACATGCCTTACATTTAGATTGTTACTGACCGAGTCTCTAGTATAAGCAGCAGGTTTCACAACTTGGCCTACAACTTTTAACAACTTACAAGTGTTTAGTAACATAAACTAAATGGAAGTTAGCTAGTAGATAAGAGGCCACTGTACTTTTTACTTCTCGGACCTGGATTAATACAGTGTGCTTTATTACAGAGTAGTAAATGTAACGTCTTACCCTTTTTCTGCTTGTAACAAGAGTCTTGTCCACTGACGGTCTCGCTGTCCACCATAACCAAGACTGTTTTGGGCAGCAGGTATACATTCTGCAAACATTAAGAGAGAAGTGTTTCTACAGTGTTCAATAATGTCTGACTCCACATACTGCACACAGACTGTCTTCCACTGTTACACTGTAGGTGCCAGGCTATAACTTTACTGTGTTCTACTAGCCTACTTGTAGGACTGTAGCAACAGCATACAGAAAGATATGCATTATGTAGAACAAACATGCCTCTGGCTAATCTCGGTTAACCCAGAACTAAAGTCTTGCCTAATTGGTCAGATGCTCGATTAAGTTCTGGGTCTGTACATGTTAAGAGAAGAGATGCTAGAACGAGGAGTGGAACCGGATTGAGGAGATCCACCCTCTCTCTTTGCAAGTTACGTGCAAATATATGGGCCAAATGTCCCCTCCCCTTCCAAAATTAGAAGAATGCTAACACCTGCGAAATCTTGATTTGTCCAAATATAAAACCAGTGAGGAAAAACCCAAGCACCGGAACTATTGCTGCTCGTTATCAATCAGTGCTCATAGTATAATGACAGATCTACGGTACCATTTACAGTTGAAGTCTAAGTTTACATACACCTTAGCCAAGTACATTTAAACTCAGTTTTTCACAATTCCAATGACAGATCTACGTACCATTTATGTTTATGTAGTCTGTACACGAGAGATTACTCTCTGGCATGCAATCATGTCTGTTCTATTCATGACACTTCTATCAATAACTTATGAATGTCCTCCTGAAAGAGACCCTGTTGTAATGTCTTGTGTATTTTCAGTAGTCAAACTGACCTCCACTTCTTCAGCCAGGCTGTGGCAGAGAGCATGGCCGTCATAGTTGGACGGTCCAGAGGCAGACACCCACGTCAACTTCTGCTGGACCCTCAGTACTCTCCGTGCACAGTTCATCCACAGTCTGCAAACACTGCACAATAAGGAAGACAGTCGTCGTTAGCTCTCACTCATCCTGGCATGACAAGGAAGTTGGCTAAAGAACATGATACCTACGACCAGTCTAGGGATAACTAGCTAACGTTAGCTAGATTCCAAGCTTTCTTAGGTTAGCTAATTTAGCTAATTTATCAGTCAGACACTAATCTGTAATACAATAATTATTACTAACATAAACTGTTGTGCTACATGTTAGCTAACTAGCGTTTGCTAGTCTCACATGGCTGCACGCCTATTTTGCAAGCAAAGCGTATACAGTTGACATACACATTTAGTGTAGATTGCTAGTTAGCTACATATCTTCAGCTCCAGTCCTGTTTAGAACTTGAAACGTGCATTGTTGATAAAACACTGTGCTGGCTAACGTTAGCTAGCTAGCTGACTGTGGCTAATCGGTCAGTGTTAATAGGAATCCTTGGGACGTCCCTACCCTAAACCCTAAAAGGGGGGATATGGACGTCCCAATGATTCCAGATAGCACACACCGTGGCTAATCTAGCTAGCTAACTATCTAACGTTAGCTAGCTAGCTAGTCACTTACCACGCAATTTGGAGCAGCGATTTGGTTGGTACAAACGTCAAAATTCTCTCCACTACTTCTGCCACATTACTGAGTATATATTCTGCCGTGCTTTCATCTGAAACGCCAGAAAAATCTGTATTTCCATCCATATTTCCTTCTCAAGATCTTGGCAGCTAGCTACGGACTTGTCTTTTGACCTTTCGCTAATGTAAATTGCATAGCTAAATATCGAAAGCAGTTTTCGGGAGAAAATACACTATTACTGCCACCTAGTGGTGAGTACACTTTATCTGCCTAGAATATACATAGTATATATCTATATTTTGTGCCATATATTCATGGCTTAAATTGTCAGTACATTGGCATTTGAGCAATAATTGTCCTCATAATAACCAACACTTTATTTCTCCAAAGAAGGTTTTTGCAGTTTCTTTATCACAGCAAAATAACACAAAAATAGTAGGCTAAGCATGGCCCTGGAAATATCCGGGGGGGGGGGGGGGTTTCTTCTTAAATTAATTGATTCAAGGAGGTACTGCATTGGTTGATTATAATGATTATATGCATTGAAAGTAGTATTAGCCTGTGTTTACACACGCAGCCCATTTCTGATTTTTTGGGCAAAAGAGCTGATCTAATTGGCCAAAAGACCAATTAGTGGAAAAAGGTCAGAAATGGGTTGCCTGTGTAAACGCAGCCTAAGAGAGCGAGATAATGACCATGGTGCAGCAGCATCACACCAACACTAGAGTGTAGTCTTCACACTCTACATCTGCTTCCAGATCTTTCTAAAGGGCATTTAGAAGTCACATACATTTCAACAAAATCACAGTTGACTTAGTGGAGAGTGTACTGTGATTCTGACTGTACCCCTTATCTACAAGTGTAATCACTGTAAAATAATAGCACAGATTACAGATGTCAGCATGTTTGTGGGTTTTTATTTATGTATTACTTTTGCATGGTATATTACATTCACATAATAAAATGAACAAGAGACACCATCAAATCAAACATGTATGCTATTTGACAAAAAAACATTCCCGCAGCGATGACATTGGACATGAAATGATCTAGGTTGATCTACTTGAGATTAAATGAACACACTGTACCTTCCTCCTCGCTAAACATTATGTCAGTGTACATATTGCACATGCTTACTTTCTTTTAAATATAAGTACTGTATATCACTGAGGCACCAGCACATACATATGAAGAATGTACATAAAGAAACATGGACAATAAATAACTCAAGAACAAGTTACAAAAGCAGAATAAAAAAGTACCCGTTTTAAACCTTGGCTTCGGTTATGGCTTAATTAGTCAACAGTGATCCTGTCCATTATTATAGCTTTAATAAATCAAGTGCACATTTTGTCAACTAAATCTCACTTTAACATGCAAAAATAAATGGTATATGAGTCAAGTGACAGCTCAGCCATATTATGTCTGCTTTGTTTTCTAGCTAACATCCAGTTCAAGTCCATTGTGTTTGTTTTCTCAGCCCTTCTGAGAGCTGAGAAAACAGTCAAGCCCCAGAGAGGGCAGGGAGGGGCCCTCCATGGCAACGGCAGGTAAGTGTTGGTGTGATCATGGTGTGATGCTGGACCAGGTCAGAGCAGGTGAGTAGTGCAGGTTTGTGTGATGATGGACCATGTTGTTACATTATATTGAGGTCCATGAGTGTCTGATCCAACATTTGACTCATGCCAAAGTTCTCATCATTAGCCTGATAGAGTTTGTCTGTCAATATACAGTACCATGAAACATGTTAAATTCATCACTATGTGTGTAACATAAAAAGGAAGCCTGCAGACCATTTATAACATTTGACCACAATGAAATGACTTAATTAACCAAGAGTTTCACAGACCCAATAATATTGAATGAAGATTGTTATAGCTAAAAAGGTAAAAGGTGGTCCCTGTGTATATCCTTAGTCAACCACAATCAGTAGATATTGTAATAATGCACACTCATATCAAGCCTTATCATACATTGTGGGTCAGTTTCACAGACCCAGATTATGCCCAGAATTACTCCTGTACAATGGACAATCTTTCAGTCATAGACTTACAGTGGGGAAAAAAAGTATTTAGTCAGCCACCAATTGTGCAAGTTCTCCCACTTAAAAAGATGAGAGAGGCCTGTAATTTTCATCATAGGTACACGTCAACTATGACAGACAAAACGAGAAAAAAAATCCTGAAAATCACATTGTAGGATTTTTAATGAATTTATTTGCAAATGATGGTGGAAAATAAGTATTTGGTCAATAACAAAAGTTTCTCAATACTTTGTTATATACCCTGTGTTGGCAATGACACAGGTCAAACGTTTTCTGTAAGTCTTCACAAGGTTTTCACACACTGTTGCTGGTATTTTGGCCCATTCCTCCATGCAGATCTCCTCTAGAGCAGTGATGTTTTGGGGCTGTCGCTGGGCAACACGGACTTTCAACTCCCTCCAAAGATTTTCTATGGGGTTGAGATCTGGAGACTGGCTAGGCCACTCCAGGACCTTGAAATGCTACTTACGAAGCCACTCCTTCGTTGCCCGGGCGGTGTGTTTGGGATCATTGTCATGCTGAAAGACCCAGCCACGTTTCATCTTCAATGCCCTTGCTGATGGAAGGAGGTTTTCACTCAAAATCTCACGATACATGGCCCCATTCATTCTTTCCTTTACACGGATCAGTCGTCCTGGTCCCTTTGCAGAAAAACAGCCCCAAAGCATGATGTTTCCACCCCCATGCTTCACAGTAGGTATGGTGTCCTTTGGATGTAACTCAGCATTCTTTGTCCTCCAAACACGACGAGTTGAGTTTTTACCAAAAAGTTATATTTTGGTTTCATCTGACCATATGACATTCTCCCAATCCTCTTCTGGATCATCCAAATGCACTCTAGCAAACTTCAGACAGGCCTGGACATGTACTGGCTTAAGCAGGGGGACACATCTGGCACTGCAGGATTTGAGTCCCTGGCGGCGTAGTGTGTTACTGATGGTAGGCTTTGTTACTTTGGTCCCAGCTCTCTGCAGGTCATTCACTAGGTCCCCCGTGTGGTTCTGGGATTTTTGCTCACCGTTCTTGTGATCATTTTGACCCCACGGGGTGAGATCTTGCGTGGAGCCCCAGATCGAGGGAGATTATCAGTGGTCTTGTATGTCTTCCATTTCCTAATAATTGCTCCCACAGTTGATTTCTTCAAACCAAGCTGCTTACCTATTGCAGATTCAGTCTTCCCAGCCTGGTGCAGGTCTACAATTTTGTTTCTGGTGTCCTTTGACAGCTCTTTGGTCTTGGCCATAGTGGAGTTTGGAGTGTGACTGTTTGAGGTTGTGGACAGGTGTCTTTTATACTGATAACAAGTTCAAACAGGTGCCATTAATACAGGTAACGAGTGGAGGACAGAGGAGCCTCTTAAAGAAGAAGTTACAGGTCTGTGAGAGCCAGAAATCTTGCTTGTTTGTAGGTGACCAAATACTTATTTTCCACCATAATTTGCAAATAAATTCATTAAAAATCCTACAATGGATTTTTTTTTCTCAATTTGTCTGTCATAGTTGACTTGTACCTATGATGAAAATTACAGGCCTCTCTCATCTTTTTAAGTGGGAGAACTTGCACAATTGGTGGCTGACTAAATTATTTTTTCCCCCACTGTATAGACAGTGATCCAGTTTATGTTATCTAAATCGAATTGCTGTTTATTAAATAACAATTCCAGATGTTGGTTAACTAAACTAAAATAGGCCTACTCTTAAATCCATCTGTAAGTCTGTGAAACCTGCCCTCTTTACCTGCAATGTGAGCATGCATTTCATTATGTGAACATGCATTTCATTTCTCTGATGCTCCGCATTAACTACAGTCCAATTATTTCTTCCTGATAAATATTATCCAGTATTTATTTATTTTGGTCTTTGCCTAACTCTTAGGTTTGTGTCAGAGACACACATTCGCCTATATTTCCATCACAGCATCAGACAAATGTCTATGGCCAATGACATGCCAAGACAATAAAAGCATTTAAATTTTGCACCACAAAGGAAGAGCGCCTTGTTTTTTTTATTTATTGAGCACAGTGCTAAATTCACAACACATCCAGTAATAGTTTAATCCTGATTTAACACCACTCTCAGTTCATTGGAAAGAAGACGGTTTTTCTCAAGCTGCCGGTACAGAGGGTCTTTGCAGTCAGAAAGCAGGTTAAGAGAAAATAGAAAAGAATAGAGAGAAGAAAGTGTGTTAGGACAGAAAGATAGAGACTTGTGTCATTCTACAGTGAGGGAAAAAAGTATTTGATCCTTTGCTGATTTTGTACGTTTGCCCACTGACAAAGAAATGATCAGTCTATAATTTTAATGGTAGGTTTATTTGAACAGTGAGAGACAGAATAACAACAAAAAAATCCAGAAAAACACATGTCAAAAATGTTATAAATTGATTTGCATTTTAATGAGGGAAATAAGTACAGCGATTTTCTATTGGGTTCAGGTTTGGAGACTGGCTAGGCCACTCCAGGACCTTGAGATGCTTCTTACGGAGCCACTCCTTAGTTGCCCTGGCTGTGTGTTTCGGGTCGTTATCATGCTGGAAGACCCAGCCACGACCCATCTTCAATGCTCTTACTGAGGGAAGGAGGTTGTTGGCCAAGATCTCGCGATACATGGCCCCATCCATCCTCCCCTCAATACGGTGCAGTCGTCCTGTCCCCTTTGCAGAAAAGCATCCCCAAAGAATGATGTTTCCACCTCCATGCTTCACGGTTGGGATGGTGTTCTTGGGGTTGTACTCATCCTTCTTCTTCCTCCAAACACGGCGAGTGGAGTTTAGACCAAAAAGCTCTATTTTTGTCTCATCAGACCACATGACCTTCTCCCATTCCTCCTCTGGATCATCCAGATGGTCATTGGCAAACTTCAGACGGGCCTGGACATGCACTGGCTTGAGCAGGGGGACCTTGCGTGCGCTGCAGAATTTTAATCCATGACGGCGTAGTGTGTTACTAATGGTTTTCTTTGAGACTGTGGTCCCAGCTCTCTTCAGGTCATTGACCAGGTCCTGCCATGTAGTTCTGGGCTGATCCCTCACCTTCCTCATGATCATTGATGCCCCACGAGGTGAGATCTTGCATGGAGCCCCAGACCGAGGGTGATTGACCGTCATCTTGAACTTCTTCCATTTTCTAATAATTGCGCCAACAGTTGTTGCCTTCTCACCAAGCTGCTTGCCTATTGTCCTGTAGCCCATCCCAGCCTTGTGCAGGTCTACAATTTTATCCCTGATGTCCTTACACAGCTCTCTGGTCTTGGCCATTGTGGAGAGGTTGGAGTCTGTTTGATTGAGTGTGTGGACAGGTGTCTTTTATACAGGTAACGAGTTCAAACAGGCGCAGTTAATACAGGTAATGAGTGGAGAACAGGAGGGCTTCTTAAAGAAAAACTAACAGGTCTGTGAGAGCCGGAATTCTTACTGGTTGGTAGGTGATCAAATACTTATGTCATGCAATAAAATGCAAATTAATTACTTAAAAATCATACAATGTGATTTTCTGGATTTTTGTTTTAGATTCCGTCTCACACAGTTGAAGTGTACCTATTATAAAAATTACAGACCTCTACATGCTTTGTAAGTAGGAAAACCTGCAAAATCGGCAGTGTATCAAATACTTGTTCTCCCCACTATATATATATATATATATATATATATATATATATATATATATATATATATATACATAAAAACATGGGGGATTGGAAGTGATGCAGACAATTACATTGATGGAAGTTACAATCTATCTGCAATATTAAGCTGATCTACCCCCCCCACCCCCCCCAAAAAAAAAAAGAAACGGCTCCCTCACCTCAATGTGGAGATGGTGTGACTGTGAAATGACTGAATTATATGTTTACAGAATATCCCCAATGTTACACAAGTCACAATTATCTTTTTGGCTTTGAACATTAAGCTAAGTGTGACCTCGGGACTACTGTGTTTTTCCGTTCTGAATTTTCTTGAAGCAGGGAATGCTGAGGATGCTGAAACAGGTCAATTTTCTGTTTCAGATCAATCCATGTAATTGAACTCAACTGGTTAAAGAAGTTGAAAGCATGCCTGAGGTTGTTCGAGAGGTTATGGCCGCCGCCCTCTGGACTTCTACAATCCACTGCCTGAGTGGGGTCAAATCCCTGTCCCACTGCACTTCTACACAATATATTTATCTATCACTCTCCCTCTTAATTTCTTGTCTATCCCTGTCAATAAACATTTTGATACTTTTTTTTTTTTAAGAAGAAGCTCTGTGGATGTGCTTTTGTCCAAATGTAAGCACATTTTAAGCTAATACTACTACCATAGTACCATAATGCCAACCAAAGTCTAATCAAAGACAAAAAAAACATAGGTTTGTGAAGAGGAGCTTTCGGTTTTATTCAAAGCTGCTCAATAATAAATTAAACACAGAGAAACATTTAAAGACAGGAAATGAAATTAAGAACTACAGAGTAGAAGGGTAAGGATGGCTGACATGGATGGATGGAAAGTTTATTTTACAGAAAGCCAAATGAGTCAGGGTTCTGTACAAAAGCTGGTCTATAGGACGGCAGCGGCAGCAGAGGCCCAACGCACGGTGGTGCTGTGGTAAAGAAGAGACGTGGAGACATAGGGGACAGGATGTTGGGCGATACTGCCATATAGTTGTAGTAGAGAGAGGCCTCTCAACCAGCGGGTGGCGTCTGTGATGGTTGTGAGATGATGTAAACAATTTAACTGGAAAAGAATGAGGGGAGAAACATAACGTGTTGGAGGGACAAATAATAGAAAGGCAGGTGACTGATATGACATGCAGGATGGAAACCACAGCATACAGAAGAGAAAGCAGAGCCAGGTACTCAAAAAGGGTTGAGAGATACACTATTCTGAGGGGTCAATTTAGATGTTTCTAAAAGCTTACAAAAAGGGATTGTGATTGTACAACTTTAATTGTACAATGCGTGTTAGGTTGAGAAAACTATATAGAATCTAACTAAAAAGGCACTAGCAAACTACAAAGGCAAGAGCTATTTGCTGTTGCATGGCAGAAGCGTAAAGTGAGTTGGTATTAGTAGGCACTGAAACTAAAATGTGAGCGGAAAAATCCAAACAGATGAAACAGACAAAACATATGCTACTAGAGGGAGTAGCAGTAAAATGGTGAGTGGGTGGGGCCTATGCACAACACACAAGCAGACACAAGCAGGTGATAGATTACATGGAGGTCATGTCGTTGAGAGCGTGGTCCAGTTCCTCGCTGATGGCCTTGTACTTCAGTTTCTGTGCATACAACTCATCTATTATGGGTGGAGTGGAGGAGGAGGAGAGGAGTGGAAGAGAACACATCGATGGGGTGATAATGAAGGGTGGGGACAGCAACATGATAGACAGAGCAAAGAAAGGAGGTGAAAAGGTAGGAAAAAACAAAGGATTATCCGAGAACAGAACTGAACGAAATAAAATACAATATCAAACCAAAAAATAATAGGGTAAAAATAGGATGTGCACAGGCCACTAATGCCCTGTTAGATTGTTTAGACCAAGCAGGAAATTACTAACTGAAACCCTGATGAAGGCACCTTGCTGTCGACATGTTTGTATCTAATTAAGACATATATTACATCGGAGTGACATAGTGTGTAGCTGCTTTCTTTTCCAGAAGGAAATGACAACATGGTCTCCACCCAAATGATATAGAGCTCCATTGTGAATGCTTTGTCTTTCCACAGCTACAGTAACACAGTCACACCAACAGCAGCATGAGAAATGCCTTTCCCTGGCCTGCACTAGCCTAACAAACACTGACTGTGTGTCAGCCATGGCACTGGCCTAGTCTGCCCAGCACAGAGCTGACTGTGCAGAATGTAGATACAGTATCTGATGACAACACAGAGGATGTGATGAAAGGTTAGACTTGACAATATTTGCACATTACTCTTTTAAAAATTCTTCAAGCTCTTGTCTTGGTTGTTGATCATTGCTAGACAGCCATTTTCCAGTCTTGCCATAGATTTTCAAGCCGATTTAAGTCAAAACTGTAACTAGGCCACTCAGGAACATTAAATGTCATCTTGGTAAGTAATTCCAGTGTATATTTGGCCTTGTGTTTTAGGTTATTGTCCTGCTGAAAGGTGAATTTGTCTCCCAGTGTCTGTTGGAAAGCAGACTGAACCAGGTTTTCCTCTAGGGTTTTGCCTGTGCTTAGCTCTATTCTGTTTCTTTTTATCCAAAATTGGTAGTTACAGTCTTGTCCCATCGCTGCAACTCCCGTACAGACTCGGGAGAGGCGAAGGTCGAGAGCCATGCGTCCTCCGAAACACAATCCTGCCAAGCCGCATTGCTTCTTGACACACTGCTCGCTTAACCCGGAAGCCAGCCGCACCAATGTTTATATTATTTTTTAAATATTTTTTGGGGGGGTATTTTACCCCCCTTTTCTCCCCAATTTCATGGTATCCAATTGGTAGTTACAGTCTTGTCCCATCGCTGCAACTCCCGTACAGACACGGGAGAGGCGAAGGTCGAGAGTCTTGCCTCCTCCGAAACACAACCCAACCGAGCCGCACTGCTTCCTGAAACAGTGCCCGCATAACCCGGAAGCCAGCTGCACATTTTTACATTTTTATATTTTAGTCATTTAGCAGACGCTCTTATCCAGAGCGACTTACAATTAGTGAGTGCATACATTATTATTATTTATTTTTTCATACTGGCCCCCCGTGGGAATTGAACCCACAACCCTGGCATTGCAAACGCCATGCTCTACCAACTGAGCTACATCCCTGCCGGCCATTCCCTCCCCTACCCTGGACGACGCTGGGCCAATTGTGCGCCGCCCCATGGGTCTCCCGGTCACGGCCAGCTACGACAGAGCCTAGATTCGAACCAGGATCTCTAGTGGTACAGCTAGCACTGCGATGCAGTGCCTTAGACCAATGTGTCGGAGGAAACACTGTACAACTGACAACCGTGTCAGCGTGCATGTGCCCGGTCCGCCATAGTAGTCGCTAGAGTGCGATGGGATAAGGACATCCTGGCCGGCCAAACCCTCCCCTAACCCGGACGACGCTTGGCCAATTGTGCGTCACCTCATGGGTTCTCCCGGTTGCGGCCGGCTGCGACACAGCCCGGTATCGAACCCGGATCTGTAGTGACGCCTCAAGCACTGCAACGCCTTAGACCGCTGCGCCACTCAGGAGGCCTGATTCTCCACATTTATCCAATGTAAAAAACACTATTTCAAATTTTGCTACATAAGACCGAATCGAGCCGGTCTGTCACATATGTTCTGTTTTACTATACAACACCTCAGATTTTCACATAGAAAATGCTTCACAATATATGAAATAAAAGAAAAGGTCCATACCCTCCAGATCATCAATGGTCTTCTCAAGCTTGGCCACGGACCTCTCAGCGAACTCAGCACGGGTCTCAGCCTGTAGCACAAGAGGCAGACAAGATGTGATGAATGTCTCCCATCCTCATCACACCAAAACATATGTTCCAACATAGATATAGATATATAATACAATGTCTGGTGTCCTCCACCCTTTCTATGGTCTTACTTTATCGAAGATCCAGTGGCTAACATGCTAACGCTAATGTCCCACTTGGTAAAGTGAATAGGAAACAGGGGCTAATATGCTACGCTAAAGGGAACTCACCTCCTTTAGTTTGTCTGTGAGAACCTTGATCTCCTCCTCGTACTTGTCCTCCTTCTGTGAGTACTGTAGTGACATAGTGGAGCGCAGGTCAGAGAGCCATCATCACAACACTACCGACATTAACTGGTTCAATGGATAACAGGCAGAAATGACTGGGCCTACTCAATAGAGTTACCTCACTTTATCTCTATGGCTATACTAGCAGGCAATGGGGATATAACCACTGACTGCAACAACCTGAGAAGACATACACCTGTCTAAACAGACACCTACCTTCTCTGCCTGAGCCTCAAGAGACTTCAGGTTGTTTGTGACTGTCTTCAACTCTTCCTCTAGCTCAGAGCATTTGCTGGTGTTTTAGGTATGGTTGAAGGAACAGAGGGGAAGGAACAAATGCCAGAGGAGGACCGACGGGAGGGAGAAACAGGAGTTATAACAGGGTAATAAGCGTAATAATAAAGAGCACGATCCAACTCCTCCTCAACCAGCTGGATACGTCTGTTCAGGGAAGCTACATCAGCCTCAGCCTAAGAGAGCACAACATGGAGAAACCACAATGTCAACCTGTTGCACACTCAAACAGTCACACTTTCTTACATAATGCACACCAGATACAGTATCTGGAGAGATGTGTAGTGTAATGGAGGAGGTTGGGGGTCACTTTTGGACACCTCTGTGGGGGGTTTCTTAACACTATAGGGGACTAAGATTTAAATGTGAGGGAAAGGGATAAGGGCCCAGACCATGCTGTAATTTCATCCTAAACTTCAGCATTATATATAACATTATATAAACAAGATTTTATAAACTATACATTTTATATAGGCCTGATTGGTATGTTTGGAAAGGCATTGACCAATATAAACATAATAAGATGCCTACTATGTAAATAGATGTAGCTACAGGAGGCATAGGATGATAGTGTATGATCGACTAGACTGGAGCATGCTGAAACTGCAGCAGCCTTGGCTAATGTGTTTATTTTGGAGCCTGCCTGGCACGTTTTACCATTAAATCATTTCTCACTTTCCCATTTCTTCATCCTTTTACGCGTATCACATGACAGACAAAACTTATATATTTTTTGCACTGTAAAAACATCCATATTCTGTCTATCGTTCTACCAAGCGTGTTGATCAAATGTGTACTAATACTGTCGTCAGGTATACTGCAGACGAATTGTCTTAAATTATTAGCTAGGGCTTACGGAATCCCTCGCATCCCTCTCCAGACCCAGTTCCTTCTGCAGCCTCTCTGCCGACTCTTCTGCACCGTCCGCCTGCTCTTGTAGTGTTTTTATTTTCCTTTTTACAGCTTCCAGCGACGTTAGCCCGGCCATTTCGCTTGTTTACTGCCTATTTTCTATTGCCTACGCCTTTTTCTAACGGTTCTCGGGCCAGAAACGCGCAACGATGCCGGGATGCGAAAATCTGCTCCCGTCCCTGTGTTTTTTTTCTACAGCTACTGGGGAGGCTGGGACTTGCGCTAAATGACACCGGAAGTAACACATTTCACACATTGCGCAAAATTGTCTCAAAATATCCCGAAATCTTCTGTTAAATAGGTTTTTATTTATTGTATCGTAGTGAGATAATATGACTATGTCATGATGACTTATTGGCCATTAGCCTATAATGCCCCTCCCCCCTTACAGGCTCATGCTAGTGGTGCTGTGATTGCGCATCTTGTTAATTTATTATTGAGGGGGAATTTAACCCATAATAAACGTTTTAAAATAAACATTTAAAACGTCTTTAAAGACATTCATTTTATTTTGAAAGATATCTCATACATGGTGCCAAAAGTAACATGATTATCCCAATTCATAATATTGATAGACCTACAGTATAGGCTACTTAAAGTATTTATTTATTTGTACAATTTTGTATAAATATTTTTTTACTATAATTACTATCATCATCATTTGGAGTTCTTTCTAAACTGACACAATAAAAATATCTAGATGCATGTTTCCTATAAGAACAAATGTTTATTTATTGGCGTCCCCTACAACATTCTCAATAAAAGGAGAAGTAAACGTTTTCATTTGACGAGTGAATATATAATGTATGACACCTATAAATCTAAGTTAAAGCTATTTAAAATATTCAAAAACTTCCACCAAACTTTTAACTGAAATTCTAAACGGGCCCCCATTTTAACCCAACAGGTTGCGGGGTGCACATGTTGCACTGCCTAAACCTGTCAGCTGTAACTTGGCCATATAAAGCACACAGCTAAATTTAACCTTCTGCTTGGATCTTCGAGGAGGGTGGCACACAAGGCACATTTGTTAGGCCTACAGTTGGTCTACTCAGTCTTATTTGGTTTCCATGAACACGTGGAATATTGCGGATGGCAGGCCTATGGTTTAGCTTAATGAAGACGCAGGTATTAACCATAAACAATTACGTAGGCTATTCCGAACTGAAATAATAAAATAATCTTAACTTATATGTATATGTATGTTGAGGTTCAATGTTAGCAGATTGTTTGTGGCCCCCCTGACGCCCACTAACACTTCGGACAGGTTTATGCCAACGCGCCTCTTCAAACTTACATCTGTGGCTTTCTTCTCAGCGAGTTCAAGTTTCTCCTGGGCATCCTTAAGAGACTCAGAGTACTTGTCCAACTCATCCTCTGTTCCCTTCAGCTTCTTCTGCAGCGCTACCAGGTCATCCTCAAGCTGATAGTTGGTGGAGAATATCATCAGTTCAATTGGGGTGTGCCATGAGCAGCAAAGAAGCACACACAGGAGCGCGAACGCACAGCCAGAAACAGACAAAAAAGGGAAGAAAACAAAAGCCAAGAGTTATGGAAAAAAGGCAAACACTTACAAATGCTTCAAGATATCGTCTTAGTCTTTGGACAAGTATTTACATTTCATTTATTCAATCCACTCACAACACTAGAGTGGCATACGTTAATCAATAGACTACGCTATTCATGTTTTATGGTAAAAAATATATAATCTAAGGCTATATCACGCATAACGCGGTGATATTAATCGACCAAACAATAAACGTTTTCTAAACCTTCCTGGAGTCCAAGAATAAAACATTGTCACGCCGCAAAAACAAATATATTCCCAATACGATTAAATACAACAATCAATACTGATCCTCATACTCTTCATCCTCTGAGACTTAATTTAATCAATATCGAGAGAGAGAGAACGCTCCAAAGCACTCCGTGCCCAAACATTTGACGCACAGTGCCAATGGCACCCGTGCGCAATAAGACAGAACACGATTTCTCTATGGATGCCGACCTGTTTGCTCTTGTCCTCCGCTGCCTTTTTGTCTCCCTCAGCTCCCTCAGCTCTGTCCAAGGCATTCTCCTTGTCTAGCTTAAGCATCTGCATCTTCTTCTTGATGGCGTCCATGGCTGCTGTGTTGTTGGGTTGGCCTCACCAACTGACAAAAAACAAACTTTGAGTAAAACCCTGAGAAGCTCCGCGCGTCTGAACCACACTGAACTTGAAGCTGTAGTGCAAGCTCGAGCCGACTGTAACTTGTCAAATATGTGCTATAGCAGAGGAGTTACTGGATCCCCATGGATACCAAATGCTTTTTGGGGAAACGACGCCAGCTGCTCTCTTCCGGGGGTCCTGTCTTTTTTATGGCTCTCCTCGCCGATTCGTTGATCCAAGACATTTTACCGTTGATAAGACTATATATGGGTTATGGGCGAGAAGGTGGCACCCCCTCCAAGACGTCTGTTCCTGTTTCAAACACTGTTCTGAGAGGTAGGCTACAGCCAGGGAAGGCAGTTTGGGGAGTTGGGGTCAGTTTAAGCACAAGGAAGTGAAGGTGGACAACAAAAACATGATCTTTGACTGGAATTGCTCATTTAATTCTGGAAGGATTACTTACATTTGTTCAAGACAGCAGTTCAAATAAGGCTTGAGAGAGTAATTTTTATAGGAATAAATCATGGCATAGTAATCGTTTTTATGTTACCATTCCTCCAACCAAATTCATGTTTAAAATAATTGCGTCGCCAAGGCCCACACTTAGTTTAGCCATTCACCACCACTCTTGATTATGAATCGTGTCTCCACTATGAACCATAACACCTGAGAGATGGGGTCATGTAACTCTGATCTCCAGAGACAAAATAAGCTGTTATTAAAGTTAAAGTTATTAATAATGCAGTTATTAAAGCAGTAAAGCAGACAAATATAGTCTGAGTGTTTAAGCCCCTGTGAAAAGAGATTGTCCCTGGGAGGGGTGTCATATTATTTGTACTGAAGTGTTCTGTCAGTGATACAACACAGTAGGGAGGAGCATGTCAACAAATCCCACAAGACATTGTTCACAATCTGAAGAGGGGCATCAGATAGTCTTGTATTCAACAGTGGCATATCATCCAGCTTGTCTCGACTCCTCTGTAGCTCATAAGTGCCTTGGAGTTCTTTCAAATTGGCCGCAGGGAAAGATAAGAGTGCTTTGGCATTTCAGCAATCCCCGTCTTCCTCTGTGACAGTTCACTGGTCTAGGAGAGTCAGTCACAGCTGTCACACTTGAACAGTAGAGGAAGAACCAGATACCTCTCCAAACACACTGTGATTGGCTGCATGGTATTAACTTATACCCTCAACTTTACTTTTACCTAAATCATTTCTAGGATACATTTTTATGGGGAAGATAATGAAAAAATAATGTCTAGTACTGACATTTACAGTCCATTTTACTTTACAGTACTCATTCGTACAGAACATTGATTTAAACTTTAGGTGATATCATGTGTGTGAGAGGTACTGCTCTTGTAAGCCTATACCCCATAAAGGAGAACAGAACAACAACACAAACAATTAAGTCTTTATATCCCCATATCCTTCTGGGTTGACCCAGCGACATCTACTCAAACAACCTCTTCTTCTTGTCCTCGCTGTTCCTCCCATGTTTTCTTGAGGGGTATTTTTAGGAGCATCTTGTTTGCACAAGTTGCACCTGTTACATACTGTACATAGCTCCTAATCCTACACTCTAAAAAATTAGGGGTTCAACAAGGGTTATTCTAAGATCCTCAAAGTTCTTTGAAGAACCTTAAGGTTCTTGGCACTGAGAAATGCCCCCAAAAGGTACTTAGAAGAACCCCATAGGAGGTGGGGTTCATCGAGGAACCTCTGTGTGCAATAATAGTGTTTAACATGATTTATGAATGACTTCCTCATCTCTGTACCCCATACATACAATTATCTGTAAGGTCCCTCAGTCAAGCAGTGAATTTAAAACACAGATTCAACCACAAAGACCAGGGAGATTGTTCAATGCCTCGCAAAGGAGGGCACCTATTGGTAATAAAAAAGAAGCAGACATTGAACATCTCTTTGAGCATGGTGAAGTTATTAATTGGATGGTGTAACAATACACCCCATCACTACAAAGATACAGGCGTCCTTCCTAACTCAGTTGCCGGAGAGGAAGGAAACCGCTCAGGGATTTTACCAATGGTGACTTTAAAACAGTTACAGAGAAAACTGAGGATGGATCAACAACATTGTAGTTACTCCAAAATACTAACCTAAATGATAGAGTGAAAATAAGGGAGCCTGTACAGAATAAAAAATGTGGCAAAGCAATTAACTTTTTGTCCTGAATACAAAATGTTATGTTTGGGTCAAATCCAATACAGTGGGGAAAAAAAGTATTTAGTCAGCCACCAATTGTGCAAGTTCTCCCACTAAAAAAGATGAGAGAGGCCTGTAATTTTCATCATAGGTACACGTAAACTATGACAGACAAAATGAGGAAAAAAAATCCAGAAAATCACATTGTAGGATTTTTTATGAATATATTTGCAAATTATGGTGGAAAATAAGTATTTGGTCAATAACAAAAGTTTCTCAATACTTTGTTATATACCCTTTGTTGGCAATGACACAGGTCAAACGTTTTCTGTAAGTCTTCACAAGGTTTTCACACACTGTTGCTGGTATTTTGGCCCATTCCTCCATGCAGATCTCCTCTAGAGCAGTGATGTTTTGGGGCTGTCGCTGGGCAACACGGACTTTCAACTCCCTCCAAAGATTGTCTATGGAGTTGAGATCTGGAGACTGGCTAGGCCACTCCAGGTCCTTGAAATGCTTCTTACGAAGCCACTCCTTCGTTGCCCGGGCGGTGTGTTTGGGATCATTGTCATGCTGAAAGACCCAGCCACGTTTCATCTTCAATGCCCTTGCTGATGGAAGGAGGTTTTCACTCAAAATCTCACGATACATGGCCCCATTCATTCTTTCCTTTACACGGATCAGTCGTCCTGGTCCCTTTGCAGAAAAACAGCCCCAAAGCATGATGTTTCCACCCCCATGCTTCACAGTAGGTATGGTGTTCTTTGGATGCAACTCAGCATTCTTTGTCCTCCAAACACGACGAGTTGAGTTTTTACCAAAAAGTTCTATTTTGGTTTCATCTGACCATATGACATTCTCCCAATCCTCTTCTGGATCATCCAAATGCACTCTAGCAAAATTCAAACGGGCCTGGACATGTACTGGCTTAAGCAGGGGGACACGTCTGGCACTGCAGGATATGAGTCCCTGGCGGCGTAGTGTGTTACTGATGGTAGGCTTTGTTACTTTGGTCCCAGCTCTCTGCAGGTCATTCACTAGGTCCCCCCGTGTGGTTCTGGGATTTTTGCTCACCGTTCTTGTGCTGATAACAAGTTCAAACAGGTGCCATTAATACAGGTAACGAGTGGAGGACAGAGGAGCCTCTTTAAGAAGAAGTTACAGGTCTGTGAGAGCCAGAAATCTTGCTTGTTTGTAGGTGATCAAATACTTATTTTCCACCATAACTTGCAAATAAATTCATTAAAAATCCTACAATGTGATTTTCTGGATTTCTTTTCTCAATTTGTCTGTCATAGTTGACGTGTACCTATGATGAAAATTACAGGCCTCTCTCATCTTTTTAAGTGGGAGAACTTGCACAATTGGTGGCTGACTAAATACTTTTTTCCCCCACTGTACAACACATAACTGAGCACCACTCTCAATATTTTCAAGCAAAGTGGTGGCTGCATCATGTTATTGGCATGCTTAAAATCTTTAAGAACTGGGGAGTTTTTCAGGATAAAAAAGGAACGGAATGTAGCTAAGCACAGGAAAAATCCTTGAGGAAAAATCCTTGAGGAAAAATCCTAGAGGAATCCTATAATCTTTTAAAGAATAATGTGCAAATGTTGCACAATCCAGGTGTGGAAAGCTCTTACAGACTTACCCAGAAAGACTCACAGCTGTAATGGCTGCCAAAGGTGCTTCTACAAAGTATTGACTGAGTGGTGTGAATACTTATGTAAACGAGATATTCATGCTTTTCATTTTCAATAGATTTGCTAAAATATCTAAAAACATGTTTTCACTTTGCCATTATGCAGTATTATGTGTAGATGGGTGAGAAAATAAATCAATTTAGAAAATAATGCTGTAACACAACAAAATGTGGAATAAGTCAAGGGGTATGAATACTTTCTGAAGGCACTGTATGTACTTTGAAGCAGACTAAAGCACTAGATGAATAGTTTGCAGTGCTCTCTAATGTTCTCCCTGGGGTGTCTGCCTATCTCTTTTTATGGCAGGCACTAGACAGGCAGCTCTCTTATTAGCCTGGGCTTTGTCCAACTGCTGCCAGGCACAGCATGCTGCTCATACACACAGGTCAAAGACCACAGAGACTTCTCATACACAGATATCAGATAGACTCAGAGCAGAAGCCATGCTATCCCAGGACATTCTGGGCTAATGGAGACAGATACTAGACACAGATACACTAACACAGTACCTGGCCAACTCATAATGGTTTAAAAAGTCTAGAAAAGCATCTAGGGCCTCTGATAGCCTGGTCCCAGATCTGTTTGTGCTGTATAGTCTTCTCCTAAACAGCTCTGGGACCAGGCTGGGCCAAAACAAAGTACACTGCTAAAAATAAATAAAGGGAACACTAAAATAACACATCCTAGATCTGAATGAATTAAATAATCTTATTAAATTCTTTTTTCTTTACATAGTTGAATGTGCTGACAACAAAAATCACACAAAAATTATCAATGGAAATCAAATGTATCAACCCATGGAGGTCTGGATTTGGAGTCACCCTCAAAATTAAAGTGGAAAACCACACTACAGGCTGATCCAACTCTGATGTAATGTCCTTAAAACAAGTCAAAATGAGGCTCAGTAGTGTGTGTGGCCTCCACGTGCCTGTATGACCTCCCTACAACGCCTGGGCATGCTCCTGATGAGGTGGCGGATGGTCTCCTGAGGGATCTCCTCCCAGACCTGGACTAAAGCATCCGCCAACTCCTGGACAGTCTGTGGTGCAACGTGGCGTTGGTGGATGGAGCGAGACATGATGTCCCAGATGTGCTCAATTGGATTCAGGTCTGGGGAACAGGCGGGCCAGTCCATAGCATCAATGCCTTCCTCTTGCAGGAACTGCTGACACACTCCAGCCACATGAGGTCTAGCATTGTCTTGCATTAGGAGGAACCAACCGCACCAGCATATGGTTAATGGCAGTCAGGTTACCTCTGGCGAGCACATGGAGGGCTGTGCGGCCCCCCAAAGAAATGCCACCCCACACCATGACTGACCCACCGCCAAACCGGTCATGCTGGAGGATGTTGCAGGCAGCAGAACGTTCTCCACGGCGTCTCCAGACTCTGTCATGTCTGTCACATGTGCTCAGTGTGAACCTGCTTTCATCTGTGAAGAGCACAGGGCGCCAGTGGCGAATTTGCCAATCTTGGTGTTCTCTGGCAAATGCCAAACGTCCTGAACGGTGTTGGGCTGTAAGCACAACCCCCACCTGTGGACGTCAGGCCCTCATACCACCCTCATGGAGTCTGTTTCTGACCGTTTGAGCAGACACATGCACATTTGTGGCCTGCTGGAGGTCATTTTGCAGGGCTCTGGCAGTGCTCCTCCTGCTCCTCCTTGCACAAAGGCGGAGGTAGCGGTCCTGCTGCTGGGTTGTTGCCCTCCTACGGCCTCCTCCACGTCTCCTGATGTACTGGCCTGTCTCCTGGTAGCGCCTCCATGCTCTGGACACTACGCTGACAGACACAGCAAACCTTCTTGCCACAGCTCGCATTGATGTGCCATCCTGGATGAGCTGCACTACCTGAGCCACTTGTGTGGGTTGTAGACTCCGTCTCATGCTACCACTAGAGTGAAAGCACCGCCAGCATTCAAAAGTGACCAAAACATCAGCCAGGAAGCATAGGAACTGAGAAGTGGTCTGTGGTCACCACCTGCAAAACCAGTCCTTTATTGGGGGTGTCTTGCCTATAATTTCCACCTGTTGTCTATTCCATTTGCACAACAGCATGTGAAATGTATTGTCAATCAGTGTTGCTTCTTAAGTGGACAGTTTGATTTCACAGAAGTGTGATTGACTTGGAGTTACATTGTGTTGTTTAAGTGTTCCTTTTATTTTTTTTGAGCAGTGTACATGGAATTATATTTACACAGAGTTAACTTATCTGTGTAAATTATATTTAGGTATTCTTACTGGGGAAGTGATAAACCATTTTACTACAGTGGAATTTCATGCCCATGCCTCGCTTCATATTTCAGCTATTCAGTCTCATAAAAATGCTTATCGAGGGCACTGAAGTATCTGACCCTCTGATTCTATGGCCCTCCATTACTGGGAACTTGGGATAACATCAAACTTACTGTATCTCTCTGTCAGTCATGTAATACATGTTCTACCTTGATGCCTCTAAGCCCATCCTAACAGTATACCCCTCAATCCCATACCACTGGTCTGACAATAGCATTGTGGTGAGTAGAGTATTCCCAGAATTCTCAGGGTGGTGGGAAGTATGTGGCCCTGTAACGCGGTCGGTCGTAACGCGGTCGTGGGTGAGTGTCAGCGTAATGGTCTCTGGTAATAACTATGTGAACCCTGCAGACCTCTGGCAGTCCTCTTCATTAACCAGGACTTTCTGGTATTTTGATAAAAAATCTTAGCACAATGGGTCAGGTGAAAAGGGGCTTTTAATGCAATAGACATTGTCTACATTCTCAGAGTATTCGAATTCCACAATGGGATCAATAGCTACATTTCATTCCTTCCAAAAGCTTCCATATGTGCCTGTATTGTAACACATGGGTGCAGAAAGGTTCTTAGAACCCCCCATGTCACTATAGTTTAAGAACTCCTGAGAAAGGCAGATGATTTCATCTTCACAACGTTGAGACTAGTTGAACAATTCCTGTTCATTTTTCACACCAGGTGGGTGCTCCGACAGACAGACACCGACACGCTAGATGATTGTTTGACAACAGCTACCCATCTAATTTACAATGTGGTTTGGGCGGAGCAGAACCTTGCTACCTCTGAGGTCACCCACCCACAGATAACATCCATGTGTGATGTGTATGTGTAGCTCTGGGTGCAGCATTCAAAAGGGTGGCTGCAGCTGGCCTGGGAACATTACGTCATTGGTGTGTCATTTTCCCTCTGCGGCAGCATGTATGCCAAGGAGTTGGGGTTGGAGGGTGGGAGGTTTCTAAGAGTCAGCTTGCCTCAGATGAAAGACAACAGCTGATTCAGGAAGTTTTATTGTGACGACATGTGGCACTATACCTCTTCAAAAAATTTAGCTACACTCCTATTGACTTTCAATTCCCAATATGTTTTAACAGAGACGTTTCCTTTGAAAACTGAGTGAAGGGAACACATTAAACCACATATAGCCCAGGCTTCTCACGCGTCAACAAGACGAGATTTGGAAGGGTGGCCCCGCGAGACTAGACCATATAAAGCTTACAGGCTATTTTATGGGGCTGTACAATTCCAATTGTAAACCAGTAGATTGTGCCATTTTGCCTTTACCTGTCCAGCACCATGAGATCAGCGATTATAGTATTGAGATTCACCCTTCCTGCTAAGAATTATGGGTACTATCCTGCAGAAGGAGGGAGCAGCTGTGCCAGTGTAATTTACAAATCACCTCCCTCAGACTTTAGAGCGGGCCAGAATTAGTACCTGTCTCAGCTCTAACCAACACCAGCTCAATATAGCACAAGGCTCACTGCTGTCTCAGAAATACCAATCTACCTTACACTCCACTGACAGAGGAGCAGCTTAAAAAGGGACCCTGCCTGAAGAAGTCTCCTCTAGAGCAGTAATTGTCTCTTGAAACCACAGGATCATGTTCTGTTATTGCGGTAGTAGTGCATGTTTTTATGTGCAGGATGTGATGCTATGATTTATGTGATTATTAAAGCTTTACTACAGTATACATGTCAGTAGTCTGTCACAGGCTTTCACCTCATCTTTAAACAACATGATCGAGGAATCCCAGGCTTATACGTTAGTAGTGCAAAAATACGACTCCTCTGTCATCTGTGACTTGATTTCCAGCTGGCCTGAACCTGAGAATGTAGATTAATCTAGGAGAAGGCTGCTGGAATCAGGCACAATGTTAGCCTGTCCATTCATGATCACATTCCTGTATTCAATAAGACAACTGAAAAACACAACAGGTAAAAACAACACAATTCTGCAGGCCATATTAATTTGAAAACCTTTATTTTCAGTGAATACAAAAAATATGTTTTCTTGTGGCCAGATAAATAGTTTACATAGTGTATGTCATTGTCACTTCATATCGATCTTTCTTGTAGTACTGCACTTTAATTATCATTGAATTCATTATAGGAAAAACATACAGGTATGAATAGTTTCTCCCTACCATTGAAATGTGTCACACTACATTAACAGTGACAGCTATATATCTTAATATCCTTATTACATTTATAATTCAAAAAAACTATTCATCGTGGCTTGAAAGAGAAAGAAGAAATGCAATCCATAAAACTTCTATGATTTACTTGTAACTTACAATAACCGAACAACAGACTCCAATCTGTCATACGTACATAGTTCAGAAGCCTTGGTACATGCCCATGGAATGCAGTACAAAAATGTGTTGTCTTCATATATATCATATACATACGTATACATATACTGATGGTACTTTTTACACAGCGACACATTCGTCTCTGCCCTCAAGGCCATGGGTGCATCAGGCAGAAAGATGGAGACAGAGGTACAGTTTATAGGACAATACAGTAGTACCTGTGAGGCCTCATGGATCTTGCCGTGTTTTTCATCTCTTGGTAATAGGCTATGACAGGAACAACTAAAAAACCTACTCATTGATACTGACCACACTCCATTATCCAGCTAGATAAGCTGTCACAAGCAGACCAGACGCTGTATGGGCTACAGACTAAGGCACTAATGACATAATACTACAAAGACCAGATGTGTGAACTCAGACAGAACTGTACCTCTGTTTGAATTGTAGAGTCCAGTGTCACACATCAATACAGAATAAAAAATGTCTAACGTGGACCATTTGTAGTTTGTTAGGGTTTATTGTCCTTATGTTCAGAATACCAATACCATTCAGTGCGTTGTGTACTGTAGGTGTATTTTCTGTTCCGAAAGTAATAGCAGAACCCCGAAGCCATGCACATGACTGACACCGCAAGAGCAGAACATTACCTCACAATAATTGTTAGTTTGCTAACCGACACTCACTGACTGTCCATAAAACTAATAAAACCAAACACTAGAACCAAACCTGGGTTGTGTTCATTAGGATTTTTAATATTTTTTATGAGCATTTCCTATTGGACAATTCTAGGTAGTCACTCCCGGTTTCAGTCAGTTTTCCTCCTTTTGGTGCCTAATGAACACAACCCTGGCAAAAAGAAGGTAAATATACTTCAAAAGTAGCATTTCCCACTACAGTTACACAGAGCACCATTAGAGTAAGCGAGAGACGGATTCAACAGGTGAACAATAAAAGGATGTGATCCACTGTAATGGTCCAACAGGCCCCTATGGAGGGATGGGGGACTTTGCCCCGTGTAAGACAGCAGGGGTAACCATCAGAAGCACAGTACATTGTGCATAGTCCGCTTCGCATTCATTCAAGAGGTCTGGGGTGTTACAATATGAGAGCCATCCATTTCAGTTTGCATTATGAGTTGTAGAGAAATCACACTTTATTAATGAGAATCTTTGTTATAACATTTTTCAGATTGCATGGATGTTTTTTAAATTCATCAATCAACTCCTAGTTAAAATCTTAATAAATGATCAAGACCAGCAGTTGTTTCCTACATTATTAGTATTTTTTCCTACAGTATCTGAACGGTTTTCAGAGGTGTAGTGTTTGAGGTTTGAAAAGAGCAAGCAAGAGGAGCTTCATTACATTGCATGTCAGGAGGCTGTGAGGACACCAATCACTGCCCCCTACAGCACCTTCATAGTATTGCATTATGAATGTCAGCTGTATGGCTCAATATCAACTGTAAACTAATGAAAATAGTAGAGGGAAGCCAGTTAACTGACTACCCACGGTCCAGGTTATGCAGCGCTAGGAGATCTGCAGTAGTGGGAGGGATGAGACCAGTTAAGCTTACTGTAAATGTCAGAGTATCTTAACTTGCTAAAATTGTATTCTGTAGTAACTCTGCCTCCAAATCACAGACATAACAGTAATACATTGTAATGCATCATAAGAGGTTGTAGTAAAGAGGTCTCTAGCTATTAGACCCAAGTTTAAGCGTTTATCAACACGATATATTTCAATCTTCAGTCTAAAAATAGGAGGGTTACTTGGTGTCAAGAGCACATCTATAGAAGGATGTTTTTTAAAGTGTCTACGCAAGCCGAACGGTCAATGCGACAGAAACGGTCACTGTAATGCATCCATTAAATAAGATCCATAAGCTATTCTTCAATATGGTCCACATACCTCAACTGTCTGAATTACTTGCTGTCTGACAAGGAAGCATAAGTGTCAAATTGCCCAATAAGTGTGAATTTCAAATGCTAGTCATGTGTATGAAATGCTATCATTTGTGACTTGTCTCATAAATAAGGAAATGAATAGCAATGTGTGTGTAAATGTCTACTGAACTGTATGCACCAAACATATCACATTCTCGCTTCTTCCTTTATGAAAGAAAGTCCGGTCAAAAGGTTTTAAGACCATGCTTACATCTAGAAACATCCCCTTAGTTTGGAGATTCAATGTCAACACTGGTACCTTCAGAGCTCCATAGATAAAGACATTCAAAGTATTTAGAAAGTACATTAGGATGCACATTTTCCAGCTTGTTCAGCTGTTACAAATCCATTGCTTCCAGAGAACACTTTTTTCCGGTGTAGGTTAACTGGCAGGTATTGCAGGGTAATAGACCGTTACAAGCCAAGTCATGTCATAGTGGTAGTAAACAATTGTTGGTAGTTAAAGACCACTGCAGGTGCAGTAGACAGGGGTTATCCACGGCCCATTCTGGGCTTGGACCCCACTGGTTGATTGGGCACATTAAAAGGCCAACTTAACCTTGTTGCACACTGAGGAAGTCAATTTGGGCCACCGCTCGTGTGTGTGGTAACATACTACATACACACGCACAGGCACAAATGCACTCAATACGCACACACCTACACACAGCGGCAGCATGGCAGTATCAGCAGGTTATAGGTCAGTTCTCGTCCTCCCGTAGTTCGCTGGGTAAGAACTTGTACTGCTGCTGTCTGATCTGAGCCAGCTTCTTCCTGGCCTCCTCCAGCTCTCTCTCCTTCCTCAGCATCTCCTCCTGGGCTGCTATGATCTGAACACAGGATAGAACAGGCACCAGTTAGTACACAACGCCTAGCTAATTAACACTAGGATAGAACAGGCATCAGTTAGTACACAACGCCTAGCTAATTAACACTAGGATAGAACAGGCATCAGTTAGTACACAACGCCTAGCTAATTAACACTAGGATAGAACAGGCATCAGTTGGTACACAATACCTAGCTAATTAACACTAGGATAGAACAGGCATCAGTTGGTACACAATACCTAGCTAATTAACACTAGGATAGAACAGGCATCAGTTGGTACACAATACCTAGCTAATTAACACTAGGATAGAACAGGCATCAGTTGGTACACAATACCTAGCTAATTAACACTAGGATAGAACAGGCACCAGTTAGTACACAATACCTAGCTAATTAACACTAGGATAGAACAGGCACCAGTTAGTACATAACACCTGATTGAAGTCAGCATCATGCAATCTATCTGGACACGAGATAGAACAGGCACCAGTTAGTACACAACACATGATTGAAATCAGCCTGTACAACGTGCTGTACAGTGCTGTCAGCTCCTGATAAATGCAATTGGAATGGTTCTTAATGTGTCCACTTACAGAACTGAAAGGCTTGACAAGAGTAAATCCTGTTTGAACAGTCAACATGTGACTGGAGTCTGACAGAGCCCTGAAGTCTCACCTGAGCGATTCCTCCCACAAACTTGGTCTTGACCACCACGTTGTCATCGTCTGCCTTGTCGAACGCTGCCTTCTGGGCCGCTCGCACCAGGTTGTCCGACGCCCTCTTTACTGCGTTACCAGCGGCCTTTGGGAGGACAGTCCATCAATATCATACCACATAACATGTTACACCGTACATGTTAAAACTAATACACAATGCTAATCATGAGAATGTGTTTGTAGGGTTCTCCTGAATTCCAAATGGCCCCCTAGCCCCTACTCCCCCTGCACCCCTGTAGATCTGAAACAATTAGATAGGTGTGTAAGATCTACAGAAGTGCCTAGGGGGAAAGGGACATATTCATCATTCTAGTACCTGTAGTCTCCTCATGGCCTCAGAGTCCTGGTCAGCCTTAACCTTACAGGCCACTAGGAGCTGGGCTGTGGAGGCTGCCACCTGCTTGGCTGACGAGATCAGCTTCTCCTCGCTGGCTTGGCCCTGGACCGAGGCATTAGCTGCCTCACACAGGTTACTTGTGGCTGCTGCAACCATCCTGGCCTGTAGGACAGAACACAGAGAGAACGGTTCATATACATTTCAAAGATTCATTCCCTTAGAATTATTGACGTGTTAATTCCAGCACTTCCAAAAAAAGGAGTGATAAAGGTTATTTAGAGGCTTTATTTAGATTGTGTGTGTGTGTGTGTGTGTGTGTGTGTGTGTGTGTGTGTGTGTGTGTGTGTGTACTCACCGCTGAGATGAGACCCTGGGACCACTGACCATCATCCACTGCGTTAGCTGGAATAGAGCCCACCTTGCCCTGAGCCACCAGCTCTCTCTGGGCAGCTGAAGCAGATTTGACCAAGGCACTGGTGGCTGCAGCGATGGACTTAGCTGCCTCCAGGATCTGTTCCTCAAAGTCCAGCGTTTCATCTGCTTGCTGAGGGGGAGAAGAGACAGTCACAACTCAGACGTCTCATACGAAGAGACAAAGATAGGCAGCAATCATATTACATGGCAAACATAATGATTTTGATGTTTGAGTTTTAGAGTATAGCTGTTAGTCTTTCAATTTCATACTAGTTCACCGACACAGATCTGATCACAAATCCGTACTGTCTGCACTACAGATAAACTTCTCAGTAACATCTGTTATTTGGGGCAAACTAAACGAAATAAGAACACAAACACTCACAACTATTCTATGCCAAGTTATTCAGTCTGTCATTCCAAGATTAGACCAGTCCCTCACACACACAGTCTGTAGACAGGGCGGGACACTGTAGGAATATGTTTGATATATAGTTGAATTGAATAACAACCTAATATATCAAACATATCAGACAGAGGCCTGCAGAGAAGACTTCCAGGGGTTATACTCTGATCAGAGGAGTACTGCTACTGTATATAGGGACAGACAGGCTACAACTACAGGACAGGAGGAGGGAGAGAGAGAGAGAGAGGGTGAGAGTGATAGAGAGTGAGAGAGAGTGAGAAGGAAGGAAGGAGGAACAGAAGGGTTAGAATCATAGACAGCAGGTAGTAAAGGGAGAAAGGGATTGAAAGAGAGGAAAATAATGAAGGGAAGGAGGGAGGGAGAGCAGGGAGGGAATGAGGGAGAGAGGGAATGAGGGAGAGAGGGAATGAGGGAGAGCAGGGAGGGAATGAGGGAGAGCAGGGAGGGAATGAGGGAGAGCAGGGAGGGAATGAGGGAGAGCAGGGAGGGAATGAGGGAGAGCAGGGAGGGAATGAGGGAGAGCAGGGAGGGAATGAGGGAGAGCAGGGAGGGAATGAGGGAGAGAGGGAAGGAGGAAGGGGTGAGCAGAAGGTCAAAGTCATAGAGAATAGAGTAGGGGGTTCCTCCTGAACAATGTAAATGATATCAGCTACAGACAGACTGATAGACTGGTAGACAGACCAAAGTACATACAGACGGGGTACAAACATGAATAAATCCAGAGACAGAGGTTGCCACTACTTTCACTGTATGTGAGGAGAGACAATACAAGTATTAGACATTCAAATAGTGAATAGAGCATCAGCCCATGGATCCAACACTAACTCACAGCAACTGATGAGACACTGTCTTTTAACAGACAGTCAAACACATAATGACAAACACACCAACAACAGACGGAGACAAGCACCAAGACAAAATTACTGACAGGATTGTCATTCTTGCTGCAACTTATGCATCCCACTTATGTTATTAGTGTGGAATTTGGGGGTTAAAAATATCCATGTGGCTTGTGAGGTGTATTGTGGGTGGTGTAGTCTCCTACCTTGGGCTTGGCTCTGGGTTTCAGCTGCTCCAGTTTCTTAGCCGCTGCTTCGATGGAAGCTGCCGCCCCCAACAGTTCTGTCTCTGCTATCACCGTGGGGTCCTCTGGGTCCACCCACTCTGTGCCTGAAACACACCCACACACCGTGAGTTACCACACACACACACACACCGTGAGTTACCACACACACACCGTGAGTTACCACGCACACACACACACCGTGAGTTACCACGCACACACCGTGAGTTACCACGCACACACCGTGAGTTACCACACACACCGTGAGTTACCACACACACCGTGAGTTACCACACACACACCATGAGTTACCACATAACACACCCACACACCGTGAGTTACCACACACACACACACACCGTGAGTTACCACACACACACCGTGAGTTACCACGCACACACACACACCGTGAGTTACCACGCACACACCGTGAGTTACCACGCACACACCGTGAGTTACCACACACACCGTGAGTTACCACACACACACACACACCATGAGTTACCACACACACACACACACACACCATGAGTTACCACACACACACCGTGAGTTACCACACACACCGTGAGTTACCACACACACACACCGTGAGTTACCACACACACACACCGTGAGTTACCACACACACACACACCGCGAGTTACCACTCACAAACACACAGCAGTGTATGAACAGAGCATGCCTCACAATATGGAGACCACATAGAGACAGAACACATGCCAAGGCATGCACAGCACATTAAGTGTGTTTAAGATTGTATCGCATTTATCTTATCAGTGACATAATATGCAAATGAAGAGCATCCACTGCAATGAACATGGTGATGAGCATTTCTGTCTTTTTGGTGAGATGGAAACTGAAATGAAGAGCATGATGGATGGATGGATGGATGGGGATCTTTTTAGACTGTAACGGGCCTGTAAAGAGTGACAATTCAAGAATGAATGGCAATGGAATGGCCGGCCCTGAATCACAACTGGTTACATTCTTAACTTACCTCCATCTGTGGCAAAGAAGGCAGGAACATAATGTTAATAGAACACTCTGGAGATATACAGTATATCTGCTAAATGATCATTACTGTACTATATTATGAACAAGGCGTACAGTAGTTCAGTGAAGTGTCTTCTCTCACCTTTCATGGCCTCAGCAGTTTGGATGAGTTCAGTAACAGCCCCCGCAACACGTTTAGAGTAGAACACCAGCTGCTGCTTCTGCTCTGCTGTAGGCCTCTGGAGGACCTGGAGACACAGAGTAGAGGTGGTTCAGGAAAACATCACCATGATCACTATTACCTTTGAATCTTTTTGAATTTAATTTATTTAGGGTAACCGACATATACAACAAAATGTACAATGTGGACCCAGAGGATATCACTTGAAAGTATTAATTAAAACGCTTGTTTCCAAAGTGGTCCTCGATGGTAAAAACAATAACACATAATGATTAAAAGGCAAGACAAAATGACAAACAACCATAATACATTCATTTATATTGACATCCTAAAAAGTGGCACTATTCACTGCACTTTTCCCTAACCTTAAAAATCAACCATATTAATTTCACATTAAAACAATCTATTCATTGCACAGCATACCTATCATTCAAATTTTGACAAACTTGTCCAAATGAAAACCTTTGCCTGCTTTTTAAAGCTATTTCTACTTTTTCTTTGCTTGATCTCCAAGGGGAGGCTATTCCATAGACAAATGCCTGTATAGAAAAAGGTGCTCCTCGCAGTACTGTTTACTCTTGGGATTTTACAAGACATAACACTAGCTCTGGTATTGTAACTGTGTTGGTTATTGACCATATCAATGTGGTTTTTCATATAACCTGGAGCACAATCATTTAAGATATCAAACATATGATTAAGTTTAAGTTGGTCCACTCTGGACCCCAAAGGCAACAAGCCCACCTCCAGGAACTCCTGTACCCCTATGTGGGTTCTAGGGGGGACAGTATATACCTGATAACATTATTTTGCATGACCTGCATTCTCTTTTTCAGCTTTTTTGATAGCCCACTATACCAAGCAGAGCAGGCATTATCAAAATGACACTGAATCAAGGTTGACACAAGCAGTTTCTTAACTTTGATGTTAAGATATCTAGTGTTACGATATAAAAATTTCAATTTGTTCCCCATTTTATAAATAATTTTCGCAGCAATCAGGTCTCCAGAAAGGGATTGACCTAGGGACACACCAAGATAAGTTACACTTGTTTTAGATTCAATCTCCTTGCCTGCACAGTTTACCTTTATCTTGTCAGCCCTTAGCAATCTACATTTTCAATCTATTGTCAGTCAACCAATCTCTAACAAAATGCAATTCCTTACTCAGGGTCTCCTCTATGTAAACTGTATCCTTCCCTGATACCAGTATGGCTGAGTCATCAGCATAAAGCAGGAGTTTGCACTTTACTGTATCTGGCATATCATTAACGTATATAAGAAATACGAGAGGCCCTAAAATTGATCCCTGCGGTACTCCACAGGATATTTCTTTGGCCTCCGACAGAACATCACCAACATTACATACTTGTGTTCTGTTGGTCAGATAAGACCTAAACCATTTCTGTGTTACATAATTTAGACACATGCATTTCAGTTTCATCAGGAGAATCTCATGGTCCACAGTTTCAAAAGTTTTCTGCAAGTCTAACATGGCCATACCTGTTTGTTCCCCTTCTCACTTTCCTGCTTGATGTGGTCAAAAAGGTGGATAAGGCAAGTATCAGTGGAATGAGCTGTTCTAAAGCCAGATTGGAGTTCATAAAGAAGTTTGCACTCGAGAAGGTATCCCTCAAGTTGATTAAAAACGAATCTCTCAACAACTTTGGATAAGGTGCTGAGGATCGACACAGGCCTATAGCTTCCTACATTTGTTTTTACTACTCTTCTTGTGGACACACACACATCTACACACGCACCCACAACCACACATGCACCCACACACACACCCACACACAACCTACCAGTAGTACATGCTCCAGTAGAACGATGTAACCTGTGGTGCACTCTGTCCCGTAGAGCAGCGCTCTGCTCCGTACGTCCTTGTTCACCTCCTGGTGGTAGGCTGCTTGCTGAGGGACACAGAGACACAGTGTTAGGAGTCAGATGTTTCACTTTCTAGGTGGTCAGTATGGATGAGATGAGCAGTAATATCAATAGTATCTGTTCTTCCTCTTGGGCCAGTAACATCTATAACGTTTAGGTACTAGGGATGATCAGAACCTTACATGTAGTCAGCATGTCGGAGATGGCCATGCTGGTCAGGGTTTAAGTATAAAGGATAGAAGGGTAGAGGACAGGGTGTAGTATCTGCCCTAGTAAGGAGTATGGATCAGAACCTTGCATGTGGTCAACATGTCGAAGATGGCCTTGCGACTCAGGTTAGCTGTGGAGATCACATCCTCCTGTCGTGCAGAGTTCCCAGCTGCCACTGCTTTGGCTGTTGCCGTGGTGATGCCCTTGGTCATGCGGATGAACTCTTCAGGCGTGGTCGACTTCTCCGGGACGTCTTTAGACTGGAACACCTGAAGAAATACAACACAACAACATTCAATATTTCTTAAAAACCTCATCGATTTTAGTAAATGATTTAATATATTAAACAGCTCTCCAAATAATCTTGAATTGTACAGCTATGTGCAGTAATACCCAATAGGGTAATGTCCTATAATGACCAAACACACAACAGGCATACTAATGTGTCCCAATGCAGCGACACTGGTTGTTGAGTTTGAACTCTGGTTTATCTTATTGATCCCATGGTAACAGCCTTGTTTAATTAAGGCTCTAATTGTAGTAGCTGCACTAGGAGGCTGTCCTGAGGGGATACTGATAAAGCTTAGAGTTAGAACCACAAACTAATGGAGATGGGTGGTCCTCTGTCACTCACTAAAGATAAGGATAGCAGGGAAAACACAGGGCCTTGGCCGTTATAGAGTTCAGAGCCCATCTAGTGACTAGCAGCTAAACCGTTTTGGTGCAATCAACGCATCGGACCGTTGATGATTCAATGTGTCAATGCTTTTATAGTATGTAACTAATAAAACATTTACAGCTTAGCTTGAGGACACGTTTAGGCCACAAAGTGTAACAGAGAGCATGTTCATTGTCATCTGTCTTAATCAAGTCATTGATTAAGTAAATAACTTTATAGATGACTGCTTACCGTGAGCTCCTGTTTGATGCATTCAATGGTGGCCTCCAGGGCTCTGGTCCCCCGCGTGGCCTCGTCCTCCACAGCCTTCACCGTCTTCAGCAGGGACGTCACGTTGGTCACCATCACCTGGTGGGTTACCAGAGGGGGGGACAATGGGGTGACGGGTCCAAGGATGTCAGTGGGAGAGACAGATAGGTCCACCGGTGTGGGAGTCAATGGGTGAGACAGCACTGGGGGGCATCAGAGAGACATCTTGCCTTTGGTGGGCAGAGAGATTAACCTTTTTTTCTGTTAACAGTTTGCATGTGCTGTGGTATTATGTACGTAAAACACCATATGGAACTGAAAGACAGGGGGAGCACAACACCCATCAAAAGGAACCACAGCACTGCAGCTTGAGCTGAAATTAATATGAGCCATACTCTACCTGTTATCTACCGTCTGTCTGCTTCAGGGCTTGGAGACTGTCCAAAAGCAGGTTAAAAGGACTGCCCTGGATAACTATGACTGCGTCCAAAATGGCATCCTATTCCCTATATAGTGCACTACTTTTAACCAGGGCACCAAGCAAAGCACTATATAGGGAATAGGGTACCATTAGGGACACACCCCATCAGTCTGTTAAATTACATTTCCACCACATGCGGTTGGTAGCGGCTAACAGTGATTTTAGATCTCACTGCCTTTCCGTTTGACTGGGTCATTGACTAGCACTGGATGAGATTAGAGCATGGTGTTAGCATATAAGAGGTATCTAGGATGTTGATTAATGGCTAGGCCTAAAGGAAGGGAAGGACATCTGCTGCTATGGCACACAACGACAACATGCCTTCATCTAGTGTACTGGAAGCGCTCACCAGAACACCCTTTACGCACATATCAGACTGAGGAGACATCCCGTTCACTTCTGCCATGTTTCTGGGGGACAACTGAGCGTAGATCACAAGATTTCATCTTACAAGATTTTATTTCATAGCACTAGACACAGTTCAAACCGAATGGGACGGTTGCCCGAACACAGATTAAGCCTAGTTCCGGACTAAAAAGCACTCTGTCAAAAAGAAGATATATAATAACTCCAGCATTTTCAATAGAAAAGCTACAGCCAGGAGGGATGATGACGCAACAATGCCTGTTAGAGACAGTGGCTTTAGAGTAGAGTCCTCTATGGGTCTCACTGTGTCTCCTACCTTGGCAGCACTCTTCAGCTGGTACATGGACGGGTCGTCTGCAGCCTTGCCCGCAGCACACTTAGTGGCTCCTATAAGGTCAGCCAGGGCTTTTGCCACATCTTTCACAGCGTTGATCAGAACCACCTATACAGAACACACACATATCATCAGATTTATAAGGACACAACCAGGGGTTGAGTCCATCCCAGGTTGGGTACATCAATAGGTCCCCTTAAATAGCTACAGTACTTCCTACTTTTAATAGCAGTCTCTTTGAAGAAAGGAAAGTTGCAGTATTTATTAATTAATTAAAAACAGTCTAAAATGGTACAGTAATTGTTCACTAAGGATTATTCTGGGGACAGAAGATGTCACCTAAAATGAATAAATAGGTCACCTGTGTCTCTGAGTCGTCAGAGCCGATGCTGGCGGCGCCCAGTTTGACCACTTCAGTGAGCTGTGTGATGGTCTTAGCTGACGACTGGGCAGCTTGGGCTAGTTTGTCCTGACCGGACGCTGCTCCAGACACCAACATCTTAGTGTCCTCCACCAGAGCCTTCGCTGTCTTCAAGATGTTCTCCCTGGGAGGGGGTGCGGGGAGAGGGAGGAGAGACAGACACAGACAAAGAGAGACCGAAAGAGAGAGCGAGAAAGACAGAAGGCGGTCAAATCTCTAAAATTCTACAGGTGTTACCATGGCTCATGGCTAACCATTAAGTTTTAATTTTTTTCCCCAATGGTCTTATTAATACCATCCTGCTATGAGATGACCCTCCACCAACACAAAGATCTCAAAACGCTTTTAACCCATTCAAAATGATAGCTCTTAACACTAGAACTGCTAAAGCAGTCATTTTGATTACTCATTATCTTTTATGTTTTTTTTACTCTACCATTGTTTAACTCTTGCCCCCTCCTTCCTCGACTTATCCTAAAGAAGGCTATATAACACACCACCATTGTTAGAAACCTAATATCACAAACAGAACTGGAGTTATAACCAGTTTTAGGAGTCAATTGATAATCCCCCCGACTGTGCCCAGTTGATAATCCCCCCGACAATTGCCTCGAACCTGAACCTAAACCGAAACTAATTTCACACATATAACAGATGAAATAAATTAAGTAAAGTATGATGGGGAGAATGGGTGAGTTGATGAACGAGGGGAAGCGAAATAAGCATAATTATGTAATCACCAATTGTGAATGAAGAACAGGGCGGGCCATTCTATTGTATTGATCCATTCTAATTATAGGTCTAATCTTAAAATGGTATGTACCCTATATATCAGTTCACCCAATCAAAGCAGTTTTATCAATCTACTCTGGCCTACTTGGAGTAGGCTACACAGCGAGGCCGTTCATAATTGTACATGCTGAACGGCTTTCAATCTCTGGGAAAATATCCACATCGGGCAGCAGGCACGAGGTTCGGCGAACGTGGTGATGAGGCTTGTGGAACCTTACGTTGGCAAGGGGAGAAATGTCACCATGGACAATTTCTTCACTTCAATGCCATTGGCGAACAAGTTGCTTGCAAAGAAAACAAGTCTGGCAGGCACCATGAACAAAGTGAGACCGGAGCTCCCTCCCTCTGCGCAAAATAAGGCGGTTGTACTCAACAACAGTGCAGAAGAATGACAAGACAACGGGACACAATCAAGAGAAAACCGGATACTATTACACACTACAATGAAACAATGGTTTGTCAAGGTGTGTCAAGCATGTGAAAGTTATGAAAATTGTGACAACTGTTAGGACAAGGGAAAACAGCTAAACGAAATCCAACTGATGCCATTGCGTGACGATGCACACAAGCTCGAGCTGACAATAATTGTCTATTGTTGACTGCTGTCAAATCAACACATATTCATTATTGCTGTTATGCCAAGTTTCACTATTTATCAAGACCACTTGGCGTTTATAATGACGTTTAGACTACTGATGTTTTCATCATTTGACCGCGCGTCTTTTGATTGGGCTATTTTGTATTTTATTTTGTCTTTATAAAAATAAGCTGTTACCATGTTCCAACGCATATGCTTTCTGTTTCATACAGTACCAGTCAAAAGTTTGGAAACACCTACTCATTCAAGGGTTTTTCTTTATTTTTACTATTTTCTACATTGTAGAAAGCAGCACTACATCACTCTCCTTCTTGGTCAAATAGCCCTTACACAGCCTGGAGGTGTGTTTATCCTGTTGAAAACAAATGATAGTCCCACTAAGTGCAAACCAGATGGGATGGCGTATCGCTGCGGTAGCCATGCTGGTTAAGTGTGCCTTGAATTCTAAATAAATCACTGACAGTGTCACCAACAAAGCACCCCCACACCATCACACCTCCTCTTCTCCATGCTTCACGGTGGGAACCACACATGCAGAGATCATCCGTTCACCTACTCTGCGTCTCACAAAGACACGGTGGTTAGAACCTAAAATCTCAAATTTGGACTCATTAGATCAAAGGACAGATTTCCACCGGTATAATGTCCATTGCTCGTGTTTCTTGGCCCAAGCAAGTCTCTTCTTATTGTTGGTGACCTTTAGTAGTGGTTTCTTTACAGCAATTCAACCATGAAGGCCTGATTCACGTAGGCTCCTGTGTCTGTTACTTGAACTCTGTGAAGCATTTATTTGGGCTGCAATCTGAGGTGCTGTTAACTCTAATTAACTTATCCTCTGCAGCAGAGGTAACGCTGGGTCTTCCTTTCCTGTGGTGGTCCTCATGAGAGCTAGTTTCATCATAGCGCTTGATGATTTTTGCGACTGCACTTGAAGAAACTTTCAAAGTTCTTGAACTTTTTCGTATTGACTGACCTTCATGTCTTAAAGTAATGATGGACAGTCGTTTCTCTTTGCTTACTTGAGCTGTTCTTGCCATAATATGGACTTGGTATTTTACCAAATAGGGCTATCTTCTGTATACCACCCCTACCTAGTCACAACACAACTGATTGGCTGAAACGCATTAAGGAAAGAAATCCCACAAATAAACTTTTAACAAGGCACACCTGTTAATTTAAATGCATTCCAGGTGATTGGGAGAATGCCAAGAGTGTGCAAAGCTGTCATCAAGGCAAAGGGTGGCTATTTGAAGAATCTCAAGTATAAAATATATTTGGATTTGTTTAACACTTTTTTGGTTACTACATGATTGCATATGTGTTATTTCATAGTTTTGAAAATAGTAAAAATAGTAAAAAATAAAGAAAAACCCTGGAATGAGTAGGTGTGTCCAAACTGTTGACTGGTACTGTAGTTGTAACAAAGGCACTTCCTGAATAAAATTGATTGAACACTTTTTTTTAGTTTTTACATATAGCCTACAGTAACATACACTACTGAAAATGCTATTGTGTCATTTGAAATAAAATACAAATCGGATTCTAATGTTAACCAAGGCCTTCATGACCACAACCTAAATATTATTTTTGCTATAGCATATATGAAATATATTAATTACACTGTTAGAATGTTGCAGTCAGAATGACTGCTCATTAGCTTGAAGGGGGGTCCATAGATGCCAAGTGGTTCTAGTGTTAAAAAGACAACATCATTGTCAGAGCATCTGCAGAGGCAGGGGTCAGGTAAGGTACAGTATGTCTTAAGTGTTTAATAGAAGTGTTTGATCTAAAGTACTGAGCGACTTCCTCTCCTCCCAGTCTGAATGATTTGTAGTGTGACTCCAGTCCAGACACTTCCTCCTGCCTGATCACTAGGCTATAGGTCTTCCTGTCACTGAGTGCAGGGGCGGAGGTTGGCCTAAGGCACATGTGTCAAACTCATTCAAAGGAGGGCCGAGTGTCTGCGGGTTTTCACTCCACCCTTGTACTTCATTGATGAATTAAGGTCACTGATTAGTAAGGAACTCCCCTCACCTGGTAGTCTAGGTCTTAATTGAAAGGAAAAACAAAAAAAACAGCAGACAATAGGCCCTCTGTGGAATGAGTGACACCCCTGGCCTAAGGCCTGATTCCAGCTGTCTTACACACACACGCTCTCTCGCACACACACACACGCTCGCACACACACACACACGCGCTCACACACACACACGCGCTCACACACACACACGCGCTCACACACACGCTCACACACACCTGTGGTCAGCGAAGGACTCTTCGTTCTCTGCGTTGAGTGTGCCGGCCGAGGCGAACATGATGGTGGTGTCCAGGTCAGCGATGATGCCAGAGACAGCACTGGCAGCCGTGATGCAGGCCTGAGTGCCCTTATTACCAGCCTGTAATGCCGACAGCACCATCGACACCTGGGGAGACACACAGACAACACATTCAATCAGCACCATCGACACCTGGGGAGATAGACACAGACACACTGGGACACAATGCTCAGCTTAATACATCCGGGGAGACACAGGCAGAGACAACACACACTGAGGACTCCTATAGAAGGAGCCACAAACAGACAAACACTCACAGATCACAGCCTCCCTTGACACTGGGCTAGATCAGAGAAAGGGAGTTGGTGTGACTGTCGGTGTGTTTCTCTTGTTGGTGTGTGTTTTCTACAGGACTCGTGTTGTAGGAGGTAGTGGTTTTCACAGTGGTTTATTTGATGGTTTTGTTGTTGTGCTCTTGCCTCATTCTGTTTTCTTTCACTGCAGCGCTCTCACAGATGTATTGATGTGTTGGTCTAATGTCTATCCATATCAGATGTATTGATGTGTTGGTCTAATGTCTATCCATATCAGATGTATTGATGTGTTGGTCTAATGTCTATCCATATCAGATGTATTGATGTGTTGGTCTAATGTCTATCCATATCAGATGCAGACCATAGGAACTAGAGGACCCGTCCAGTCAGAATTACAGCTACATGGCACGTTTATTTCCTCTGCTACCCACTGAGCTGAGAGAATATTTGGCAAATCAGTCTCAACTCAATTTGTTCCCACTCAAACCCAATGACATAGAAAATATATTTACTTGCGTTTCAAGGCTCAGTTCTCTTCACACACAAGTATACAAACAAATGGTGTTGGAAAGGCTTCAAACTAGACGCATGGATGGGCATGACTAGGGCTACTTCCCAAATGGCACCCGATTCCCTATTTAGGCCTCTGGTCAAAAGTAGTGCACTATATAGGGAATAGGCTGCTATTTGGGATGCAGCCTAGGTCTGTGAGAGGCTGAGAGCCATGGAAATCAAGGCAAATGAGAGGGGAGGAACAGCCAATCTGACAGGACACACACGGAGAGACAGAGAGAGAACATCTGTCCATTTCCCTACATGGAAATGTAAAGCAGAACCAATCAAATTCAACCACATTCACACAAACACTTTAGCAATGTCCTTGGAAAAGCATTGCCTCTTCGAAGGATGATCTGTGATAACAGCATAAAAGCAGAATACATAAAAGCAGAACAGCATAAAAGCAGAATACATAAAAGCAGAATATTGGTGTATGTACCTTTAGACAGCTCTTTGTTTTGTTTTACAACACCCCAATGTTTCACTGCACTGATTTAGTGCCAGTGGAATACTTATCATGTATTATTAAACAGGATTGACTGGAGACCCTGGCTCTACCGGAGGCCCTAAAGTAAAACTGTAATGGTGTTACAGATGTTTCTAAAATACTACTAGACATTCCTTTAAAGTTGCAGTGGTGAACCTGTAGGCAGGCCTAGAGATTATGTAGTCGTTTTAAAGTTCAATTTCTATTTCAATTCAAGAGATTAATCAACATTCAATTCAACAACCCAAAATTGTATTTATTTTCAAAGAAGATTTTTATTTTCATTACTCAAATTCCAATTGACTTCTTGAATTGATGGGAGTTGAAAAGGAATTGATCCCACATCAGGTGTATGGTCAACCAGGTATGTGACACTTTATTGGGATGGAAGACCTCTCCTACAGTACAGTACCTTCTCTGTGACGGTGCGGGCACACTCGATGAGCTCTCTCTTGGTGTAGCTGTCTGAGGGGGTGATCTGCAGCGCTCCAGCCTTCTGCACCAGGAAGATACAGCCATGACCCAGCTCCTGGACACGAGTCTTGATCTGGAAACCTATCTGGAGGGAGACAGAACCAGCATAGAAGAAACCAATCAACCCAAGACATAACTTCATGCTAACCTAATAAGGTGACAAAATAAAGATGTATTTGAATACTCCCTGGTTGTACATTTGGTACCAGGTTTGTTGAGTAGAAAGCAGATTAGAGTGACATAGTAGTCAAATTGGGACAATAAAGATGGTGGATAGATGGAAGGATAGATGGATTGACAGCAGTGGTTGGATACCTCCTCGGGTTCTGCAGTGTGCGCTGCAAGACGTCCCTGCAGGGCCAGCTGGCTGTAGTCTGTGGTCACCTGAGAGGCCAGACCCCCCAGCTCCTCTGGACACGTCACAGACTTGGTCATCTAGAGGGCAGAGAGACCAGTCAACATTAACACTTCCTGAATCCTTGAAAGTAATAGAGAAAACTGTACAACACAGAGCCTGCTGGAAGAAGTTTGTGGATGACCTGTGGTCCACAGGGAGAAAAAGGGGTTAAGTCAAGTCCTGAAACAAGACATGTTTGGATAATTTTTTCAAAAAATGTTGGCTATGTTACCGCAAAGCACTTTGTGACAAATATTGTCGTAAAAAGGGCTTTATAAATACAATTATATTGATTGACTGCTCTAGAGATAAATAGTAAAACAAAAATTAAAACATATTTCTGTCTGAATCCATTTACCATTTCCTGGGCGGTGACAGCGATGGCCTTGGAGTATTTCACCATGGTAGTCTGGTAGTCTACAAACGATCCTTCTGGTTCAGGAGAAGTCCCCTCGTCCAGCTGAGGAGAGGAAACACAAACATAGAAAAAGCCTTATTCAACCTAACATTAACCCTTATTCAAACATTTAAAAAAACATTCTAACCCCCCCCATAAAATCGAGCCTTAATCAACCAAACATTAGGCTAACCCTTATTCAACCAAACACACAAAACCTTATTCTAAACAAAAACCAACCCCTATTTAACCAAAAATTAACTCTTATTCAATCAAACAATAAACAATCATATTCTAACCCCCCCCCCCAAAAAAAAAAAGTATTAATCCTTATTCAACCAAACATTAGGCTAACCCTTATTCAACCAAACATACAAAACCTTATTCTAACCAAAAACCAAACCTTATTCAACCAAACATAAAACCCTTAAATCAACCTGCATTATCAACTCCCTTGTCATACTGATCTGTTTTAACATACTGCCTTACTAATGTCTTCCTGGCAAAGTATCCATCCACCTTTATAATCTGATAATGAATATGCACACCTAGCACATTTAAATCCATGATTAGCCCAACAGAATATGTGCATCAGTCTGTAAATCTACTGTCACTAATTAGACACCTGTCATTACGATGTCAGCCACTGTTCCACATCAACACAGAGTAAGATAGAAATGGTTCCCAAATGGATGCTTCTGGCAAGCTCGCTGGAATGTGTACTGACGATAATAGTGATTGATTGGTATCCACTAATGTTATATCCTGTAATTCACCTCCACTACAAATGCAGATTAAAGAATGCTGTCATCTCAGTGAATTATCTCAACAGATTATCCCCATTTAATCAAGTCAGACACATTTATTCTTACTTAGAGTTCATAGTAATGTACATTAATGATTCAATAAGAGCATCGATGATGTCGTCCCCACAGTGACCGTACGTACATACCCCAACCAAGAGCCATGGATTACAGGAAACATCCGCACTGAGCTAAAAGGGTAGAGCTGCCGCTTTCAAGGAGCGGGACTCTAACCCGGACGCTTATAAGAAATCCCGCTATGCCCTCCGACGAACCATCAAACAGGCAAAGAGTCAATACAGGACTAAGATTGAATCGTACTACACCGGCTCTGACGTTCGTCGGATGTGGCAGGGCTTGAAAACTATTACAGACTACAAAGGGAAGCACAGCCGCGAGCTGCCCAGTGACACAAGACTTCCAGACGAGCTAAACCACTTCTATGCTCACTTCGAGGCAAGCAACACTGAAGCATGCATGAGAGCACCAGCTGTTCCGGATGACTATGTGATCATGCTCTCCGTAGCCGATGTGAGTAAGACTTTTAAGCAGGTCAACATTCACAAGGCCGCAGGGCCAGACGGATTACCAGGACGTGTACTCCGAGCATGTGCTGACCAACTACAGGAAAAAAAAGAGGACTGAGAACGCCCCCATTCTCATCGACGGGGCTGTAGTGGAACAGGTTGAGAGCTTCAAGTTCCTTGGTGTCCACATCACCAACGAACTATCATGGTCCAAACACACCAAGACAGTCGTGAAGAGGGCACGACAAAGCCTATTCCCCCTCAGGAGACTAAAAAGATTTGGCATGGGTCCTCAGATCCTCAAAAAATTCTACAGCTGCACCATCGAGAGCATCCTGACTGGTTGCATCACCGCCTGGTATGGCAACTGCTTGGCCTCTGACCGCAAGGCACTACAGAGGGTAGTGCGTACGGCCCAGTACATCACTGGGGCAAAGCTCCCTGCCATCCAGGACCTCTATACCAGGCGGTGTCAGAGGAAGGCCCTCAAAATTGTCAAAGACTCCAGCCACCCTAGTCATAGACTGTTCTCTCTGCTACCGCACGGCAAGCGGTACCGGAGTGCCAAGTCTAGGTCCAAAAGACTTCTCAACAGCTTCTACCCCCAAGCCATAAGACTCCTGAACAGCTAATCATGGCTACCCGGACTATTTGCACTGCCCCCCCACCCCATCCTTTTTACGCTGCTGCTACTCTGTTAAGTATTTATGCATAGTCACTTTAACTCTACCCACATGTACATATTACCTCAACTACCTCAACTAGCCGGTGCCCCCGCACATTGACTATGCAACGGTACCCCCCTGTATATATAGCCTCCCTACTGTCACTTTATTTTACTGTATATATAGCCTCCCTACTGTCACTTTATTTTACTTCTGCTCTTTTTTTCTCAACACTTTTTTGTTGTTGTTTTATTCTTACTTTTTTGTTTAAAATAAATGCACTGTTGGTTAAGGGCTGTAAGTAAGCATTTCACTGTAATGTCTGCACCTGTTGTATTCGGCGCATGTGACCAATAAAATTTGATTTGATTTGATTTGATTTGAACTGGCAAGTGTCTTCACTGACATTTTCAACATGTCCCTGACTGAGTCTGTAATACCAACATGTTTCAAGCAGACCACCATAGTCCCCGTGCCCAAGGACTCTAAGATAACCTGCCTAAATGACTACCGACCCGTAGCACTGACGTCTGTAGCCATGAAGTGCTTTGAAAGGCTGGTCATGGCTCACATCAACACCATTATCCCAGAAACCCTAGACCCACTCCAATTTGCATACCGCCCCAACAGATCCACAGATGATGCAATCTCTATTGCACTCCACACTGCCCTTTCCCACCTGGACAAGAGGAACACCTACGTGAGAATGCTATTCATTGACTACAGCTCAGCATTCAAGACCATAGTGCCCTCAAAGCTCATCACTAAGCTAAGGATCCTGGGACTAAACACCTCCCTCTGCAACTGGATCCTGGACTTCCTGACGGGCCGCCCCCAGGTGGTAAGGGTAGGTAATAACACATCTGCCACACTGATCCTCAACACGGGGGCCCCTCAGGGGTGCGTGCTCAGTCCCCTCCTGTACTCCCTGTTCACCCATGACTGCATGGCTTGGCACGACTCCAACACCATCATTAAGTTTGCCGACGACACAACAGTGGTAGGCCTGATCACCGACAACGATGAGACAGCCTATAGGGAGGAGGTCAGAGACCTGGCCGTGTGGTGCCAGGATAACAACCTCTCCCTCAACGTGACCAAGACAAAGGAGATGATTGTGGACTACAGGGAAAAAAAGAGGACTGAGCACGCCCCCATTCTCATCGACGGGGCTGTAGTTGAACAGGTTGAGAGCTTCAAGTTCCTTGGTGTCCACATCACCAACGAACTATCATGGTCCAAACACACCAAGACAGTCGTGAAGAGGGCACGACAAAGCCTATTCCCCCTCAGGAGACTGAAAAGATTTGGCATGGGTCCTCAGATCCTCAAAAAATTCTACAGCTGCACCATCGAGAGCATCCTGACTGGTTGCATCACCGCCTGGTATGGCAACTGCTTGGCCTCCGACCGCAAGGCACTACAGAGGGTAGTGCGTACGGCCCAGTACATCACTGGGGCCAAGCTTCCTGCCATCCAGGACCTCTATACCAGGCAGAGGAAGGCCCTCAAAATTGTCAAAGACTCCAGCCACCCTAGTCATAGACTGTTCTCTCTGCTACCGCACGGCAAGCAGTACCGGAGTGCCAAGTCTAGGTCCAAAAGACTTCTCAACAGCTTCTACCCCCAAGCCATAAGACTCCTGAACAGCTAATCATGGCTACCCGGACTATTTTCACTGCCCCCCCCCACCCCATCTTTTTACGCTGCTGCTACTCTGTTAATTATTTATGCATAGTCACTTTAACTCTACCCACATGTACATATTACTTCAACTACCTCAACTAGCCGGCGCCCCCGCACATTGACTCTGCATCAGTACCCCCCTGTATATATAGCCTCCCTACTGTTATTTTATTTTACTTCTGCTCTCTTTTTCCTCAACACTTTTTTGTTGTTTTATTCTACTTTTTTATAAAAAATAAATGCACTGTTGGTTAAGGGCTGTAAGTAAGCATTTCACTGTAATGTCTGCACCTGTTGTATTTGGCGCATGTGGCCAATAAAATTTGATTTGATTCACGACATAAACCGCAGCATAGATGCAGATCGAATTGGAGACAAAACACAGCACGTCTGAGATTCTACAGCTTGCCCAGAGCACTTGTTCAGAGAGAGAGAGATCGAGATAGAGAAGGGACAGGAAGAAAGAGAAAGAGAGAGATGCAACAAGCTGTTTTAACATTCAAGGCTTCCTCTTCCTACACAGCCAAGGATATTGATTATTTACAATAATGGCAAAAGCACTCTCTATCCTTCTCATTGCCAGTCTTACAATAGTATGTTGACACGGAGCTGTGTTGCTGCGTCTTCCTCTCACCCTGCCCATGGCCTCAGCGATGGAGTCCACCATGCCCCCCACACCCCACTCATCCTGCCCTCCGTCACCCCAACACACCCTGCCCATGGCCTGAGCGATGGAGTCCACCATGCCCCCCACACCCCATTGATCCTGCCCTCCGTCACCCCAACTCACCCTGCCCATGGCCTCATCGATAGAATCCACCATGCCCCCCACACCCCACTCATCCTGCCCTCCGTCACCCCAACACACCCTGCCCATGGCCTCATCGATAGAATCCACCATGCCCCCCACACCCCACTCATCCTGCCCTCCGTCACCCCAACTCACCCTGCCCATGGCCTCAGCGATGGAGTCCACCATGCCTCCCACCATACCCCCTTCACTGGCAGCCTCGTTCAGGGTCACCATGATGTCATCCACCGCCTCCCTCATCAGCTGAGCAGCCTCCGCTATGGCATCATGGGTATGGGAAGCCTTCATACAGACAGAGACATAGGTTAGACTACTAGTCTTCACTTCCAAGGTTACATTTAGAAAAGTCTATATATTATTAATTATTGTTCAAACAATAGATGTATTAGTTCTAAGCAATTGCTTAGGTTATATTGCATAATCAATAAAGATGAGGTGAGTTTCCCCCTTGTGTTGTAAAGCACTTTGAGCAATTTATAAATCCAATCAATTAAAGTTGTTGTAATGTGTAATGATGGGAGGTTTTACATAGCGTTATTTTCAAAGACCCAAACTCCTGTGGTGGTTCACCCTGGGGTAGGGCTGAGCCATGTTTCGTATTTTAAGGTAGACTGGTATGGATCCACATACCGGTATGGATTTTTACAATACGGTCTATGATGATAGGTTGATACAGTGCTAAATAAATGAAAAGTTGGACTACTTCACTGTCAGTTTTGTCCTACTTAAGTATAAAACAATTAGAATGGAGAAAGCCCATTAAAAACACTTATAATTCATTTGTTGCCATCCTAGGGGCATGCACTACTAATAAAACATATTTAGAACTTGTGTTATTCAGATACTTTAAAATACCATCATAAATTAGAAAAATATTGTGACATGACATTTTGGCCATATTGCCCATATTTACCCATACCTTGGGGTTTCCTCCGCCCTCCTTGGCTGCGTAGATCATCTGCAGGGCGGACTCTGCCATGGTCTTAGTCTGGTCCAGGAAGGTCATCTGCTGCTGGTGGTCCTGCAGCTTGGATGCCACGCCCACCGACGCCATGATCAGAGGCTCAAAGTAGCCTGCCAGCTGGGTCACCTGGGAAAGACAGGGGTCAAGGTTAATGTGTTAGACTGACTATTGTTGCGTTCCAGATCGTCATTTATTGCAGTCAAGCATGTGTATTGCAGTCACAATGTTCAGGTGGGGGTTGTCATTTTTTGCAGCTGCGCTGCAGATTACAAGATCTCGCAACACCTGGAGAAGTGTTTAGTGATCTTCTGGGATGTGTAGCACAACTGCAAAAAATAAAACACACCTTGGAATGCAGCCATTGACTGCACCTGACAAGGTGATTTGGACCTAGTATTGGTAACAGTGATGATGCTGCAACTAGTTACCTTGTGTCCTAGTTGGGCAGCCTCCCCTCTGGCGGCTGTAGATATTGGGTCGATCAGGTAGCCAATCTCTTGCACTGTGGACGACAGCTGCTCTTGCAAGGCCTGATGGGATTGGCCAGAGTAAAATAATCAAATCTCAACATTGATCATTATGCAAGGCAAGTTCTGACACTCCCTGTCCAAACTGCTTTTAACTTCATTAAAATCAAAGATCTGTAGCCCACTAATGGACAGAGAGATTGAGAGAGAGATAGGTAAAGGGAGAGAAGGATGGAGAACGAGAGAGCGAGAGAAAGCAAGAGAGAGAGGGGGGTTGCCTGTGCATCAGCAGAGTGTGCAGTGTCTCATTAGTGATCAGTACCTCCAGTGAGATGTCATCCCTGCTGGCCAGGTTCTGGCTGACTGCGGCTAGCGAGGCCTGCTCAATGTTCCGAATACATCTGTTGATGTTATCTATGGAGTAGTCACACTCCCTCTGGCCTGGAGCCTTGTCCCTGAGAGGAGGAGAGAGAGAAACAGGGAATAGAGAGGAAAAGAGGAATAAATATGTCAGCTTTCAGGTATCCTATAAAAACAAAGAGAGTCTCCATATGTATAACCTACAGTGCCTTCTTCAGGGTGATGCCGAAACGTTGGTGTTTTATTACCCAATAAATTACTGGGAGGTTATACATATGGAGACTCTCTGTTTTTATAGCTTACAGTTTATTCACCGTTAGTCAGCACCTCTACACTAAATAATGGTCTCTGGGTGTACGCCAGCTCATGCTTTTTATTAGCTATCAGGCATACGACAGGATCATAGAGATCTTGAGAGATGGTCAATTTTGACAAACCTTGAGTAAGCCAATCAATAGCCTTCGAGCCAAATCAGCCAATCAGAGATCAAGGATGTACATTATGGTCTTGTCCAACCCTCTGAAGGTTATTATAGCTCTGTATCATAACTTAATGAGTTCTAACAGATGTCTATGTCCAGGCCATTAAGAGGTGCAGTGCTGTCACTGTACTAACCTGATGGCCGTGATGAGACCTTTGATGGAGTCGGACACAGTCCGAGAGTGGCCAGCCAGGACTGACCAGGTGGGCGGGTCTTTGGGGTTAATAACCAGTGAACGTGCAGTCTTCAGCAGGTGGGTGGAGCTGTCCAGCATGGAGCGAGCTGATTGGAGGATGGGCTCCTGAGCAGCAGAGCCCTGCACATAAACAAACGAAAGATGAACATCTCCATGACAACCATGAAAAATAAACTGTTTAACGTAAACGTTTTCTACACCCACAATGTCATTGCAGTTTGTCTCACAGAGTTCAATATAAGGTTTCAACTTTCACACAAGTTGAACGGAGTACCATGTTTAGAAATGGCCAGAAGTCTGTACAGTCATACCTCATTGCTGATCTGAGCAGGGACGCTGGCAAACTCTGGATTAGACGCAAACGCTGTGAGGTTCTCAACAGCCTCTATGAGTGGAGCTGTCGCCACCAGACACGTGTTCCTGTTCTCCTGAGAGAAATCCCCATCCAGAGCCTAGAGAGAAAGACATTAAGAAACATAGAAATACACACATAATGGGCCAGTCTGTCAGTTAAAAAAAAACTAATTGGAGTCCGCAATCTTACCTTTATAGTTTTAACCAGGTTGGCTGTGCTGTTGGCCACCTCCTTGGCAGACTGGACAAAGTGCCTCTTGGCTGTGGGGTTGGCCGTCTTGGAGGAGGCCAGGCGACAGGCGTTGCACAGAGCTGACGTGTGCTTCGCTACGATGGTGGCAGACGACAGCACCTGGAAAAACCCACCATAACATAGTCTCAGAAAGCCATACCCTAAACCGGAACATTGGTACGTGGTGGGAGGCAACCCGGGTGTCTAGACAGACAAATCATAACACATCAGATGAAGGACAACAACAAATCAGCAGCTAGTGATGATTTTTCTAAAGTAGATGACAAGAGGTAAACATGACAAAGGGAGCAGCTGATTGCTCATAAACATCTCATTTCAATAGGCTCTTCATATCAACCAAACCTGACTAGTTAGTAAACAAACAAAACCAAACAAACCTGTGTTATTATGTCCCAACTGACCTGTGAGGGGCTGCTGTCCGGATCCACCAGGTTCTGACAGGCCATCTGGATCGCCTGATTGGCTCGTGCAAACTGGATGGGGTCGACCAATCCCTGATGCCCTGCCTGACTGTTGGGGTCAGACACGCCCACCAGGTAGGAGGCCTGAGGAGAGGAGGAGAGATATCAACACACTGTGGCACCAGACGTGGGTCTCATAGTAGCAGAAAACAGGTAGGCTAGAATGTTATAAAATAGCAGCTTTTTACTGAAGACACCATCTGGTCTACCCACAGATGGACAAAGCCAACTCATGTGTGGTATATTGATGTAGTAAGGGAAAACCCTGAAATGGTCAGTAGTGGAAAAACAGCACAGCACTCCCTAGCTCAAGCAGAGAGCACACATAGGGTGCTCACATATTCACACATGATGATGACACACAGTATGTCTGGTAGGTCCAGAGCAGATACTTAGTCGCATGTGTCCTCACCTGTCCTGCAGCCTCAGTGAGCCCACACAGGGCCTTGGAGGCCACTCCCACACAGTCCCCAAACGCTGGCACGTCCCCGGTTTTACAGTTCTGAGAAATGCCAGCCATGGACTCTCCCAGGACCTGAAAGAACAGGGGGAACAGAGGAAGAGAGCAGGAGAAGAAAGGGAGGGATTAGAAGTTAAGCTGTTGCATTCCTCAGCCAGGCAGGTCACCGCTCTTTCTCCCCTCGCCCTCCCATCTCTCCACCTCTCCTCCTTTCCATCTGTCTGGAGGTTGTGGTTATGTTTGCTCGTTCAGCAGCGCTCAGGGTCGTGGCCCTCCCTACCTTGGAGTTCTCCATGACGCTCTCGATGCAGTCGAAGTAGGAGAGGTCGCTGACTGGCTCGTTGGGGTTGGCCAGCATTCCTTTCACCGCCTGAGAGGAGAGGGAAAACATCTCTTAAAATCTAGAGAAGGGAACTGGCTAATTTAACTAAAACCAGAGAAACCCATTATAGATTAAATTAAATGAGCTACATGAAAACAGAAAGATCATTATTAGGGAGTAAACATTGTCCTGGAGCACTCCCACAATCTATACTATTCAACATTTAAACATAACCCACTTTAATGATGCTATTATCCCATCTCTCATAACAACAAAGGCTGCAACAGATGACACTGCTTTTACTAACACCATTACTGCTCCAACTAACACTCCTGCTACCACCACTATGACTGCAGCTGTTATCAGTAAAGCTAATGTTATTGATGTAAGTTGTTGATGTTGATGGTACCTCCAGCTCTCGTAAGGCATTGTCACACTCTTTCTGTCCCGGGGCCTGCTGAGTGGCCAGTGTGATTAGCTGGTTAATGCTCTCTGTCACTGCTCTGAAACACAAGATGGGAGGGAAAGGAGCGAGAGAGAGTGAGAGCGAGAGCGAGAGAGAGAGAGGAAAAGTTCAAAATGAGAGGCACTTAGACCAGCGTTCAGCTCCATTACACAAACACAAGGTCCCAGGCTCCATTGGTTCCAAATCTAATAAGGTGCACTGGGTCCCTCTGGTCTCTCCCCCCTTCCTCATCCCTCCTTCTCTCTCTCTTCAGTGAGCCAGTCAAACATTTCAGTCACACCTCCCTCCCTCCCTCTTAAACTTCCAATTACCAGACAGGAAATTAACAGCCTCCACAAGCCTGAAGGGAGACAGCACTTCATCTACCACCTAGGAGGACATTTCTGCTGTGAAGTGGAGCTATACTGGAGGTGTGAGAGTGAGGAGCGCATGTGTGTCACATCAAAAGCCTTGCCCCTTCCTTAGGCACAGTGAAACCTCCCATTGCTTTGGCCCTGGCATAAGTTTATTGTAACACATTGCAAACGTTGAATGAACTGTTGGTGGAAAATCTCTTGTTCTAAATCAAACATGACATAATAAATAACCAATCAACAGGTGTGGTATTTTGAGAGCCCACATAGAGGGTAGTGTATGGTAGGTACCTTGCAGCAGCAGCCAGAAGGTTCTTGGCGTTAGCCGCCCCAGGGTCTACAGACAGAGACTTGGCTGCCAGGAGCAGCTTGCTGGAAGCCATGGAGATGTTCTTCAGGTTGCCTATCACCTGGATCTGGTCATCTTTCCTCTACAACATCCACAGTAAAATCACCAATTATTAGAAGTCCTGAACACTAGTTGTAACTCAATCGTATATAAAAGTCAGACAGAAATGTTGCTAACCTTTTAGAGGGGCTAAATGAACCCAAATCTGCCTAGTAACTGATCCATTTTTGTAGACAGATCATCTCCTCAGAGCAATGACACGGCTGTATAGCGCTAATCAATGCTGAAACAACTAGAAAATGTGACTATCCCTACCCTGGTCCTGGTACAAAACATCAGTCAGATTAATAGGAGAACGGTACCTCTGTTATTCTCTAGCTACTCCATTCTTAACATGTCCATTGTTCCCCTCAAACTCTGATCTAAACATAGATGCTATGGTTCCAACTCTGTTGCTGGCAGTCCCTGCAGTCACCTGGGTCTGATTTGGTAATCGGTGTCATGCCACTAAGATTTACTCCTTCCTCATCAGCAAGGCAGCCCGGACAAGACCTTCAACTGTCATCTTATTTAGACTAAATTTAACTGACCGCCACTCTGAGGCAATTAAATTAAATATTCTGTATCTATGAAGAAAGTTAATCAACAAATAGATTGACTGATGGTTGGCCAAGCTATGTCTTTTGAGGCCAATTGGGGAACTTTTCACCCTGCATTTTCCATCATATCAGCTTGATCAATTGTACAGTACAGTAGGGCCTTATATCCAAAAGGATTACGTAAATAAATTACAGTCACACAAAAACTCCTGTGTGGTGCCTCAGTCGTGTTCAGTAGGCACGGAACAAAACATATATATTTCTCAGAAACTGAGTGGAACTGGGAGGTACTATATGAACTGAGTGGAACGGGGAGGTACTATATGAACTGAGTGGAACGGGGAGGTACTATATGAACTGAGTGGAACGGGGAGGTACTATATGAACTGAGTGGAACGGGGAGGTACTATATGAACTGAGTGGAACGGGGAGGTACTATATGAACTGAGTGGAACGGGGAGGTACTATATGAACTGAGTGGAACGGGGAGGTACTATATGAACTGAGTGGAACGGGGAGGTACTATATGAACTGAGTGGAACAGGGAGGTACTATATGAACTGAGTGGAACAGGGAGGTACTATATGAACTGAGTGGAACGGGGAGGTACTACACTGCTAAAAAAAATAAAGGGAACACTTAAACAACACATCCTAGATCTGAATGAATGAAATAATATTGTTAAATACTTTTTTCTTTACATAGTTGAATGTGCTGACAACAAAATCACACAAAAATTATCAATGGAAATCAAATGTATCAACCCATGGAGGTCTGGATTTGGAGTCACCCTCAAAATTAAAGTGGAAAACCACACTACAGGCTGATCCAACTTTGATGTAATGTCCTTAAAACAAGTCAAAATGAGGCTCAGTAGTGTGTGTGGCCTCCACGTGCCTGTATGACCTCCCTACAACGCCTGGGCATGCTCCTGATGAGGTGGCGGATGGTCTCCAGAGAGATCTCCTCCCAGACCTGGACTAAAGCATCCGCCAACTCCTGGACAGTCTGTGGTGCAACGTGGCGTTGGTGGATGGAGCGAGACATGATGTCCCAGATGTGCTCAATTGGATTCAGGTCTGGGGAACGGGCGGGCCAGTCCATAGCATCAATTCCTTCCTCTTGCAGGAACTGCTGACACACTCCAGCCACATGAGGTCTAGCATTGTCTTGCATTAGGAGGAACCCAGGGCCAACCGCACCAGCATATGGTCTCACAAGGGGTCTGAGGATCTCATCTCGGTACCTAATGGCAGTCAGGCTACCTCTGGCGAGCACATGGAGGGCTGTGCGGCCCCCCAAAGAAATGCCACCCCACACCATGACTGACCCACCGCCAAACCGGTCATGCTGGAGGATGTTGCAGGCAGCAGAACGTTCTCCACGGCGTCTCCAGACTCTGTCATGTCTGTCACATGTGCTCAGTGTGAACCTGCTTTCATCTGTGAAGAGCACAGGGCGCCAGTGGCGAATTTGCCAATCTTGGTGTTCTCTGGCAAATGCCAAACGTCCTGCACGGTGTTAGGCTGTAAGCACAACCCCCACCTGTGGACGTCGGGCCCTCATACCACCCTCATGGAGTCTGTTTCTGACCGTTTGAGCAGACACATGCACATTTGTGGCCTGCTGGAGGTCATTTTGCAGGGCTCTGGCAGTGCTCCTCCTGCTCCTCCTTGCACAAAGGCGGAGGTAGCGGTCCTGCTGCTGGGTTGTTGCCCTCCTACGGCCTCCTCCACGTCTCCTGATGTACTGGCCTGTCTCCTGGTAGCGCCTCCATGCTCTGGACACTACGCTGACAGACACAGCAAACCTTCTTGCCACAGCTCGCATTGATGTGCCATCCTGGATGAGCTGCACTACCTGAGCCACTTGTGTGGGTTGTAGACTCCATCTCATGCTACCACTAGAGTGAAAGCACCACCAGCATCCAAAAGTGACCAAAACATCAGCCAGGAAGCATAGGAACTGAGAAGTGGTCTGTGGTCACCACCTGCAGAACCACTTCTTTATTGGAGGTGTCTTGCTAATTGCCTATAATTTCCACCTGTTGTCTATTCCATTTGCACAACAGCATGTGAAATGTATTGTCAATCAGTGTTGCTTCCTAAGTGGACAGTTTGATTTCACAGAAGTGTGATTGTCTTGGAGTTACATTGTGTTGTTTAAGTGTTCCCTTTATTTTTTTGAGCAGTGTATATGAACTGAGTGGAACGGGGAGGTACTATATGAACTGAGTGGAACAGGGAGGTACTATATGAACTGAGTGGAACAGGGAGGTACTATATGAACTGAGTGGAACGGGGAGGTACTATATGAACTGAGTGGAACAGGGAGGTACTATATGAACTGAGTGGAACAGGGAGGTACTATATGAACTGAGTGGAACAGGGAGGTACTATATGAACTTGTCAATAAGAAATGCACATTTTGGTTTTCCATTACTATTGTGTGCCCTAATGAACATTTTCCAGGTTCAGTACCACACAGACAGAGCACTGTGACTGCACCTGGGTGTGCCCAGCCATCTCAATGCCGGCATCCAAGAACTCATCAAAGTCTTCGCTGAACTTCCCAGAAGCGTCTGCGAGCTGGGTGCTGGAGCCACGGGAGGCGTGGACCACGTCTCCTGCTGATTGGTTCAGATCTGCTGCCGTCTGGTTCAGCTCGCTCTGGGCCTCCTGGAACGACTTGGTGGATGGAGGGAGCTACAGAGAGAGAGAGAGAGAGAGAGAGAAAGATAAGAGATAGAGAAAAACAGAGAGAGACAACAGAAAGACAGGCATAGCGAATCAGTGTTTAGGTTGTGGTGCAATAAATATATGTTTGGTGTAAAAACATTAGATAAGTGTTAGACCTAGCAGCAGTTTTAAATCCATAAATGGGTGATTAACTCTGGGGTAATCAGTGGCTTTACGTGAATGTTTATTCAATAAACTCATCTTTACTTAAGGAAGTGTAGAACTCACCGTTTCTCCCAGCAGTTTCTTGCTGGCCTCTCCAATGTTCCTGAGGGCCATGTCCACATCTTTCTGACCAGGCAGGCAGTTGACACAGTTATTCAGAGAGTGGGACACAGCCTTGGCCACCTGAAACAGAGAGAACAGGTGTGTGTGAGCACGAGTGTACGTGTGTGCGCGCGCTTGCGTGTGTGTCAAGTGTGATCATTTGTGCGTGAACTGAGGTGTTTTCCACAGCAGTGACGTTGTTGAGCTGCAATCACAATCTTAAAATGCTAATGAGCCAAGAAGCATAGCGGAGTAATTGATGTTACTAATTTGCACTTCTGTTTCCAACAGAACATATGCCAACCAATATGTCTGTGTCCCTGTGGGGCCTAGCAGCAGAACATGAGTCGTGCTGCTGAAAGGATTACTGAATGCACAACTAGGACTACCTGAAAATATACAAATGGACACAATTGAAGCCTTTTATTTAGTCAGATTTGAAAGAGTTAATCATCCAAAGAGGAATTCAAGGACTCACACACAGTTGATTTAATTGGATTCCATTCATTGGATTCCATTCAAAACCAAAGCGATCTTAGACACCATGTAAAATGGGCCCTATTTCTCTCTCATTTGCAAAGGAACAGAACAAACACCACAATACTTTGTCCAGTCTGTCTCTTTATCTCCATCTATAGATGCATCATTTATTCATCTGGTGGGAAGGATATATGGGGAGGACTATGCATTCATATTTGATGTGTGCTTAAGGCTGTACATCTCCTTCTACAGCAGCAGGAGGAGGAATACCTCACTGTGTTTGACAGGTGATCAATGTTATGTTCAGCTGGGCTGATAAAACGTAAACTATTATTTGTCTATGAAAAGTTAATCATTTTATTATTCACAACCAGGTACTGTAGTGTGAGAAGTGATCTGTGGAAGCACTCCAATAAAAATAGTTGCCTCTCACTTGGCCTTCACTGTAACACAAGCCAAGACTTTCTGAATAAAAGTGGTGACATTAAAACACAAGTAGCCCTTTGGTTCTGTAACTAAAAAGGCACCAACCACAGTCCACTCCATTCAGACAGAGCACAATTATACAACAAGACTGAACAGATGGAAAATATGGACATTAGCAGAGCCATATACATACACATAGCAGAGCCTTTTATAGAGATATCCAGTAGCTTCATCCCTATATGGATGCTCTGCACGTTATTGTACTGAAGTCCCCCACTCACCTGGGCTAGCCTCTGCTGGCTCTCTGCGTCGCCGGGGGAGACCAGGGCCTGCTTGGCCTCGTGGATCAGCATGGCAGAGCCTTCCATAACATCACGGGCTGAATCCAACATGGCCGCCGCTGCCTGAGGGTTGGTGGTAGAGGCTGCCACACCCCTTGCTGCCTGGGCTAGAGTCTTCAGGGCCTGGGCTGTCTCTCTGGCTGCTACCCCTGGAGGCAAATATACAAATGGTGAGTAGGGTTAGGAATGTTACAAACAAAGAAGAGTTATTACGGAATAAGCATATGCTGCAAGTAGCTCTCTTCTGCCGCACGGCAAGTTCTCTCTTCTGCCGCACGGCAAGCGGTACCGATGCATCTGGAACCAACAGGACCCCGAACAGCTTCTACTCCCAAGCCATAAGACTACTAAATAATTAACCAAATAGCTACCCGGACATCGGCAATGACCCTCTTTGCACTAAATCGTACTTTGTACCCCTGCACATCGACTCGGTACTGGTACCCCGTGTATATAGCCAAGTTATTGTTACTCATTGTGTATGTATTCCTTGTGTTCTTATTTTTTTCTATATTTTTCTCTCTGCATTGTTGGGAAGGCCCCGTAAGTAAGCATTTCACTGTTAGTCTACCCTTGTTGTTTACGGAACATGTAACAAATAAAATTTGATTTGAATCTTAAAATGTAGCTTAAGGTAATCATGTCTCAGATGTATCACACAGCAATTGAATGAAAAGGACTTCTTACATTCAGATGCGTCGAACATCCAAATACATTCAGAACATTGAATTAAGCCTTAATAAATGCATTTTATGACCTCCGATATCCATCGCCCTCTCATGTTGACAGCGTGCTATACCAGGCAGCGAGAGCCTCTGGTTTAGTTTAATAAGGTCTAAACTGCTGACTGCCTCAACAAGGGAATGGGACATTTCAGCTTCAACACAACACATTGGGGAGGAATCTAGTAAATTGAATCAGCTTGCATTACCCCATTCATCTAGACAAGCTTACTGATGGAATGTCACATCTACTGAAGCAGGGGAAGTTTTTTTTGCTTTAGTCTTTGTGCTAGTTTCCAGAGAGTAAAGGCTGAATCTAACTATCTCTACTGACCTTGAAGCTTCAAAATATGTTGAAGCTTTTAGTAACATTGTAGACAACAAAATATGTAGTAAAAGTGAAATGTGAAATATACTATTATAGACAAATCCTGGTGGTGCTAATGACTTTGTTATTTAGCTGTATTGCTCTCATTAGATTGGGAGCCCCAGGGCAGTAGTACAGTACCTGTGTAGTGTTCGTTGCCCTGTGCAGCACAGGTGAGCAGCTGAGCCATGGAGGATCCCACGGACTTGGAGGTGCTGCCCAGGTCCTGAGCACACTTCTCCAACTGCAGAGAGAACAGCACACAGTACATCAGACACCCAGACAAACAGACTCAGCAATGGATGAAAGAGTAATCACTAGAAGTAATGAAAGACGTTGATTAATTCAATGAATCATCAGATTTCCCTGACCGATTCTCCAGGTAGTGGTTTCAGCTGCCTTTCTATGGCAGCCATCTTGGCGTCTTGGAGCTCAGTCTTCAGAGTCTGGACGGCTGTGAGAGCTGAGTGGATCTCCATGGGGCCGCAGGCTTCGTGGGCCTAAAGAGCACAGGGAGAGAGCAGACCATTGAATTAGTCATTCTAGACTGACAGCTTTTAACCCATCTGAGCTGGTATTTAGTGTCAGAGTCCATCAGAAGCTGGCTAGTCTTAACAGGGGATATGTACCATCACAAAGTGACAGAGGTGAGTGACAGGTATGACTTAAGTGTGTGTGTGTGTGTGTGTACCTTCTGTGCTGCGGTTCTGAGCTCTGCCAGGCTGGTGGCCAAGTTCTTGGCACATTGACCCAGCTGCATAGCAGCGGCCTGGTCCATCACCGTGGGAACAGATGACTTCGCTGATGTCACCATCTTACTGCCAGGCTGTCATGGGAGAAACAGGAAGAGAAATGTCAAAATCATCCCTAGAAGATTAGGTTTTGTACCAGAGAATATATGTCTTTATTTGAATCTATTATGACTACCAAACACAGCCCTGCCCATGTATTAGACATCATCATCATCAATAATATACATTTAGAAGCTTTCAAGCACACACACATATCAGCACTGTACAATATATTGAGATTCCTTCATTCTATGTGTAGTGAGATTAGGAGCCAGACAAGCACCGGGGGTGTACCTGTAGGAAGTTCTGGCTGGCGATGATGAGGGCTAGCTGGGTACTGAGGTCTTCAGGCTGGACCTGGCTGCCCCTCACCCCCTGGACCAGCCGGGGAATGTGGTCTGCCACGGCCTAGAGAGCCGCACACATACGCAAACAGTCAACACACATACAGTACTGTATTCAACCACAGTTTCTATATAGCTGTAGTCAGTAGCACCATTATAGCTGTATAAATACAGTAGGCATAGAAATTGTTCAATGCAAGCATTAAGAGACATATTCCCAGCACCTTGCAGCTCTGCACCAGTTTCTGGTGAGCGGCGGTGTTCTTGTTGGAGGCTGCTGCATTCTGGGAGGCAGCGATGGTCTGGGTGGCTGCAGCTGCAGCTTGCTTGGCGGCATTCTGTTGGAATGTCACACACGTCAGGCATGTTCAGAATCTCTGCCTCGTCTAATCAAAACACACACACACAGGATTCCTCTCAAATGGTACCCTATTCCCTTTATAGTGCACCTATTTTGACCAGGGGGGCTAAAGGGAAAAGAGTGCCATTTGGGAGGCAGACAGTCTCCGTTTAGAGCCAGGGTTCCTCAGGTCAGAGATCAAATATTTGGTATGTCATCTTTAACGTCGGGCAGAAGGGTTCAAACAATTTCCTGATTTGGTATTTGGTATTTTATTAGGATCCCCATTAGCGGTTGCTAAAGCATGTGGTCCACACAAAACATGAACAATACAGAACATTAATAGCCAAGAATAGCTCAAGGACAGAACTACATCCATTTTAAAAAGGCACACGTAGCCTACATATCAATACAAACACGCACAAACTATCTAGGTCAAATAGGGGAGAGGTGTTGTGCCGTGAGGTGATGCTTTATCATTTCTTTTAAACCAGGTTTTCTGTTCATTTGAGCAGTATGAGATGGAATGCAGTTCTATGCAATAATGGCTCTATATAATACTGTACGCTTTCTTGAATTGGTTCTGGATTTGGGGACTGTGAAAAGACCCCTGGTGGCACGTCTGGTGGGGTAAGTGTGTGTGTCAGAGATGTGTGTAAGTTGAGACACCACTGTCCTCAAATGGTACTCCCGCCGGCTTTGGTCTTTGTCATGGTAGCTAGCAACGTAGGTTACACTGTTACTCCTGCAGTTCCAGACAGGGCAGGTCGCAGGGAAGAGTGGAAACAGCAACAAACAGCAGGGATCTATACAGCCACAAGCCCGGAACAATCCGCTGTCCCAGCCACAGCCTGCGTTCAAGCCCTCAAGAATACCCTGCTAGCTTGATAGGCAGCTAGCTAGCAGCTATGCCAAATAGCTCCTCAGAACCGGCCTTGGTCGGCAGGATCACTGGACAGAGAGTAGCAGTCCCAGCAACTGATGCCAACTGCGTCTCAGGATCCAAACTCAGGTAGCTAGATACTAATAAACGTTTTAATGCACTTTCAAAACACGAAACTTTCCAAAACAACAAACTGAGCTCTCCCTCATTCTGCGTTCAACAGTCATATGTAAAATGCTCCTTTTAGATTTCTGTGGATAGTAGCAAGACGATCTAAGCAAGATACTGCATGGTCTCTACTTCCATATGAAGGAAAACCTACAATCACTTCTCAGAATGTAAACAGGAAGGGAAAGGAAGTTTCTAGATCAGTTGAATGTACAGAGCGCAGACTGTAGCACTCCAAACACACTCAATAATGTCCTGTACTGTATATCCAACTGTTCTTGCATGGTTTACATCAACAGAAGTTATGACACTGGATATTAATAGCTCTAGTAATGTAATCACCTCTACACATTTCAATATTGTGGCAGATAACGTAAAGCCCCCAAAAATACAGCATATAAAATACTATTTCTAGACTTTCACTCAAAGCCTGATGTTTCCATGTGATTGACAATGTAGAGCAAGAGCTATGATGAGGAGAAGCAAGTGGATGTGCCTGCTTACTCAGCCCCAGAGCCATATACAGAGTTTTGAAAAGCCATTAACGGGACGCCATCTTGGCACCAAATTCGCCTAGCCACCCATAGCTATACTGTACATAAATGGCTCTGCCCAGCCCAATCCAACTGACCTCTAGCCTGTTAATGAGCTTCTTCTTGATGGCGTTCTGAGCTGCAGCGTTGGTGGCCACGCGTAACCCCTCAGCCGCCTCCCTCAGTCTCTGCTGCTGGTCCTCGTTTTCTGGGTATGCCGCTGCACCCTGTTTTTACACACACACACACACACCCCCGAGAGACACATACACAGACAGACATACAGACACAGAGAGACAAAGAAAGACACCTCATCCATCATTAAACTGGAACAGATGGAAATGCATCCAGGGCAATTGCTAGAGTCCAACTGTAATCATGTCCGTTTGTAATGACAGCAGCTCTTCTTTGTCTATCCATCAACATCTTGTTGATGAGGAAACGTCAAGATTCCTCTTCATTACCTCCTCCTCTGGCTCCAGCTCTCTATCCCTTTCTCTCTCTCTCTTTACCTCCCTCTTTCTCTCCTTCTCTTACTCTCCCTCTCTCCAGCTGTCTCTGATTGTATGTCACTGGGTTCAGTTCACACAAACCAATATCCCTAAGAGCCTCTCTGCGTCCTATTGTTATGTTGAGAGAATGGAGAGCAGCTAGAACCTAAGCCTCCATGCCATTTAGTTAATTAAGCAGCCAGGCGCTTCCCTCACCTGCTGCTGAATGTAACCCTCTACAGTACAGCAGCCATCTTATATCTCACAACACACACAAACAGGCTGAAAACATACCACCCACGGCCCCAACGTGATGTTTATAATAAGCCCAGACTAATGTGTAGAGACATTACACTACTAATTCCTCAAGAGTAGGAGAGGAATAATGTGATTGACTGTTGAAGTGGAAAAGGAAAACTGTTTTTTCATAACAGTGTGTCATGTTAGCCAGCCCAGTACAATCTATTATTGGGACTAGTCACTGCTTCCTGTACACCAGGTTAACTGTCACTTACCACTTATGTGTGAGCGGAAATTGTCACTGAAGGGAAAACCAATCGTATTCTAATAATAACAGGGATTGGAAATGAAACAGAGTAGTGTCTGAAATGAAACCACATGGCTTATGTCCAGATTTCTCAGCTTTGAGAGAAAGCCAAAGAAAGAGCTGCCCTCTCTTCTAACCCTACTGTGGACTCACCACTACTGACACAACCCTTTCTCTCCATGCCTCAGCAAAACCTTCTCTAACCTCAATCAATCAATTATATTATGCTTATATTAGTATCATATAATTGATTGATGTTTTGTTTTTTTGCATATCCCCCCTCAGAGAGTGGGGTCACAGCCAGGGATCAGCCATTGTTGACGTGACCCTGGAGCAATTAAGGTTAAGTGCCTTGCTCAAGGGAAGATCGACAGATTTTTCACCTTTTGGTTACTTGCCCAACGCAACTAGGGGTAGTGTTATAGCGCTAAATACAGTCCCCTTTAAGACAGTTACCAAGGAAACCATGGCTGGGCAAAGGTCTAATCCTCCATTGATAGTGATAAAGATAGCTGCTATAATGTGATTCATGTGGAATCAAAAGCATCTAACCAGCTGTAAGCTATGGCCCCATTTAGCATTCATGTTGGCAGGGACATTAATTATTGTCTGCAAGGCTGAGGAGCAGATGAAGAATCAAGTGGACTGCCTGAATAAAAGTAGACTGATATTTAACTTGACTTAACCAGGAAGCACCAAAATAGCACTGTGGAAAAAGCAACTAAGCCAACATGTTCTATTCTGCTCTGGTTTGAATGAATGTAATCAAATGCAATACAACCCCATTTGGATAACCATGTGATATCAAACATACACTGGCAGCTCTGCGAATTACAACCTGTAGTTTTTCACTGGGAAAGGCTATTTTTAGAGAAAGCACGACATAGCGACAAATAGCCAAATTCCTTCAGACCCCATTGTGATCCCTGTCCTCCTCCATTCAGTGAGAACTACTCAGTCTCTTGGTCTCTGGGTAGTGTTTAAATGTGAAGTCCACCATAGCTGGTCACAGCGGTACAATCAGTGGTACCCCAGATGTCACTGGGGGTTCATTAGTGATGAGGTCACTTCATGGGAACATGGTGATCTGAGGGACAACACGGGACATCCTGCTGCTGCCATACACGGCTCTGACTGAGACATTCTGGGATTCATAAACAGACGTCTCTCTCTAGGGACTCCAGCCGGGTCCTCTTTGCCCCAGCACATCCAGGAAGGCAACGAAAATGTCACTTTGTGTGTACAGGATGGGAAAAACTATTGACAGGACAGATCATCGGTTCTTGGAAGGAAGTTTGAGGAATTTCACTGCTCTAGTTGTGTAGAGGACGAATCAGTAAGATCCTACTTTAGTACAACCTACTTTACTAACCTTCCGTTTGGACAACTCCTTTAGTACATACATAATGGAGTATCTATGCATTCCTAGGGGGAGTCAAACGCATTCCATGGAGGGCCTAGTGTCTGCAGGTTTTTGTTTTTTCCTTTCAATTAAGACCTAGACAACCAGGTGAGGGGAGTTCCTTACTAATTAGTGACCTTAATTCATCAATCAGTTTGACATGTGCTCTAACCCCTTTCTACAAAAGAAATGAAAAGAGATCTCTGCACACTTGATCAGATGCAAGTTTCAGTGCTTAATGTTCTACGCTTTTAGTGAACAACGACCTTCATCAGACCGGTTCTGACAAAGGTTGTTGTTGACCGAAAGCTCAGCACAGTCAATAAGCCATTATGTACCTTAGCAGCTTCCACCATCCTGGCTGTGGCGTCTGCCAGTAGTTTAGCTGCAGCAAGTAGCTTCTTAGAGTTGTCAACATCCACCTCCACCTCAGCATCTGACCGCATGGCATTCACCAGGTCAGAGGTGGCCTGAGCCAGAACCCTGGCCTGACGAACCATCTCTCCTGAGAGGGGGAGACAGAGGAGAGACGGGGGAAAGAGGGGGATGGGGAGAAGTAAAGGGGGAGGCAGAAAGAGAAAGAGAGGGGGTGGAGATACTAACTTTAGGTGTCAGAGCAGCTTACCGATCACTGCACCTGTACACAGCCCTTCTGTAATTAGCCCATCCAACTACCTCATCCCCATATTGTTATTTATTTTGCTAATTTGCACCCCAGTATCTCTATTTGCACATCATCTTTTGCACATCTATCATTCCAGTGTTAATACGAAATTATAACTATTTTGCACTATGGCCTATTTATTGCCTTACCTCCATAATTTACTACATTCGCACACACTGTATATATATTTTCTGTTGTATTTTGGACTTTATGTTTTGTTTACCCCATATGTAACTCTGTGTTGTTTTTATTGCACTGCTTTATCTTGGCGAGGTCGCAGTTGTAAATGAGAACTTGTTCTCAACTGGCTTACCTGGTTAAATAAAGGTGAAATAAAAAAAAATATGTGTGAGAGAGAGAGCGAGATGTGTGTGTGTGTGTGTGTGTGTGTGAGAGGGAGGGAGGTGTGTGTGTGTGTGAGAGAGAGAGGCAGGTGTGTGTGTGTGAGAGAGAGTTGTACAACGTAAAACACCAAATAATGCATACAGAGCAGAATTAGGCCAATACCCGCTAATTGTCAAAATCCAGAAAAGAGCCGTTAAATTCTATAACAACTTAAAAGGAAACGATTCCCAAACCTTCCACAACAAAGCCATCACCTACAGAGAGATGAACTTGGAGAAGAGTCCCCTAAGTAAGCTGGTCTGTTCACAAACACAAACAGACCCCACAGAGCCCCAGGACAACAACAACAACAACAACAACAACACAATTAGACCCAACCAAATCATGAGAAAACAAAAAGAGAATTACTTGACACATTGGAAAGAACAAAAAAACTGAGCAAACTAGAATGCTATTTGGCCCTAAACAGAGAGTACACAGTGGCAGAATACCTGACCACTGTGACTGACCAAAACTTAAGGAAAGCTTTGACTATGTACAGACTCAGTGAGCATAGCCTTGCTATTGAGAAAGGCCGCCGTAGGCAGACCTGGCTCTCAAGAGAAGACAGGCTATGTGCACACTGCCCACAAAATGAGATGGAAACTGAGCTGCACTTCCTAACCTCCTGCCAAATGTATGACCATATTAGAGACACATATTTCTCTCAGATTACAGCGATCCACAAAGAATTCGAAAACAAACCCAATTTTGATAAACTCCCTTATCTACTGGGTGAAAAACCACAGTGTGCCTTCACAGCTGCAAGATTTGTGACCTGTTTCCACAAGAAAAGGGCAACCAGTGAAGAACAAACACAATTGTAAATACAACCCATATTTATGTTTATTTATTTTCCCATTTGTACTTTAACTATTTGCAAATTGTTACAACACTATATATATATATATATATATATATATATATATATATATATACACATAATATGACATTTGAAATGTCTATTCTTTTGAGTGTAATGTTTACTGTTAATATTTATTGTTTATTTCACTTTTGTTTACCATCTACTTCACTTTCTTTGGCAATGTTAACATACGTTTCCCATGCCAATAAAGCCCCTTAAATTGAAATTGAATTGAGAGAGAGAGAGCGAGAGAGATTCTGTGTGTGTGATAGAGGGAGGTGTGTGTGTGTGTGTGAGTGTGAGAGAGAGAGAGAGAGACAGAGGTGTGTGTGTGTGTGAGACAGAGGGTGTGTGTGTGTGAGTGAGTGAGTGAGTGAATGAGAGAGATACCGAGAGAGAGAGAGAGAGAGACGGAGGTGTGTGTGTGTGAGACAGAGGGTGTGTGTGTGAGTGAGTGAGTGAGTGAGATACCGAGAGAGAGAGAGAGAGAGAGAGAGAGAGAGAGCGACAGACAGCTAAAGACATACCGAGAGAGAGAGACCGAGAGAGAGACAGCGAGAGAGAGAGAGAGAGACAGAGAGAGAGAGAAACAGACAAAGTTAGGCTATGACTAAATCCTGCTAGTCCAAGGAGAAGAGAGATGGGTTCTCTATTAAAGAACACATGGCTTTAGACTACAGGCATCTGGCTGCCAGCTTCGAGAACTCAAGCGAATCTGCCAACACTCTCCTGGGAGAGAGAATGAGTATTTTTCCAATCCATTTTTATTCTCAACTGAGGTTTATGTCAGGTGTGACATGAACCCACATATTTGCTGTTTGGTGAAAGCCAGCATTCTTCAACTGGTTGGCTACACTACAGTACAGTACAGAATGAGGTTCCTTAGAGTAGCTGGCAGAGATTTAACTTGCTATACAACAAGAGGCTCTAAATCTAAATATTAACAAACATCATTCATCAATTTAAACAATTAAATCAAGCTTTATAGGCATTTAATTTCACAGTTCTATTTAGCTACTTCATCACTACCACTACTAGGGAATACCCACCTGCGTCTCCCATGGAGCTGAAGATGCTCTCTGTGACGGTCATGATGGTGTCGGTGGCCTGGTCGTAGCGTCCAATGGGCTCGCCGTGGGAGTCGTACTGGCGTACGTGGTCCAGCAGGTCCCCCAGGGCCTGACCGACCACACTGGCTGCAGCACTCACCTGCAGGGTGGGTCTCAATTCAGTTTCAATTCAACTTTCAGTCAATTCAGGAAGTACACTGACAATCCCATTCCAATGTTCCTCAATGCCTCTATATGAGAAAATTGTACTGAATTGAAATGGAGTTGACTCCAACTCTGCACACCTGCTTCAGCAGCTCCCCGTCGACTGTGGAAGACAGACAGGCCTGGACACAGCCCTCCACTGAGCGGTCCACCAGCTTCCCTGCCTCAATCAGCTGCCCCTGGCACACTGGGGAGCTGATGGTGGGACTCACCACCTGGAGGGACAGATGGAGAAAATGAGTGTATGAGAGAGATAGAGGGATATAGAGAGTTAGAGAAGTAGAGGAAGAGCGAGATCAGCTGCTCCTGGCACACCAGAGCACTGATGGTGAGAGTCACCACCTGGAGAGGAGGGGTTGATGGAGAAAAATGAGTGAATGTGTTAAAAGAGCGACAAGGAGGAAAAGAGCGAGTACATGGGGGAGAGATGGGTGAGAGATAACGAGTGGGAGAAAGATAAAAGAAAGACATGATGAAGAAAGAGAGAAAGAAAGAAAAGACAAAGCTAGCACAAGGCTCTGTTTGCACCCTGCAATGCAGAGAGAGGAAATATAAAGAGAGAGAGGAGTGCTTATGGGTAATGGGTTAATGCAGTTATGGGTTGAGGCAGGAGTACGGGCATGCTAACTAAGGAGAAGCAAGTACTGTGCACAGTAGGGGATCAATTAAGGCAGCAAATATTTCCAGGGCATGAAACACTGTCCAATCCCAATGAAGTAAACAAATAATACAAGGTTCAAAACTCTTCTGTTGAACATCTATGTGAATATTATTGAAGTAAGTGTTTTCACTTCACCTTACCTGGGGCTATTGAAGTGGAAGAATCAAAACGACATGTTATTGAATTTCCACTGTAGCACTACCACAAAACTTTAACCTTCTAACATCATTCTTATCATGATGAAATGTCAGTGAGTGTGTGAAAGGTCTACAGTGTTGTACCTTGGCACAGGCGACCAGCTGGGAGGTGGAGAGGGCACACTGTGTGGCAGCAGCGATGACTCTGTTCTGTAGGACCGTGTCGTCTGCCACCTGCGCCACATTCTTAGCCTTCAGCACCATCATGGCTGCCGCGTTGGCCACCGCCTTGGCCAGGTTCATCAGCACCTCCTGAAATCACCATCACCACTATTCATGTCCATCCCTCTTAATAAGCAAAGGTCACGCTTGAAATTCAGATGGGGTGTGAAAATGTGATTTTCAGCAACTGCAGAATAAATCACTCTAAATGTACTGAGTTTGAATCACATGTGAAACATGTTGTAATGAGAATAAATGAGAATAAACAGACTCTTACCTGGAACCTCTCGTCTGTCTCGTTCTCTCCTATCTGACGCAGCAGGTCCCCACTGGCCTGGCCTATACTGCCTGCTGCAGTCAGCACTGTCTGACGGGGCTGAGGGAACAGGAAGACACAGAGTACAGCTATGGCACAAAGGTTATCCCACCTGGGGTCTAGGTGGTGAACTAAATTACAGTTGGCACAGCATCTACTCTTAACCCCAGAAAGTCCACACACCAGACTACCTTAGATGATCTACTGTATTTCTGAATCAGCATCAGTGCATTTCCAAATTGTCAAGACAGAATCTCCCCAAAAAATTATAATCCCAACTGGCCTTGAAGAGAACATTGTGAGCATAAATAACTGGGCCTTCAGGTGCCGGTCTATGTGAAATCCATTATTCAACATGGCAGTGATGAATCATTCACAACAGAAATATCCTCACCAGGCTTTTTTTTTGTTCAACATGAACAGAACACACAGTAGCAAAGGAAGGCTAAATAGTTAAAATGGCCATCTTTTGTTATGGTTCTGCCTGGCTGTCTGTCTCTGGCCACCTGTCTCTGTTCTGACATGAGGGCAGGAATACAATAGACAGCCAACACATGATACACACACACACACACTCTCTAAAAAAGGGAAATATTAATCAAATTAAGCCTTGTAACTGGGAGGAGTGCCACCATATGAATATAGTAGGAGCTCAGTTTGTATTATTGAGGCCAGTGGTGCATTAGCGCTAAGTACAGTATAAACACTTCCAATCAATCAGAGGCCAAACCTAATGCACTCTACAGCTTTCTGTTACCCTCTCTTTATAGGCAATTAAACTGTGAAAAGGTAAACTATGTGATGTTTGTTCTGTTAAAGAGAAAATAAAATGCCTTATATCAGGGACAATGGAACTTAATGAGAGGTCCAAGTAAGTCTATAACATTGAAGCAGTAGGCCAATCTGCAGGCTTTTGTTTCAAGTGTGCTAGCTTTGCACTAGGCTGGAACAAAGCCCGGAAACACTCTAGGCTCTCCTGGAACAGAGTTGAGGCAAGTTATCTGCCTCCTCCAGCCCTGTCTCACCTCTCCAGAGGCAGGCTCCACAGCCTTGAGCAGGTCAGAGACGGCCCCAGCCAGGTTCCTAGCGGCACCCATCAGGTCATTGCTCCCGCCCGTGTCGTCCTCTATAAGGGCAGCCAGTAGCTTCACACCCCTAGACATCTCCGTCAGGTTGGAGGAGATGGTGGTGATTGCACAGCCCACTGCAGTGTAGTCTGTGTCCGTCGGGTCGCCTTTAAGAGGGAGGGAGGAAGGAGGGGAGGGGAAGAGAGAGAGAAAGGGAATAGAGAGTATAGTAAGTGAAAGGGAAGGAGAGAGTGGGGATGGAAAGAGGCAGAGAGCATAGAGAAGGAGAATTAAAACGAGAGACCGAGCTAGAGAGATAAAGAGAGCCCAGTTAACCATCTCAAGCCCTTCTGGCCTGTCCTCTGGGTACCTTACAGGGTGCAGTGCAGTGTGCCCAGTATGTGTCACAACAAACATTTAGCCACGTTACACTCAGATAGCCAGTCAATTCAGCATGTCACATTAGATCATTCTGTTTAGACATGAGACTGCTGGTGGAAATGACCAGAGGTTTAGATAAAAGGGGAAAAGGGTCAGGGTCCGTATAAAGCATCTCAGAGCGCTGATCCAGGATCAGGACCCCCGGTCCATGTCATCTTATTCAATATACGATGGTCTAAAAGGCCAAACTGATCCTATATCAGCACTCTTCTCTGATCGCTAGTGGACGCAGGGAAGTCCCCTTTTATTGAAACAGATGGTTGAAGCACGGATTGTCCCCTTGGCTGGGTTCAGCATGGCACCAAACCAATGATATGAAGAATACTGCCAGCTCGCTTGGCGCACTAGTACACATCACAATGGGGAACAGTTCACCATTACTGTAGATTTACACTTGATGAAAACCAGATCCTTAACTTGAAAAATGTAAAGTGTGAATAATTTCAAACCACAAGACATAAAAATTAAGAAAAAAACTGCTTGTAAAAATCTAAGCTCAAAACCTTTTAACTGTCACTTCAACAGCACTGGAATATTTAGCTCTTCCATTGAACAGTATGTCATTTTCCTGAGTCATCCCAAAGCCACGTACCAGCGGTGAGGTTGACCACAGAGGCCGTTCCTGCAGTGATGGCGTCCACCTGGGAGTGGATTTCATGTTTGGACTCATCCACCTTGTTCTGGATCCACACCTTGGACGCCTGGAGGAGAGATGGTACTGGTTTATTATAATTATTACATGAATGTCGTACTTGGCAGCTAAAAGCTGAATTGCAGTACACAGCACATTCAAGTAAATAAGAACAATTAAAACATCCGAAAGTCAGGATGGGAGCTGAAGGATGGATGATGATCTAGGAGCTGAAGCAGGGAGAACAGCATTGAGGGCAGAATACTAAGGTGAGCACTAAGGTAAGCATAGACGTAGTTATATTTCTTTTAAGTAGTGTTATGTACATACATTAAACATACCATTAATCATAAACATCACAAACGTCTGAAAATTACAATATAAAATGTAATGATTTGTATATGAAGCTTTAAGAGTATTAACACCTTAATCAGACGTTAATAGGGCATGAAATTGTCTGAGTGCTGTGTGTGCTTGTCCGTGTGTGACGGTCAGTATGCTGTATGTCCCCCTCACCATGTCCTGTCCCAGTGGAGACAAGTGTGTGTGTGTGTGTGTGTGTGTCTGTGTGTCCACACCATGTCCTGTCCCAGAGGAGGCAGGTTGTCCACCTCTCCCAGATCAGCCTGCGCCTGCTGTACTGCCTGCATACTGGTGTTGATGGTCCCCATCAGGGCCTGCTGTGCCGAGCTCTGGAGAGACAGAATAAACACACAGACACATGATCAATATCTACTAAACACGTATAGAGAGATAATATATATATATACACACAGTACCAGTCAAACGTTTGGACACACCTACTCATTCAAGGGTTTTTCTTTATTTTTACTATTTTCTACATTGTAGAATAATAGTGAAGACATTAAAACTATGAAAAAACACATATGCAATCATGTAGTAACCAAAAAAGTGTTAAACAAATCAAAATATATTTGAGATTTTTCAAATAGCCACCCTTTGCCTTGATGACAGCTTCGCACACTCTTGGCATTCTCTCAACCAGCTTCACCTGGAATGCTTTTTCAACAGTCTTGAAAAGCCGCCAACAAGTGCTCAGCATATGTGGGAACTCCTTCAAGACTGTTGGAAAAGCATTCCAGGTGAAGCTGGTTGAGAGAATGCCAAGAGTGTGCAAAGCTGTCATCAAGGCAAAGGGTGGCTACTTTGAAGAATCTAAATATAAAATATATTTTGATTTGTTTAACACTTTTTTGGTTACTACATGATTCCATATGTGTTATTTCATAGTTTTGATGTCTTCACTATTATTCTACAATGTAGAAAATAGTAAAAATAAAGAAAAACCCTGGAATGAGTAGGTGTGTCCAAACTGTTGACTGGTACTGTAGTTGTAACGAATGCACTTCCTGAATAAAATTGATTGAACACTTTTTTTTAGTTTTTACATATAGCCTACAGTAACATACACTACTGAAAATGCTATTGTGTCGTGTGTGTGTGAGTGAGTGAGTGAGACAGAGAGAGAGAGAGCGAGAGACAGAGCGAGAGACAGATCGAGAGACAGATCGAGAGACAGAGCGAGAGACAGAGCGAGAGACAGAGCGAGAGACAGAGCGAGAGACAGAGCGAGAGACAGAGCGAGAGACAGAGCGAGAGACAGAGAGAGCGACAGAGCGACAGACAGAGCGAGAGACAGAGCGAGAGACAGAGCGACAGAGCGAGAGACAGACAGAGCGAGAGACAGACAGAGCGAGAGACAGACAGAGCGAGAGACAGACAGAGCGAGAGACAGACAGAGAGAGAGAGCGAGCGAGCGAGAAAGAGAGAAAGAGAGGTGGAGAGAGAAACAGAGAGAAATACAGAATGAAGAGGGGAGAAATAGAAAGTGTGTGTGTGTGAGAACATGTAACATTGCATTCCTGCTCTCACCAGTGGTGGCATGTGTCCTCGGTGCATCTGTCCCATGGTGACCTGTTGCTGTGCAGAAGGCATGGTGCCCATGCTGAGAGACTCGGTCCCTATAGAGCCAGACCTGATCACCCCTGGTAGAGCCACAGAGCCATGCTCCACACGACCCACACGGTTAAACTGCTGCTGCAGTATCGTCGACCTGGAGATAAACGGACACAATAAATTCAACATTAATCAACTACGTATGATTTTATAAAAAACGCATCTGTGATACTTACTCAATATTTATCACATAATTATCTCATAGCAGAGAGAGCTTCTCCTTTCCCATCCACAGGTGGCCCAACTATCGAAGGATTGTTTGCCAGACTCCGAGTGTGTGAGAGAGTGCATGTGTGTGTGCGCATGTGGTGCTAACAGGAACCCCGGCCGACATCAAACCCTCATTGTGTTCTACCAGGAACAAGACTCTTTTGTTATTCTTCAGATGAAGCCTTCCAGGTTTGGTTTCCTGTGAGTTTGCAGTATTAATGCTTGTGTTTTGCCTTAGGCCCTCTATGCTACCCTCCACACTGACTGGCCCAGATAGGGGAACAACACAAGGGCTGCATCCCAAATGGCACCCTATTCCCTAATTAGTGTGCTACTTTTGATCAGGGCACATAGGGCTCTGGTCAAAAGTAGTGCACTGAATATGGAGCCATTTGGGAAACAACCAAGGCCAATATTCCCTCAGTACAGGAAAGGAAACATCAATTGAGACTAGACAGGAAAACAGCTTACGTTATTTAACGACAGCTCTATGTAGATAAAGGGACTAATACACGTGTAATTAGGGATGTCCAGATAAAAATGTTGTTTATCCGGACGGAGAGAACAGAGAAAAAGAGAAAGGATTAACTTCCTCTGTTGGAGTTTCTCTAAGGGACAATACTATCCACTGAGGGGAAGTGTTCATGTGGACAGTAAGATGTATTTATGAGATATATACATTGTAGCTGGAACATAAAATGGGACTGATGCCATGTTGGCTTCATTAGCCACCAAATGGAAGAAAACAGACAAAAACAGGAGAGACTACCTGGACTTCTCCAATAATAAACACTCAAATGTTTTCTGTTGCATGACCTAATGAACACAACCCTGGTCTGTAGGAGACTGCTATTGTATGTTACTGAGTTTATAGGATTTATATAACAGTTCACATACTTCTTTGGGGAGACCGATTCTTCCAGCATGGTGGATTCTTCATCTCCTTCTAAACCAAAACGGTCTTTACTTTGCTTCTACAGAGACAGAGAGAAAGAGAGAAATTCACAAAGTGACATTTAGATCAAAGTTGACAATGAATGGCTATTCTATCTCTAAAAGCCAACATACATCTATGTGTACACATATTGTGATTGCCAGATAAGTTTAGACATAACTATTTGGACATGCATGGGAGCATTGATGTTTTCTAGAAGCAGTGTTCCTCACTTTAATAAGTCACTGGTTGTAATCCGGCTTGAAGGAACAATAATCAAGCTACGATGGGAAAGGGTTTTCCACACTCACCTTTTTGAGGATGATGTCGATGTATCCAGCAATGAGCTGAGAGATTTGTTCTCCCTCAGTGGTCTGGACTGAGTAGTAACTCTCCTGGTACTCCCCAAAATCCTACAGCAGACAGGCAAACACAGAGAGCTTCATACTACATGTACATGCTGCATTTCATACTGGACAGTTGTCTGGACTGAGTAGTAACTCTCCTGGTCCTCCCCAAAATCCTAATATAGCATTTTATATTGGACTAATACAAAAGCCTACAACAGACAAACAGAGCCTTATACCAAATCCTGCACATTCCTACCAGAGGGTAACACACAGTGCTTCATACCAAATCCTACAACAGTCAAACACAGGCCAGCAACGTCAAATGCTGCATTTCATACTGGACTAATACACACAGAGGCCTCATGACAAATGCTCCAGCTAATACCAAACTGTACACAGCATTTCTTAGTGGAATAATATTAACAGCAAGATCCCAACCACTGCAGTGGCTCTTGCTTGTCATTTGTTTATATAGAGGACTTGGCTCAGTGTGTGGGGATTAATGTGAACGTATGGAATAAGTTAGTTATAACAGACGGCAGACATTGTGCTGCTGGAGCCTAGACGTCAAACTGCTAGCAGGCTGTAGCAACAGTCAGCTTAAACCAATTACAGTTAGAGCCGCATAAGGCACAATTTGTATGGAAGAAACTGTATGGCGAAAGAAGAAAATCACTTTGGATGCTAAATATCAGGAGACATTTCATAGAGTATCCTGCTATATTTTTTAGTCATATTTCTGGACGTCATCTTTTAGAATATGAAACTGATCTGACCCTGCCAGCAGGTGTTTGAAAATGGATGAAAGCATCCCAACAAAGGAATATGCATGATTGGTTGAATAAAATTGTATGAATATATTTCAAAGCATTCACCAAAAGGCACAGCTTAACTTCAATAGCTTCCTCAGTATCAATGCACAGAGGCTGCATAGCAAATGGCACCCTATTCTATCTGGTCAAAAGTAGTGCACTTTAAAGGGAATAGAGTGCCATTAGGGACACAGTCACAGAGGGAACATTCCTCAACTGTATCAACATAGAGAGGATGTCTACAAAAAGAGATATTCTAGATTAAGTATTTCTTTACTCACTGACTCTTAGTAAAGTCACAAAGGGCAGTCATTGGCAGGCAAGACAAAGGGGGTTTGTTCAATAAATTAAGTTGAACAATTGAATGAATGAAGAGAAGAGTCTTTATACTAATTGTTTATGAGATGAGAAACATTCAGATATACATTTTCTTTACTCAGAGCCTATCTAAGTGTAATCTACCTAAGAATAGAGCACAAAGGATATACATGATAGAGGGCAGATAATGATTGGTGTTTGCGTATAAAATATACAAGAGGTCACTGTGGACAGTTTATTAACAAGCAGATTGGCCCATTGACGCAAAAAGGAAGTCTGTTTGAAAAGTTGAAATATAAGGATATAAATGGATTGTTTTTCTCAAAGCTGAGTGTACTGTATACAGGTACGGCACACTATAGTCCTGTCAGTCTTGTAGTGGACTACAGGAAGTAGAGGCGGCAGCACTGAGGAAGGGGGTCTTACCAGACACACAGACACGAACACACACACACACTGCGGCTCTCACCAGGGTGAAGCTCTTGGGCGAGGCGGCCCATCTCTTCACGGTGGTGAGGGGCCACTCCTGCACCACGTCCTTCGTCTTCTCCTCCACCCTCATCACGGACTCTTTGGTTATCCCCAACAGCCTGGGGACCAGCTTATTCTTACTCTTCATCTTCTCCTATAAACAGCCATGAGAGAACAATGGGAAATATTAAGCAACAAAACCTTATTGGGGAACGATGGGAGAATAAGCAACAACTACCATTCATTAGAGAACAGTGCAAAATACACAACTCATTCATACTATTCATCTTCTAATACAAGTACAAACAGTCAATGGAAAACAATGGAAAATAAAAAGCAACAAAGCTTCATTAGAGAACAGAGCGAAATAAGCAACCAAAAGCTACTTAAACTTCGTATTCACATGAACGGTTAAGATAGTCCTTAATATGTCTAATCCATCAAGCATCATGGACTGCCTTACGCTCACACTTTCCTAAAATAGAAATAGCGTCCTTCTCTCTCTCTATCTCATGTGGCTTTTCTGACTGATCAGAGGGAGAGAGGGAGAGTTGATTGGGAGTGACACAGGGACAGAGGTGAGGAGTGTTTAAGAGTTGCTCTACGCCGCCTTGCTGGCGGAGTGGGTCTCTATGGGCTCTGGAGGGGTGAGCGCCAGGGGGCTGGGGGGACCAGGGGAACTGGAGGGATGAGGGCCGGGGGCACCAGGGGAACTGGAGGGGGTGAGGGCCAGGGGAACTGGAGGGGGTGAGGGCCAGGGGAACTGGAGGGGGTGAGGGCCAGGGGAACTGGAGGGGTGAGGGCCAGGGGAACTGGGGAACTGGAGGGGTGACGACCAGGGGGACCAGGGGAACTGGAGGGGTGACGACAAGGGGGGCGGGGGGACCAGGCGAACTGGAGGGGTGACGACCAGGGGGACCAGGATAGGCCCCTCTTATCTCCCTATGGGGGCTGCAGCCAAAAGGACAGACCCTGCCTGGCAGAGGAGCAGCCAGAAGCCACTAGTTAACTCTCCAGGTGGGCACTCTCTCCCTGCTCACAGGGAAATAATCATTACGCCATACTCCAGTGCATAGGCTGCAGGCACACAGTTGGTCACTTTCCAGGAACACACTGAACCTCACAGCGGAGGTGATGGGGGGAGTAAGTGTGTGTTCACTGCTTTACTACAGTTCTATCACCTCAACCAGAGCCGTTTTAATCCATCAACTATGACTTCTTTGTCTTTATATTACCCTCTCATAAATCTCTGTGTGATGTGTTTGAATCAAAAAGTTGATTGTTCTTCACTTCTACGTATTGCTTGAACTTCTACTTGAACGTCTATATCCTGATATGAAGCATTTGTATGAAACGTGTCTAACACTTATGTTTAGCTCACATCTACATAAGATTAATGGGTGTGCCAGAAACTATGAAATGTGCAATATTTCCTCAGTCTAATTCATTCAAATCATTAGCACACTGCCCTGTGTTGCTCTGCCATATCTTAACTAGGAAGGTGTGACTCCATCTTTTTGATCTGGAGTCTGAATAATGATGTCAGAGAGTTTTTCTAGCCTGGTCCTAGATCTTATTTGTACTGCACTAGCCAACTCCTATGGTCGTTGCTGGCAAGACAGCACAAATAGATCTGGGACCAGGCTAGAAAATGTGTACTTTGGTAGAAGCCAGATGAGCATATTTCTGTCATCTGGTTGGTCTTAAACCTAATGCTCAGGTGGGATTGGATTTTGTTCACTCCAAAGAGAAGACATTCCTCTGATATCAAAGAGGCCAACTGGAGGCCTTGGTGTTGCAAGAACATGAAAAGCTGCTGTTATTCAGCTGTAAACCACTCGTTTCCACACCTGCTAGTGCTACAGACATGCACACAAGTTCTTACCTTCACCAGGAAGAAAGACACTCCGTACGTCCTCAGGGACCTGGCTAGTTTCACGTACTTTACTTTAGCTTCTATCTCTGTCATCTCATCACAGTTCTTGTGGTCCTGTGAGTTTGAAAATAGAATAGGAATATATTAAAGCAGTAAGGCATGAGGGGGTGTGGTATATGGCCAACATACCACGGCTAAGGGCTGTTCTTACGCACGACGCAACGCGGAGTGCCTGGATACAGCCCTTAGCCGTGGTATATTGGCCATATACCACAAAGCCCAGAGGTGCCTTATTGCCATTATAAACTGGTTATAAACATAATTAGAACAGTCAAAATAAATGTTTTGTCATACCCGTGGTATACGGTCTCATATACCATGGCTTTCAGCCAATCAACATTCGGGGCTCGAACCACTCAGTTTATCATTTTATTTAGACTATCAGCAGTTGTATGGGACTAAGAATTATTAACAGAATAGGAACCCAAAGTTCAAATAATTAATTCAGGAACAAGCTAATTAATTGAAGATAAAATGGCAATATCTACTTATATAAGATTCATAAACAAACTGGACCAACCTGAAAGATTTTCTTTTCATTCCCTCGCTGCTTGATATATTCTTTAGGTAGAAACTCCTTGAGGCTAAAATAAATTAAAAGGTAGGTACAGGTTGAGAGTTCATACATAAAACCATGAAAAGTCTGCTGGCTTAAAACAACAACAAAACCCAATTTCATGTGGTGGGGATTTGTAATATGAAAACAAATAACACATTTCTATCAGTACCCTGAAATAACACATTTATATCAGTACCCTGAACTAACACATTCCTATCAGTACCCTGAACTAACACATTCCTCTCAGTACCCTGAAATGACACATTCCTCTCAGTACCCTGAAATAACACATTCCTATCAGTACCCTGAAATAATACATTCCTCTCAGTACCCTGAAATAGTACATTTCTATCAGTACCCTGAAATAATTCATTCCTTCCAGCTATATGTCTTAATTGTATTGAATAGCATCGCCTTCATGATAAAAATCATAATCGCCCTGTTCATCATCACCATCATTCTTCTCCTTATGTAAAGTTAAAGTAGTCTTCAGAAGGAAGTGATGCTTACTCCAGGAATCCAGGCTTGTGTTTGTGTTCTATGTGCGGTCCAAACTGGATCTGAGCCTGAATCCCTGCAAACTCACAAGCCTTGTCGAAGGACACAGGGTGAGAACCATTCAGGATGTCATCTCGTGCCTGGGAGACAGATAAATGAACACATGTTCAATATAATCACCATCATAAGAGACGCCACTCAAAGTTCTCCAAGGATGTTTCAATTCTTGAATGGTAAGAGATGAAAATGAAACCCAATATATCACCAGTAATATGGAGTGTCTGATTCCATTTTCTTTACATTCTTGAATGGGAAACACAATTCACATCCTGAAATGATGGAATTGACCCCCTCCATGGTGACCCATCAAAACAAAAGACGTCTCTAACACTAGTACCTCTAATGACCTCATCTGAACCCTGATCCCTTTATGGATGTTGTACAGTCCATCAGCCTGATAGAGACTAATCTCATACAGAGACTATGAGCACAGAACAGAGAGCCTGCGGAGTCTCATTTACCTGCTAATTGAACCATATCCTTTATCTGGCTGAACCATCTCTCACAGCTATTTACACACTACAACAACAGGTAATTACACACAGACAGCACAACATGACTAGCAATGGAAGTGGTGCTTTAGTCCTTTTGAGGAAGAGCAGAGGTCAGAGGAGAGGTGTGTGTTAAAGACCAGGCAGGACCCCTAGGACCATATGTCACAAAGAAGAGGACACTGTCAGCAGACAAGGGAATTGGGTCACAGTCACACCATGACTTGACAATGACACAAATTCAATATGCCAGCTGCACACATCAAAATACAATACATCGCAAATGCACTGACTGAAATGATTTAGAAATGCAGGCAAATATGCATACGTGCACACACAACTTGAGGCAGTAATCATTGCTGTGGTGATAATGAGGCACATCAGAGTGTGAAGCACCAGCTCTGGCTGTCTCTGTGTGTGTGTGTGTGTGTGTGTGTGTGTGTGTGTGTGTGTGTGTGTGTGTGTGTGTGTGTGTGTGTGTGCAATTATTATTATGACCAGCTAAATCGAGAATAACAGATGTTCTCTATCCATCAAAATTCATCCATTACAGCACGTTTCTGGTGAAGAGCTTAATTGCGGACTACTATGCAGGGAAAATAGAACAGAGGAGAGGGCATGAGATAGGAAAGAGGTAAGGAGAGGGGAGGGAGAGAGTGGTGGAGAGTGATGGAGAGTTACTGAGAAGGATGAGATAAGAAAAGAGAGAGTTAGAAAGAATAGGAGAGAGGGAAGAGGAAAGGATGAGAGACATGTTAAAAACAGTAGGAGAGGAGAGACCGCAGTGAGGGTCAGACCTGGACGTAGAGCAGGTTGAGCTGGACCGGGTCTCGTGAGTCCACGTTCTGGTCTGAGTAGAAGAACTTCCTCCTGAGCAGAAGAGTTTCTGTCTCCTCCACCCCCTGCTCACGGAACGTTCTGCTGTGGTCAAGCCAGTTGACTGAAAACACACACATCAATACTGAGATTAACTCATAAATGCACAGATTCAAATGTTCTCAATAAACTTACAAATCTAAACATAATTCTCTCCAATATAGTCAACCCAAGGGTTAACTCAATATTTTGTAAAACACTAAACCCAAATCCATGTTGGCGTCAGTGTTCCCCTGAAGGGGGGTAGTGATAATGTCAATAGTGGTGTTAAGCTGCCCATCAGTTTGATGGATGTGCCAATATCTAGAGGCTGGAGAGGAGCTGCCCTGTCCATGGCCTGTATGACTGAACACATCACAGCAGGCCAAGACAGATGTCTATTGCCTACAGCAGATGGGAAATGGACACTTCTGCTCAGGAAAAAGGAGGAAAATACTATTTGATGTGCGATACAGTATCCAACTCAAATCTCTATTAAAATAATGCCTTAACCACAAATGGCTGTCAAATCAATAAATCGGCAATGTTGCTGCTTCTGTCCAAACTCTTATGAAACACGCAGATGTATCAAAATGTATTTTCAGAACAGACGACAGAGCAATATGTTCAAGGATAGCAGATGCAAGTTAGCTAACAACTAAATAATCCTGCTACTGCTAACTTTATTCAAAACATATTTGGCTCATTTTCCTCAAATTATCAACTTGGTTGAATGATCAAAAAATAACGTTGAGGGAAATTAAATTGGCCATTTGTAGAGATGGCAGGTAGCCTAGTGGTTAAGAGCGTTGGCCAGTAACCGAAAGGTCGCTGGTTTGAATCCCCAAGCCAAATAGGTGAAAATTATGTTGATGTGCCCTTGAGCAAGGCACTTAACCCCAATTGCTCCTGTAAGTCGCTCTGGATAAGAGCTTCTGCTAAATGACTAAAAAGTTAATGTAGAGACGTTTAGCCTCAACTGAGACCCTATGGCCTAAACTCACGGTCGTCGTCTGTGTGAAGCTTGGCTTTGAGTTTCTCCATCTTCCTCTCGTCTCGGAGCAGAGTCCTGTCTTTCTTCAGGGTGCCCGTCCCATCCTCCTTCTTCTCCTCCATCACCTCCTGGATCAGAGAGTACTCCTCGTAGTTGGTGATGCCTGAAATCACAGGGAAACGCTTTCAGACACAACCTCAAACCACTGGCTCTCATATGACAGGTGTTAAAACAAATCATGTAATCCAGGTTAATTGTTAAGGTGAATTAAGTGTAGTAAAAAGGAAGCAGACTCACATTCTACTGCACATCATCACTTTGAGACAACCTCAACCCACTAGCTTTCCTATGATAGGTGTTTTTACAAATAATGGACCACTCACCTATTCTACTGCATATCGTCACTAGCAGCTCTCCCACGGTTTTGGAGTCGTCCACCATGATGGTTTTCACAGCCCCATCCAGCATTTTGATCTTCAATGGTCTCTGTTTCTTCTTGTATTCAAGGATATCCTGAGAGAGAGAAGAGAAAGAGAGAGCAAAAGAAACTGTGAATGTGGCGAAAAGGAGAGCGAGTGATCAAACATTTAGCCAGTCGAAGGAGAGAGGGATCTAATTTAACGGTTGCCTATTCCTTCCTCACAACTCTCTCATTTCTCACACACAGCAATATGAAAATGGTTTGCCTCTGAACTACATACTCTGTCATTCCAACAGGCCTGGCACTTCATCCTGCTTTAAACACACAGCACTTGTTTAGAGAGAAAACACCAATGGAAAACACATCCTATGAACACATGTTTGGTGTGTGTGATCTTTTCGGACAGACTTCAATCAAGAGTAGTGTCAGTGTGTGGCGTGTGTGTGTTAAAGTATGTGATCTGTCAACATTTTTCACCAGCACCATACATCTCATACTTTACATACTCTCTCCATGGCAACAACTACAAAGAACCCCATTTACAGTATAGAACCCTCGCTACAGTATAGAACCCTCGCTACAGTATAAGACTGGTCAGATCACTAGGGGTTACTGTAGGTATGCTTTAGGTAGGTTTTTACCCCGTTCCGCAGCATGTAATAATCCAGAGTTCTTCCTGACTGCAGCCAGATGCCTTTCCTGGGATCCTCATCAGAAAGGAACAGACCGTAGTCTGAGGCTGGAAGACAACAGGAATAGAAGTGTCCATTAGCATTAGGATGAATTATGCATTTCTAAGCACTTATTTCAAGTGGTTTTGAGAGGCAGGTACCATTCGAATTCTTCTAAAGTGCATCCTCCCTTCCTTGAGGTAATCAGTGCTAAGACATGACTGGACAGGTGAAAGCCATGTGGTGCCCTTGCTTTCACCTGTATGTCTGTGTGTTGTGACTGTACCTTGTCCGATCTGGGCCTCGGGGACCCTCTCTCTGATGATTCTGCAGGCGTCGTAGACGGCTGTGGACGGCTCAAACTGCATGGTCTTCACCAGGTTGCACTGGCGGATGCAGATCTTCAGCGACAGGGCCACCATCTTGGCGGGCGGTGTGGGGGGTGCGTCTACACCTGGGGAGAATGGAGGGTGAGCTCAGTATATGAGAACAAAGAAAATACATCTACTTAGTTATTTTCCATGAAGCTAAGACAGGTGTGACCACACCGCACTGCATTAGTAATACTTCACAGAATTCATTCTTGTGAGTTAGAGCCTATGACAAATTCACAAGTTTTCAAATACAGTCCATCTGTTGTCTAGGAAAAACGAAGGGGATCAAAACTGAAGTGATGTCTGTGTCTGGATTTAAACAATGTGAGAAGAACACCGCCGTCGGTCTGTCTGTCACTGAGCAGGCAGACCGGGCAGCCACTCAGACAACCTGAAATTCAATTTATCTGTAACCCAGACAGACAGAAATAAGCCATGTGCCACTCAGAGACGACTGAAAGAACATATCCTGCATATTACTCTGTGTCTGACAAGGATAAGTAACTGCACCTGGTTGATACACACTCAGAGGGTTCAAGTCTGTAATCAACAGTCTATATATCTAGACACAGAGTAAGGGGAGGATTGCCTACCTCATGTACAACCTCCCGGATTGACCAGAACAACCTGCTCAAGTTAGGAAATCACTCTCCAACGATCTATAGAACTATCTACCTGCCATTCCCAATACAGAGAATCTCACAGATATAAAAGCACCTCTGTTCAGAGAAGGAGAGTGGAGCCTTGGCCTTGAGGTTAACCTGTCAAACAGAACACTTCTCCTGGTCCTCCAGGGACACAAGGCCTCTCTCTGTGCTGACGGGTCAGAGGTTAACAAGGCCATGGTGGAAGTGCACCGAGGCCGTGTCCAAATACCCATACTAGCGTACTTAAACTACATACTATGTACTCATCGTCGCATCCTTTTTAGCATGTACCGGTTTTGTAAAAAGTATGCATTATGACTGGCTGAGTAGGTGGGGCGGGGCCTAGTGCGGGTGGATTTTTCCAAATTCAACAGACATGTATCGCATTAACCAGCCTGATAATAGCTTAATTCTAATTTAAATACATTTCTCTAAACTGGAATAGGAATGGAGTTATAGGCCTACTCAGGCTGGTTATAGGCAGACTATCACATTCAACCTATACTGTAGCCCATATAGCCCATCTATCCTATTTAAAAAGGTCTGAAGACAGAAACAGATCATTTGTGCCATTTCAACATTTTTATTAGTGAAACCAAAGTGCTGTAACATATATAAATTAAATCAATTAGCCTAGTACACACACCAAAACTTTTCAAATGCCTGTTATAAAAAGGCTATTGCACAGAAAAACGTGGACAGTCGGGTGGATCGCAAATTCAGAACCGCTGGACAGCAACATAAACTAAAGCACTAATCATCGGGAATGAGATCAGAATGATTGCTAATGCTTGATCCATAAATTAAATAGGTAGCCTAGCTTACAAAACTAAAACAATGCATATGTTCAAATCAAAAGGCCTGATTAACATGACATCAATAAACGCAGCCACATTCCTGAAACTCAGAAATCAAAAGATGGTTTAGTATTTAGTTTAAAAGCTCTGACGAAGGCCAAGAAAACAAGAAACACTTTTCAATGAGAAAACAGAAATCCACATTTGGTATAATAAAAAAAATATATGTATTTGTTTTCAAAGATGTAGCCTACGATACAATACTCGTGATCATTTTGAGAACAAATACCACTTATCCTACATTCGAACACCACTGCAGAAGCTTTGCTATTTGGCATCTTCCCAATAAAGTAGCCTAGTTTTGTTGTTTGGCTACTTGAAGAGAACTAGGGCCTATCACTCGCAGCCCATCTCTTACAATGCATTATGGAAAAGTGTGCATCGAATTCTACTATATGAAGAGCCAAAATGAGTATAACGTACTGGCATTTAAACCACACATTCCTTTCTCGCATAGAGAATGCGTCATGCACGATTACGTTGTTTCCCCACTATTCGTTGATTTCGGTAGCGCATCCCCATATGTAAATGATCAGTGGTTGTCAAAGCTGAAATGAGTATGACATCCGGGCATTTAAAGTATACTTGATTTTCGAAATGTCGCATACTATTAAACAAGTATGGGTATTCGGACACGGCCAGTTAATGCCCGTTACCCCCTTACACTGACCTCGTCTGCATCCCTTAGGCCTTCGTACCCCTGCACACGGACACTCATGGGGACCCACAGAATCTTTCTCCTCTGTGAGATGTGTTCAAGTTCAGAGGTGAATATGAATGTTTGTCAAAATGCCAAAAATTAAAGACGGTGGTTTCCCACTTGTCTAGAATAATCTAATTTGAGGCATACTAGTTTGGTTTGAGATAATCTATGCATTATTATGGTATTGGCAGTATGTATTGTCAAGGTGGTTTCATCCACCTCTGGCCTGCTGGCTCCCCTTCCTCTGCGGAAGCACAGCTCCCGCTCAGCCCAGTCAAAACTGTTCGCTGCTCTGGCACCCCAATGGTGGAACAAGCTCCCTCACGACGCCAGGACAGCGGAGTCACTCACCACCTTCCGGAGACATTTGAAACCCCACCTCTTTAAGGAATACCTGGGATAGGATAAAGTATTCCTTCTAACCCCCCCCCCCCCCCCCCCAAATTGTAAAGTGGTTATCCCACTGGCTATAGGGTGAACGCACCAATTTGTGAGTCGCTCTGGCTAAGAGCGTCTGCTAAATGACGTTAATGTGCCCTTGAGCAAGGCACTTAACCCTAATTGCTCCTGTAAGTCGCTCTGGTTAAGAGCGTCTGCTAAATGACTAAAATGTAATGTAAATGTTAGTAGGTATTGAGGCATAATAGCATAAAGGTTATGGTTATTATAATAGTTATGTAATCTATATTTATCCTAGTTCATAATATGAATACTGCGTAGGTATTCGACAGGTCAGTTTAAATAGAATCACTGACAGTATTTACACATACTTAACTCCTCCCCCTTCTTAACAAATGAAGATCATCCACAGTCCCCCCCAATCCATGTTGACAGAAATTAGCAATAAACTGAAACATCTATATCTCTTTATTAGGCTGCCAGAGGGAGCCTTAAAAAATGAAATGACTGGCATCAAACTGGAGAACTGACATTAATTTTATTTAGCTGCTAAAAAAACGATTGTTGTGGTTCCAAATTAATTTAATTTTGAGCTTGTCACCAATAATGTTCTTAGTAACAACCAACCGTCACTCATCATTTAGACAAGTCTTTATTATTGCAATAATAAATAAAAATATTTTGACATAAGATATACTTGGCATGAGACGACTGCGGCAGGCTTACGAGAGGATCCCCTGCTATCAAACATGGATGACCACACCAGCCTGCTATCCTTTCTATTCCCTCACTCAGACGAGGAAGGATTTGCTGAGATCTAGTAAGATTTTGAAACACCTTCCAGTACACTGCAAACAATCCCACTGTGGGAGAAAGGGATATGGAAAGTACAATGGACATGTCCAGTGAAATTATAAGGTAGAATAATGGCATCGTTCTTTATGATAATGTTCAGATTATTAGGTTTACAGTAGGTAAGTAAATGGGGTGTTTTTTATGGTTGTTTGTGAGCAGGCTCAGCCCTTGGCTTCCAGATGACCCCATATCCATGTCGGACTCCCTGCTACTGTGACGTCACCCCTATATATCCACCTGTCATTTTTCCTGTCCTGTCCTCCAGACCACATCCATTCAATTAACACCAGTCAATAAGGGCTGCAGCCAGCCAAGCCAGGCAGGCAGAGACGAGTACACAGGCAAGGACCTCTGCCTGCTCCGCGCTACCAAGGTCACCTCCAGCCAAGCGCTGTCTGACAAGGAGAGGAGCGAGGAAAGAAAGAGACTCACACACCTGATTCACATTTATCATACATCTCAATGTCTAATAAAGGATACGTTTATTCCTCATCACCAACCCATAGGCATCAGTATGACCATAGTTGAGAATAATATCTGTAGGCTTATGAATATCTGAAAGCAGACTAGTAGCTGAAGCATATAAGCCTACTCATGGTCAACAACAAAACATTGTAAGGAAAACAACCCAAGGTGAAATGTGACCCACCTCATTTAGCAGGCGTGAGAGAGGGATGAACAGAGAAAGAGAAAAGGGGATAGAGCATGGAGAGCGAGAGCGAGAGCGAGAGCGAGAGAGAGAGAGAAAGGAGGATAGAGTACATAGCGAGAGAAAGAGACCATGTAGTTCAATAGATCAATGGATAAGCCTAGTCCTGCTGGGAATCCCCAGGCCTGGTTTCTGGAACATGGTCTCTAATACAATAGGAGACTACAACACTGGAGGGCCACTGGGATGGGCATTCAATACACGGACAGAACACATCAATGTGGTCGCAAATACAATACTGTATGTGTGTGTCTGTCTGTGTGTCCACCAATACAATACAGCTTCATCATATAATGTCGGGCTGGCTCTATAACAGCACAATAGCACATGTCCTCGGGTTAACACAATGAAGGTTGGAATAGAATCACATCTACCTCAGATTTGATCAGGTTTCATTTTGCAGAAATCTAACCCCCATGGCCAATTCTACATTCAACCATGATGAACTCAAATTGGCCTACTGCAAGTTAGATGGATTTGTTTGGGGAGAAAGACGTGGTAAAAAAACTACTCAGAGAGCACATCTGGTGTGAAGCTAACAGTGAGTGACGCAGCAGGCTTCCTAAATATCTTCTTGATAAACTGAGGCTAACGTTCTAATGTATTCCCGGAGCATGTAGCGGATTATGATTCATCCATTTTACACAGAGCGCCTGTGAACAATAGCTTAGTGAACCATTTTTAATCACTGGACATTGATCACCGGATATTTGGCCAGTCTGCACAGCGCGTTATCGACCCAGAACATATCAGTTTTTCCGCCGGAATCACTGAATCACTGGACCTTTAACTCCGGATTCATCGCTACCAGCTGGCTACAACAAAACGGACGTAGCACACGCTAGCCGTGGCCTCTTACTCACTAGCGCTTCACCACCGGACCTTATGATAACTCAGCTATACAGCTGATATCTGCTGGACTGTTCCTTTTTACGGTACTACATCCTGTTTATGTTTAGCCTCAGCCCAAACATGGTTAGTTTATTGTTGTTTCGGTTATTTCTAATTGTACTATATCACTGTAGACCCCCCAGCCTAGCTAAACCTGCCTTAGTTAGCTCCTTTGTCCCTCCGCCCATACACTCAGAGACCGACTCAATTGATGCCTCTAGAGATACTATCTCTTTCATTGTTACCCAACGCTTAGGTTTACCTCCACTTTACTCATATCCTTCCATATCCTTGTCTGTACATAATGCCCTGAATCTTTTCTATAACACCCGGAAATCTGTCCCCTTTATTCTATGTACCCAACGCACTAGAAGACCAGTTCTTAAAGCCTTTAGCCGTATCCTTATTCTAGTCCTCCTCTGTTCCTCTGGTGATGTAGAGGCTAACCCAGGCCCTGTAGCCCCCAGTATCACTCCTACTCCCCAGGAGCTATCATTTGATGACTTCTGTAATCGCAAAAGTCTTGGTTTCTTGCACATAAATATCAGAAGTCTACTTCCTAAGTTTGAGTTATTCACTGCGTTAGCACACTCTGCCAACCCTGATGTTCTAGCAGTGTCTGAATCCTGGCTCAGGAAGGCCACCAAAAATTCTGAAATGTCCATCCCCAACTATAACATTTTCCGTCTAGATAGAACTGCCAAAGGGGGTGGAGTTGCAATCTACTGTAGAGATAGCCTGCAGAGCTCTATCATACTATCCAGGTCTGTGCCCAAACAGTTTGAGCTTCTACTTCTAAAAATCCACCTTTCCAGAAATAAGTCTCTCACTGTTGCCGCTTGCTACAGACCCCCCTCAGCCCCCAGCTGTGCCCTGGACACCATATGTGAATTGATTGCCCCCCATTTATCCTCTGAGTTTGTACTGCTTGGTGACCTAAATTGGGATATGCTTAATACCCCAGCCATCCTACAATCCAAGCTAGATGCCCTCAACCTCACGCAAATTATCAACGAACCTACCAGGTACAACCCTAAATCCTTAAACATGGGTACCCTCATAGATATCATCCTGACTAACATACCCTCTAAATACACCTCAGCTGTCTTCAACCAGGATCTCAGCGATCACTGCCTTATTGCCTGCGTCCGTAACGGGTCTGCGGTCAAACGACCACCCCTCATCACTGTCAAACGCTCCCTAAAACACTTTAGCGAGGAGGCCTTCCTAATTGACCTGGCCCAGGTATCCTGGATGGATATAGATCTCATTCCGTCAGTAGAGGATGCCTGGTTGTTCCTTAAAAGTAATTTCCTCTCAATCTTAAATAAACATGCCCCATTCAAAAAATACAGAACTAAGAACCGATATAGCCCCTGGTTCTCCTCAGACTTGACTGCCCTTGACCAGCACAAAAACATCCTGTGGCGTACAGCATTAGCATCAAATAGCCCCCGCGATATGCAACTTTTCAGGAAAGTTAGGAACCAATATACACAAGCAGTCAGGAAAGCAAAGGCTAACTTTTTCAAACAGAAATTTGCATCCTGTAGCACTAACTCCAAAAAGTTTTGGGACACTGTAAAGTCCATGGAGAATAAGAGCACTTCCTCCCAGCTGCCCACTGCACTGAGGCTAGGAAACACTATCACCACCGATAAATCTACAATAATCGAGAATTTCAACAAGCATTTTGCTACAGCTGGCCATGCTTTCCATCTGGCTACCACTAACCCGGCCACCAACTCTGCACCCTCTGCTGCAACTTGCCCATGCCCCCCCCGCTTCTCCTTCACACAAATTCAGACAGCTGATGTTTTGAAAGCGCTGCAAAATCTGGACCCCTACAAATCAGCTGGGCTAGACAATCTGGACCCTTTCTTTCTAAAACTAGCCGCCGAAATTGTCGCAACCCCTATTACTAGTCTGTTCAACCTCTCTTTCATAACGTCTGAGATCCCCAGAGATTGGAAAGCTGCCGCGGTCATCCCCCTCTTCAAAGGGGGTGACACTCTAGATCCAAACTGCTACAGACCTATATCCATCCTGCCCTGCCTTTCGAAAGTATTCGAAAGCCAAGTTAACAAACAGATCATCGACCATTTCGAATACCACCGTACCTTCTCTGCTATGCAATCCGGTTCCCGAGCTGGTCACGGGTGCACTTCAGCCACGCTCAAGGTCCTAAACGATATTATAACCACGATTGATAATAGACAGTACTGTGCAGCCGTCTTCATCAACCTGGCCAAGGCTTTCGACTCTGTCAACCACCGCATTCTTATTGGCAGACTAAATAGCCTTGGTTTCTCAAATGACTGCCTCGCCTGGTTCACCAACTACTTCTCAGATAGAGTTCAGTGTGTCAAATCGGAGGGCCTGTTGTCTGGACCTATGGCAGTCTCTATGGGGGTGCCACAGGGTTCAATTCTTGGGCCGACACTTTTCTCCGTGTATATCAATGATGTCGCTCTTGCTGCTGGTGACTCTCAGATCCACCTCTACGCAGACGACACCATTTTGTATACATCTGGCCCTTCATTGGACACTGTGTTAACAAACCTCCAAACGAGCTTCAATGCCATACAACAATCCTTCAGTAGCCTTCAACTGCTCTTAAACACTAGTAAAACTAAATGCATGCTTTTCAATCGAACGCTGCTAGCACCCGCCCACCCGACTAGAATCACCACTCTCGACGGGTCTGACCTAGAGTATGTGGACAACTACAAATATCTAGGTGTCTGGTTAGACTGTAAACTCAACTTCCAGACTCACATAAAGAATCTCCAATCCAAAGTTAAATCTAGAATCGGCTTCCTATTTCGCAACAAAGCCTCCTTCACTCATGCTGCCAAACATGCCCTCGTAAAACTGACTATCCTACCGATCCTTGACTTCGGCGATGTCATTTACAAAATAGCCTCCAACACTCTACTCAGCAAATTGGATGTAGTCTATGTGCAGTGCCATCCGTTTTGTCTCCAAAGCCCCATACACTACCCACCACTGTGACCTGTACGCTCTTGTTGGCTGGTCCTCACTACATGTTCGTTGTCAAACCCACTGGCTCCAGGCCATCTATAAATCACTGCTAGGCAAATCCCCGCCTTATCTAAGCTCATTGGTCACCATAGCAGCACCCACCCGTAGTCTGCGCTCCAGCAGGTATATCTCACTGGTCATTCCCAAAGACAACACCTCCTTTGGCCGCCATTCCTTCCAGTTCTCTGCTGCCAATGACTGGAACGAATTGCAAAAATCTCTGAAGCTGGAGACTCTTATCTCCCTCAATAACTTTAAGCATCAGTTGTCAGAGCACCTTACCGATCACTGCACCTGTACACAGCCCATCTGAAATTAGCCCACCCAACTACCTCATCCCTATATTGTTATTTATTTTGCTCTTTTGCACCCCAGTATCTCTATTTGCACATCATCTCTTGCACATCTAGCATTCCAGTGTTAATACTATTGTAATTATTCTGCACTATAGCCTATTTATTGCCTTACCTCCATAACTTGCTACATTTGCACACACTGTATATATATTTTCTGTTGTATTTCTGACTTTATGTTTTTTTACCCCATATGTAACTCTGTGTTGTTTTTATTGCACTACTTTGCTTTATCTTGGCCAGGTCGCAGTTGTAAATGAGAACCTGTTCTCAACTGGCTTACCTGGTTAAATAAAGGTGAAATAAAAAAATAAATAAAAAAAGTGATGTCAGACCATCTTCTCCATGCAGCCAGACCCCACATGAATGATTACAGAAACACACATGAGCTTCTCAGACTAAACAGGGTGGGCCATGTTAGTTTGATGGAGTGTGTGGACACAGCCCTTCTTGTGCTTGTGTACAGAATTGTGTAGTCCTAAGAAACACCAAAGGGTGCTCAGTGTGTGAGGACCAGGGCTCTAGGTGCGGTAGAGAGACAGTACGCCAGTGCTTCAGTGCATGGGTACCACACATGCAAACCTACTATGTACAATCAAAAGACAAAAACACACACTGTTGCAGAAGTTAGGTGGTGTGTGGTGACTATTCCTGCTGCATGTTCCTGCTGCATGTGGTGTTCCTGCTGCCTGGTTTCCTTGGTGATTTATCAGCTTCACATGTATCTCATTAGCACGGCATCTGGATTCCCTCCATCAACAAATACACACACAGTGGGCTACACACTGCATTCCATGTGTGTGAGTTGGGGTCAGGTGGTCTGTCAGTAGGCAGCAGCATTAAACACAGAGGTAAGGTTTCACCCAGAGAGGAGAGGAGCCTCTGACCCCAGACCTGTTGGAGGGTAACTAGAGAAGGACCAAGACAGAGGCCATCTCCTGCCTCATCTATCAACTATCTGTTACAGCCTCCCACATCTTCTCAACCCACTGTCTCTCGACGCTCCGTGTAGTCAAGGTTGCCCACAGGCACATATCTAGGATCAGCCTCTCCTGGTCCTAAATAAATACTTGGCATCTACCTCTAGTCGCTCCTACCTGCGACCTGATAGCTACTGACAGCCCACCTCTCCAACATGTCTGTTCAGTCATGGGTTGCCACAGTTACACAAACTGCTTGTAGTAATCTTTGCCCTGACATTATCAAAACAAAAAGAGAGAGGGGGAATGACAATGTACCCACAAACTGCAACAGTCCCAGATTGATAAGTATATTATCCTCTTTCAGTGGAGGCAGTAGAACCACATCAAAAGGCAAGGCAGTCAGCTTGGAGAAGTGAGTGAGTAAAATATACCCTGCAGATACTGAATGACACATTCTCTCCAAGACCAAAGCCCTTTACAGTACCATGAGGTCACTCACCCACACAACTCTCCACCCACAACAGTTGGAGGATTATGCAGGAGGAGGAACATGATCAAACCCAGCTACAATGCAGGGAAACAGGAAGAGGGAGTCCACTAAGATGTCAGGTGTAGATATCAAATTATAGACCAACTGAGTTGTATGATATAGTCCTGCATACAGGTAGTCTGTTTACTAGTCATGTCTGGTAAAATCCCTTCTGAGGGGCTTTTCGGGGAAAGAGAACAGTAATGTTTTCGTGTTTCTGTTCCACCAGCTTTGACTACTGTTTCCCCGCAGTCATAAGGAGGTTGTGAAAGCTTTTTAAAAGGACAGCAACGACAGGAAGTAAAAGGCATCAGGCATGAATCTCAGCTCCTGAACCGGTCACTCAACGAAGGGTTGAGGCAGAGCAGACATGACAGCAGCATTTGCAATCGCTGCCCCGTGGACCTCCTGAAACATGCAGTGTAAACACTGTCGATAACTAAACAGTCACACACACACACACACCTCTTCTGGTTCACACTCCACTACAGCTCCATGTTAACTGGAGGCACCAGGAGCTAAAGCACTAGATGAGCAAAATTCAGAAGTGACTCATTATACAGACCACAATATGGTTCTGGGTGGGTGTTTGTGAAGCCTGCCTCGCTGCCTAAGCATAAACATCATCTCCATACAGCACACATCAATCTCCCTGGAACACACAGCTTGCGTTGGGAAACATCCCAAATAGCACCCTATTCCCTATGTAGTGCACTACCTTTGACCTGGGGATATAGGGCTCTGGTCAAAAGTAGTGCACTAAATAGGGAATAGGGTGCATTTGGGATGCAACCTGGGAGACTCCTCCAGACAGAGGAATTCCTGAGACGCTCAAGAACGACTGCTTTTGCAAAAATGTGGCCACTGACTTCCCTACAGGAAGATCTCACAAAAGAATAGTACTACCAGTCTGTTCTGTAGACAAGAGTGTAGGTGGGATGTAGTCGTTACAATGCTGTAGGTTCACTTAAAATTCCATCAAAGAAGGCTGAAATAGTGCCTTCAGAAAGTATTCATACCCCTCGACTTATTCCACATTTTGTTATGTTACAGCCTGAATTCAAAATGGATTAAATAAATGTTTTTTTCTCACCCATCTACCCACAATGACAAAGTGAAAACAAGTTTAGAAATGTTAGCACATTTATTGACCATGAAACAGAAATCTCTCATTTACATAAGTATTCACACCCCTGAGTCAATACTTTGTAGAAGCACCTTTGGCAGCCATTACAGCTGTGAGTCTTTCTGGGTAAGTCTCTAAGAGCTTTCCACACATGGATTATGCAACATTTGCCCATTATTCTTCAAGCTCTGTCAAATTGGTAGTTGATCATTGCTAGACAACCCTTTTTTAGGTCTTGCCATAGATTTTCAAGTAGATTTAGGTCAAAACTGTAACTCGGCCACTCAGGAACATTCACCGTCTTCTTGGTAAGCAACTCCAGTGTAGATTTGGCCTTGTGTTTTAGGTTATTGTCCTGCTGAAAGGTGAATTCATCTCCCAGGTGTCTGGTGGAAAGCAGACTGAACCAGGTTTTCCTCTAGGATTTTGCCTGTGCTTAGCGCTATTCCGTTTCTTTTTTTTATCCTGAAAAACTCCCCAGTCCTTAACAATTACAAGCATACCCATAACATAATGCAGCCACCACTATGCTTGAAAATATGGAGTGGTACTCAGTAATGTGTTGTATTTGCCCCAAACATAACACTTTGTATTCAGGACAAGAAGCTAATTGCTTTGCCACATTATTTTAGTGCCTTGTTGCAAACAGGACGCATGTTTTGTAATATTTGTATTCTGTACAGGCTTCCTTCTTTTCACTCTGTCAATTAGGTTAGTATTGTGGAGTTACTACAATCCATCCTCAGTTCTCCTGTCACAGCCATTAAACTCTGTAACTGTTTTAAAAGTGACCATTGGCCTCATAGTGAAATCCTTGAGCGGTTTCCTTCCTCTCCGGAAACTGAGTTAGGAAGGCCGCCTGTGTCTTTGTAGTGACTGGGTGTATTGATACACCATCCAAAGTGTAATTAATAACTTCAGCATGCTCAAAGGGATATTCAATGTCTACTTTTATTTTATTTTTACCCATCTACCAACCCATCTACCCTTCTTTGCCAGGCATTTGAAAACCTCACTGGTATTTGTGGTTGAATTGGTGTTTGAAATTCACTGCTCGACTGAGGACCTTACAGATAATTGTATGTGTTGGGTACAGAGATGAGGTAGTCATTAAGAAATCATGCTAAACACCATTATTGTACACAGAGTGACTTGTTAAGCACATTTTTACTCCTGAACTTATTTAGGATTGCCATAACAAAGGGGTTGAATACTTATTGACTAAAGACATTTCAGCTTTTCATTTTAATTCAATTCAGTTGGTAGGAGAAGAGCATGTCAACAAGTCAAATTTCTAAAAACTTAATTCCACTTTGACATTATGGGGTATTGTGTGTAGGCCAGTGACAAAAAAAATCTCTATTTAATCCATTTTATATTCAGGTTGTAACAACAAAATATGAAAAAGGGTGTGTGAATACTTTAAAGGCACTGTACATGTTATCCATATAGAGAACTATGTATACACTATCCAATACATTACTTTCAATGCATTACACAGCCTACATATTTTCTCTCTTTTCAGTTTCAGCCCACATTTCCTATGACTTACAATACAATATTCTATAGGCTACATTCTACAGGCTACATTCTGTCCCTCAAGTCCTTTCACCATGTGGGACAGTCCCATGAGGAACACAGCAGCATGGCTGTTATCCTAAAAAGATGGGAAACAACACTGTCATGTACTAGATAGGTACACATAATCCTCCTACTCATGATTCCTCTCAAGCCTCATCACTGCAGCTGCTAGCTGGAGTGAGAACACACGGGACACATTCCAGTTCCGAAAGGCTTCAGCTCCAGTTCTGGAAGACTTCTCTCTGCTTGGCCTGCTTCCCAGTCCTGACAGGTGCAGGTACAGGCCACTGGGTTTCTGCCCAGGCTATACGAGTTGACTGTGATGCCCTGTGGAATGCACAATGGCCCCGATGGCATGGGAGTGCCTGGAAGGTGACAAACGACTGCCGCAGCTAGGGCATTGGCCTAGTGGCCTCTCACCCAGACCCAGCCAACAGCCCCAGCCTTACCAGTGAATTGAAAACCACTAGCAAGAAGACAGCTGTCGGTGTGTGTGTGTGAGAGCGTGACGGTGTGACCATGACTGTGTGAGGCAGAGGCCTGCAGCTACACAGCCCCCCAGATTCCTCATCGGGCATAATGCCCATGGTTTCACTTCAGAGCAATACTCAGACCATAAATACAGTTCACTGAACCTTCTGACAGTTAAATCCACATGAATTCATAACTACATTCCCTTGTAAAATGTATAGAGCTATTGACTTTTCCTTACTGATTTGAACAGTTTCATTGGATTAATACTAGAGAAGAATAATGAAAGAAGGGACATTCCGGCAAACACTTCAGTTCCTTGCACCCCTATGAAAAATGTAACCTGTCAACAGCATGACATCACTTATTTACAGAGCATGTAATTTAGCTCTTTTAGGAAACAATTAATAGCCTAACCACATCATGTACACCTCTTCAACACACAATGGCTCATAGCCGTTAGCTACAGTCCCACAACACTTGCCCTTGTCTCTTACCATTTTCCAACAACTGGTATTTTATGAATTGAGGTGGTTTTTTGTAGGTGGTTAAATGACCAAGTCACAAATAACCAACATCCAACTAACAGTCTTCTACAGTCCAACACTGTTGGATAGATTAATTGTTATTAAATTGAGTAGGTTTTCATGTTGTTTCATGTTGCTGGTAGTGTCATAAATTCTCTCAAAAATAAACATCTGCCTTCAAAAAGGTCCAGCCAGTGGACCACCGGGGGAAAAGAGTGAACCTCCTGTCCTTACTCCCAGAGAGGATAGTCTTGGCAGTAGCTTAACCTCTCCACTTCACATCACACGGCTCACTCTGTCTGGTCAGCCTTGAAATGAGCCTCCTTAACCGTCCTGATCCATCTCAGTCGGGCATTGTTCTCACTACAAATACCATTAAGGGCTCTTAAAAAGTGCTTAAAGGGGCTCTACACTGCAACACTCAATTGATCTTCTTGGCAAGAGAACACACAATCAAAAGTATAGGCTCAACCCTGGCAAAGTTGACGATAAAGGTTAAGATATCGTAATAATTCCATGCAGAAGCGTTCGAAAATACACATTACCAAAAGTATGTGGACACCTGTTCGTCAAGCATCTCATTCCAAAATCACGGGCATTAATATGGAGTTGGTCCCCCCTTTGCTGCTATAACAGCCTCCACTCTTCTGGGAAGGCTTTCCACTTGATGTTGGAACATTGCTGCGGAGACTTGCTTCCAGCCACAAGAGCATTAGTGAGGTCGGGCACTGATGTTGGGTGATTAGGCCTGGCTCGCAGTCAGTGTTCCAATTCATCCTTAAGGTGTTCGATGGGGTTGAGGTCAGGGCTCTGTGCAGGCCAGTCAAGTTCTTCCACACAAATCTCGACAAACCATTTCTGTATGGACCTCGCTTTGTGCACGGGGCATTATCATGCTTAAACAGGATCTTCCCCAAACTGTTGCCACAAAGTTGGAAGCACAGAATTGTCTTTATGTCATTGTATGCTGTAGTGTTAAGATTTCCCTTCACTGGAACTAAGGGGCCTAGCCCGAACCATGAAAAACAGCCTCAGACCATTATTCCTCCTCCACCAAACTTTACAGTTGGCACTATGCATTGGGGCAGGTAGAGTTCTCCTGGCATCCGCCAAACCCAGATTAGTCCGTCGGACTGCCACTGCTCCAGAGTCCAATGGCAGCAAGCTTTACACCTCTTCAGCCGACGCTTGGCATTGCGCATGGTGATCTTAGGCTTGTGTGCGGCTGCTCGGCCATGGAAACCCATTTCATGAAGCTCCCGACAAACAGTTATTGTGCTGATGTTGCTTCCAGAGGCAGTTTGAAACTCTGTAGTGAATGTTGCAACAGAGGACAGACTATTTTTACGCGCTTCAGCACTCGGCGGTCCCGTTCTGTGAGCTTGTGTGACCTACCACCTCGCGGCTGAGCAGTTGTTGCTCCTAGATGTTTCCACTTCACAATAACAGCACTTACAGTTGACCGGGGCAGCTCTAGCAGAGCAGAAATTTGATGAACTGACTTGCTGGAAAGGCGGAATCCTATGACTGTGCCACGTTGAAAGTCACTGAGCTCTTCAGTAAGGCCATTCTACTGCCAATGTTTGTCTATGGAGATTGCATGGCTGTGTGCTCGATGTTATACACCTGTCAGCAACCAGTGTGGCTGAAATAGCCGAATCCACTCATTTGAAGGGGTGTCCACATACTTTTGTATATATAGTGTAAATAAATTAATTGGACCAGCGGTGGAAGAAAAATTACGTAGTGAATGGTAGCAGTAAAGAAAGTTTGCCATAAAAAATAAATACAAAAATTGAGTAAATATCAGCTAACTACTCAGCAAACACATATCATAACTGTTTTACTGACATACTATTCATTTAAACATTTTTCAAATGATCTACAACCCCTTTATAACATGATTTCGCGACCGCTGGTCGCATTTTCAATGTCAAACCTGTAAAATCAGCAACAGCGTCCAATTAATGTGTTTATTTTCGAACGCTCTGCATGGAATTATTACATGGTCTTAACCTGTATTTTTTCAAAATCAAATCAATGTTTATTGGTTGCGTACACAGATTTGCAGATGTTATCGCAGGTGCAGCGAAATGCTTGTGTTTCTAGCTCCAACAGTGCAGTAACGCCTAGCAACACAAAACAAACATAATCCAAAAAGTGAAATGAAAGAAATTAAGAAATGTCAGAACAAATCCAATTAACAACCCAAATAGCACTGCAAAAATAATCCTAATGCAATCTATCTGCATCTACACCGGATAAATTTACACAAGATATAATAAGATGGATATGTACAGCAGTAGATATATTAGAGCGAGCTATTTCAAGAATCCAGTATATAAATATGTGGTGTGTATAAACAGTGTAACTTAAATACAATGTACAGTGTAGAAATATTAGAATGAGCTACGTCGAGAATACAGTATATAAATACACAGTACAAAACCCCATAGCAAAATGGATTGAATTGCAGGAAATTAGCTAAAGATCTGCGCTTTTGACCAAGCATCCTGGAAAGCTTATGGAAACCACTATTTGATTGAGTAGGAAACCACTGCTTTCCCTCAGGAGAGGTTAGAGCTCTAAATATGAAAATTAGAACTAATTTGCCTTGCTCAACTAATGCCCCATATTTAGGTAATTATCCATTTGTAAGTAATTATAATGAATGGATCTGTTTTCACAAATTGTTACACTAACAGTGTAACACAAACCACCTGTAAGAAGCTATTAGGATATCAATTTCTCCTGGCTGTGGAAATAAGCCAGAACATATGCTTCTAACATTGAATATCACCATGACGAAAGTAAATTACTTATGCCTAATTGAGAAGTAATGAAATGATCCCAAAGCATCGTACAAACTAGGCTTTTCATTCATCGCAAGGGGACCGAGCGCACAAAAGAGGCACAACGGGATTCATAGCAGTGAAACAGTCCCAAGTGGCTCAGTTGGTAGAGCATGGCGCTTGCAACGCCAGGGTTGTGGGTTCGATTCCCACGGGGGACAAGTAGAGAAAAAAAGTATGAAAAATGTATGCACTCACTACTGAAAGTCGCTCTGGATAAGAGTGTCTGCTAAATTACAAAAAAATAATTAAAACAGAAATGAAATAAACATTTAGCTGATAGTACAATAGCTTCAAATATGAAAACTAGGGCAACGTACAACCCAAGCAACAGTGCAGTCCTCATCTTGATTGAAAACAACCTTTACAAGTCTTTCCATACAGATATTTGCCCGTAGTGATTATGCTGTAGCCGAGCACCAACAAACATCTCACACAGCCAAACTTGGCAGATATCCAAGGCACAACTTTGATTACTTATCTACGAATGCAGGCAAAACCAAACAGGAAAGATGGCCACTCATCTGAGTCCAGTCTCACCACACAATTGGCTCCAGTCGCTCCAGTTCTTTTTACTGAGCATTCCTTCTCAAGATGATTAACTACTATTCCAGATCTATAAACTGTGGAAATGAAGGCAACTGAACTGTACTCGTGTGTGTGTGTGTGTGTGTGTGTGTGTGTGTGTGTGTGTGTGTGTGTGTGTGTGTGTGTGTGTGTGTGTGTGTGTGTGTGTGTGTGTGTGTGTGTGCATGTGTAAAGTGATTCATAAATGAAGAAACAACCTTCACTATGGTTTTCTAGAATAATGTTTTCTCAACCACAAAATATCTGCTACTATTATGGTAATGGTTCAATAAGTGATCCATTAGCCCTGAGAGCTGATGCCCTCAGGAGAACAGGGACAGAACAGACCTATTCTCTACCCATGATGCTTCACTGATTGACCATGACTGGAGTGGACACCACAGAGAGCTACGAGAGAACATCAGCAGGACTTTAGTTGACAGAGATGAGAAGGTCATTGAGATCCATTAGCGAGGTCTAAGTGAACATTTCCCTTATTGGTACCAGAGGATAGGACACTCAGCAGTGTGCTGATGACAGCCGGCATATTTATACTTCCCTAGTTTCCCCTCTTTCCCTTTCTCCCTCAGACCACCAGCCACAATGCTAATGACCCACACAACACAGCAACCACTGCTGTGGATATGGTATTAACGACACACAGTGGGGGAAAACAGAGGTGTAATATAGATCATTTGGCTATACATGTCTAGAACCATTTTATCCCCGCTCTACTCCTAAACTTAGCATGTATGTCTTTAAACATACCACGTAGCTCGCCAGCGAAGCAAAGGCTTGAATAGGGTTCCAAATTAAATCTTTCATATAACCCTAGGACTTCATTCATCTCAGAAAAACTCAGATACCCACAGCTCCTCCAACTCATTTCAGAATCAAGTCGCATCGAGTAGCTGAGCACTGTGAGCACCATACATCCAGAGAGAGTTAATTGCTCTGTGAAACCAGTTGTAGAGTCAGCATTGAAGTACAGCACCCCCAGCCATGGAGAAACAAAAGTACAAACACGCAGGGCTGCAGTCCACAGCCCCAGCTACACAGCTCTCCTCTCCTCCTAGTGTGTGTGGAGGCTGGCTGCTGACTATTACTACAGTCAGCTAGCAGGAACAAACTATTACCACAGTCAGCTAGCAGGAACAAACTATTACCACAGTCAGCTAGCAGGAACAAAACTATTACCACAGTCAGCTAGCAGGAACAAAACTATTACCACAGTCAGCTAGCAGGAACAAACTATTACCACAGTCAGCTAGCAGGAACAAACTATTACCACAGTCAGCTAGCAGGAACAAACTATTACCACAGTCAGCTAGCAGGAACAAACTATTACCACAGTCAGCTAGCAGGAACAAACTATTACCACAGTCAGCTAGCAGGAACAAACTATTACCACAGTCAGCTAGCAGGAACAAACTATTACCACAGTCAGCTAGCAGGAACAAACTATTACCACAGTCAGCTAGCAGGAACAAACTATTACCACAGTCAGCTAGCAGGAACAAACTATTACCACAGTCAGCTAGCAGGAACAAACTATTACCACAGTCAGCTAGCAGGAACAAACTATTACCACAGTCAGCTAGCAGGAACAAACTATTACCACAGTCAGCTAGCAGGAACAAACTATTACCACAGTCAGCTAGCAGGAACAAACTATTACCACAGTCAGCTAGCAGGAACAAACTATTACCACAGTCAGTTAGCCGCAACAAACTATTACCACAGTCAGCTAGCAGGAACAAACTATTACCACAGTCAGCTCGCAGGACTGAACTATTACCACAGTCAGCTAGCAGGACCGAACTATTACCACAGTCAGCTAGCAGGACCAAACTATTACCACAGTCAGCTAGCAGGACCGAACTATTACCACAGTCAGCTAGCAGGAACAAACTATTACCACAGTCAGCTAGCAGGAACAAACTATTACCACAGTCAGCTAGCAGGAACAAACTATTACCAGTCAGCTAGCAGGACCGAACTATTACCACAGTCAGCTAGCAGGAACAAACTATTACCACAGTCAGCTAGCAGGACCGAACTATTACCACAGTCAGCTAGCAGGAACAAACTATTACCACAGTCAGCTAGCAGGAACAAACTATTACCAGTCAGCTAGCAAGACCGAACTATTACCAGTCAGCTAGCAGGACTGAACTATTACCACAGTCAGCTAGCAGGAACAAACTATTACCACAAACTCTGCCGCTACACAGCGAATATCACCAAGCACAAGTGGAGAACATGGGGGAGTGTAGTGTGGGTGTGTTTGCAGAGAGATACAGAACAAGTCTGAGTGTGCATATGAAATAGTCAGCCATCGAGAGGGGTGGGCATGGAGAGAGAAACATGCAGAAAGAGAGAGAAAGAGAGCTGGGAGGGAGAGAGGGCTGAGAGAGAGAGAGGGCTGAGAGAGGGAGAGATCTGGACTGCCTTCCTGCTATGCTCTGTTAACTCTTTCCACTCACTCTTTTACCCTCCACTTCCACAGGTCTCCTAGGCAACCAGGCAATGTTCGGGCCATTCTTTGCATAACTACCCTCTGACTATACAAACGTGACACTCCTGGGGCCACCAACGGTGACGGGATTAAAGGTACGGATGTCATGTAGTGTTTAAACAACACTCACGTACACCCCTATGACATGAACAATAATATATGCCACTTTGTGGCTTTACAAGTCTGGAAGCATAGGAAAACTATACTTCTAAGTATATTCTTTGCAAATGTTTGGAGATGGAGATGCCATTTAATGAAAGGTATGAACCATGTTTCTGAAGCTTTGATTTTAAAACAATAACCTTCATAATCTCTAAAATATTCAGTGTCTTACCTTATTGCTGAGGGTAATGCAGCCTAGTATATCTGCAGATATTCACAGCTGAAAAGAAAAAGAAAACTCATGAGATAATGCGTACAGAGATCAAATATAAAGAGGTTTCAAGAACAATACATAACAGATGAATGTATCCCACATGTTAGCAGCTTTACTAAACTAGTTCATTATTATCCCATAAAGATGCTACTAAGAGGCGGAATGTTCACAACTAGATATTTATTGGCCCTGATTATTTGCAGTACCCCATATGTCATTCTTTAATAGGCAGTGCTTGAGAATGAAGACACTGTTGAACGTGTCGGATAATTATCCATCAGCTAACAATCAGGACACTATGGCTGGTTAAATGAATGACCATTACTTAATAGGAATCAAACCTCAGGTCACTACAAAACAGAATACATTGAAAAGCAGAGACACCTAAGGGCATGACAGTCAATTCATATAACACAAGATCATACTCAAATGTCAGTTTTCAAGGATAGCCCGAGGACCAAAGAAAACTAATTCAGGAGGAAGTGAAAAAGGAGGTCAAATCAAACTGCTGCATTCAGCTGAAAGATAACAAGGGGCACTGGACATTGTAACTAATATCTGTTGTGAATTTGATCACCTGCTTACTCATCATTACTTCGATTGCACACCTCAGCTTTTAACTCTATGGGGGCTAACCCCCACAACCTGAAACACTGCTGATGTGTGGATTTTAACGCTAGCATGGCTAGCACCAACATCCTGAAAGACCCAATTCTGAAAGCCAAATGAGCTCAATTCAAACAAAACTGCCAGAGGCGCGGCCGATAGGTCGGTTTTAGGTTTCTTCTGGTAATGGATCTACAGCACATCACAGTCATTTCTGAAACTCCTCTGAGACGCAGTAAAAGACAATCAGGAGACAAGAAGTCCAGTCACAGCAAGTGAGGACAGAAACTGTGGAAAAGAGCACCAATGTCAATATAGTGACGAGGAAATGAAACGGACCTGCTTCTCAGATGGGGGTGAGATTATTTATTTTTCATTTATTTAACTAGGCAAGACAGTTGAGAACAAATTGTTATTTACAATGACGGCCTACCAAAAGGCAAAAGGCCTCCTGCGGGGACGGGGGTTGGGATTAAAAATAAAAAATATAGGACAACACACACATCACGACAAGAGAGACACCACAACACTACATACAGTAGCATGCGAAAGTATTCACCCCCCTTGGCCTTTTTCCTATTTTGTTGACTTACAACCTGGAATTAAAATTGATTTTTGGGGGGTTTGTATCATTTCATTTACACAACATGCCTACCACTTTGAAGATGCAAAATATTTTTTATTGTGAAACAAACAAAAACAAACAAAAAAAAGAAAACTTGAGCGAGTCAATACTTTGTAGAGCAACCTTTTGCAACAATTACAGCTGCAAGTCTCTTGGGGTATGTCTCTATAAGCTTGGCACATCTAGCCACTGGGATTTTTGCCCATTCTTCAAGGCAAAACTGCTCCAGCTCCTTCAAGTTGGATGGGTTCCGCTGGTGTACAGCAATCTGTAAGTCATACCACAGGTTCTCAATTGGATTGATGTCTGGGCTTTGACTAGGCCATTCCAAGACATTTAAATGTTTCCCCATTAACCACTCCAGTGTTGCTTTAGCAGTATGCTTACGGTCATTGTCCTGCTGGAAGGTGAACCTCCATCCCAGTCTCAAATCTCTGGAAGACTGAAACAGGTTTCCCTCAAGAATTTAGCGCCATCCATCATTCCATCAATTCTGACCAGTTTCCCTGCCGATGAAAAACATCCCCACAGCATGATGCCGCCACCACCATGCTTCACTGTGGGGATGGCGTTCTCGGGGTGATGAGAGGTGTTGGGTTTTCCTCGATGGCAAAAAAGCAAAATGTTTGTCTCATCTGACCAGAGTACCTTCTTCCATATGTTTGGGGAGTCTCCCACATGGCTTTTGGCGAACACCAAATGTGTTTGCTTCTTTTTTTCTTTAAGCAATGACTTTTTTCTGCCCATTCTTCCGTAAAGCCCAGCTCTGTGTAGTGTACGGCTTAAAGTGGTCCTATGGACAGATACTCCAATCTCCGCTGTGGAGCTTTGCAGCTCCTTCAGGGTTATCTTTGGTCTCTTTGTTGCCTCTCTGATTAATGCCCTCCTTGCCTGGTTCGTGAGTTTTGGTGGGCGGCCCTCTCTTGGCAGGTTTGTTGTGGTGTCATATTCTTTCCATTTGTTTATAATGGATTTAATGGTGCTCCGTGGGATGTTAAAAGTTTCAGATAATTTTTTATAACCAAACCCTGATCTGTACTTCTCCACAACTTTGTCCCTGACCTGTTTGGAGAGCTCCTTGGTCTTTATGGTGACGCTTGCTTGGTGGTGCCCCTTGCTTAGTGGTGTTGCAGACTCTGGGGCCACAGACTCTGGGGCCTTTCAGAACAGGTGTCTATATACTGAGATCATGTGACAGATCATGTGACACTTAAATAAAGTCCACCTGTGTGCAATCTAACTAATTATGTGACTTGGTTGCACCAGATCTTATTTAGGGGCTTCATAGCAAAGGGGGTGAATACATATGCACGCACCACTTTTCCGCTATTTATTTTTTATAATTTTTTTAAACAAGTTATTTTTTTCATTTCACTTCACCAATTTGGACTATTTTGTAGATGTCCATTACATGAAATCCAAATAAAAATCAATTTAAATTACAGGTTGTAATGCAACAAAATAGGAAAAATGCCAAGGGGGATGAATACTTTTGCAAGGCACTGTAAAGAGAGATGGGATGTACTGTACTCCAGCAACCTAGGCCTCATAAGCCCCCTCAACATAGTGTCCACCTAACCATGGTTGCTTCTGAAATGGCACCCCATTTTACTTTATAGTGCACTACTGTTTCTTGCAAATAAAGTAGTGCACAATAGACTATAGGGTTCAATTTCTGAAAATCAGTTTCTCTCACTTACTAAAGGCTATGAATACCTGGAAAATGATAGAATGAGGTGATAATTAATTGATCAGCTCAGGCTTCAGCTAAATAAATATTGTGAATGCTGAATGAGACTGATAGAGAAGATAGAGAAGAACCTTATGTACAGATGTGGGATGTTCATTTGATCACCCTGTTGCAGGAAATTCAAACTTGTAGCGTATTTAAGGTTTAAAAGGGTTTCTAAAGTTTGTAATTTCCACTTTAAAATGTCAGACTCGATTTGCCCTAACTAAAAATGTATCAACCCCCACATACAGTGAGGGAAAAAAGCATTTGATCCCCTGCTGATTTTGTACGTTTGCCCACTGACAAAGAAATGATAAGTCTATAATTTTAATGGTAGGTTTATTTGAACAGTGAGAGACAGAATAAGAAAAAAATCCAGAAAAACAAAAATGTTATAAATTGATTTGCATTTTAATGAGGGAAATACCCTGGATTTTTTGTTGTTATTCAGTCTCTCACTGTTCATATAAACTTACCATTAAAATTATAGACTGATCATGTCTTTGTCAGTGGGCAAACGTACAAAATCAGCAGGGGATCAAATACTTTTTTCCCTCACTGTAAATTGCCATTAATTATAATCCACATTTCCTGTTGCTGCAGGATTATTTTCCTACAGTGAGAAAATTGTCAAATGAATATCCTGCATCTGTACTACATGAAAGACACCTGCATTCCTGTCATTCGTTATTCTAAAGCCCCAGAGCTTTGGGGATAAACACTAAATTGTGCTTGATACAGCATTCAAAACTCCACCCTGATGAAGCCTACAGAAATGTCCCTACCTTGATAGTGTACAGTACGGAAGAGTCGGTCAACAGGTAGCCTAGGTGCTTTGATTTGAAAGAGATGGTTTTAACTTCTATTTTTTGTTTTATTTTTTAACCTTTATTTAAAAATAGGCAAGTCAGTTAAGAGCAAATTCTTATTTACAATGACGGCCTACCCCGGCCAAACCCTCCCCTAACCCGGACAACACTGGGCCAATTGTACGCCGCCCTATAGGACTCCCGATCACGGCCGGATGTGATACAGCCCGGGATCGAACCAGGGTCTGTAGTGATGCCTCTAGCACTGAGATGCAGTGCCTTAGAACGCTGCTCCACTCGGGAGTAGTTGGCATCTTTGGCTGATTTGATGACATTTAACGAAATCCTGCTTTCAGAAAGTGTAGGGTAATATTTGGTGGGAACACCATCTCATTCCCTGGAGGGTTGTAGAGGTGGGGCACACAGGGTCATATCACCACTGCAATCTGAGGAGTAACAATGCACGACATGAGACTCCATTGTTGGGCTACATTTGTCAACTATTTCCACTGTTTTTCATACAGCAAGTTGGACAGATTGCGGGCCCTGCAGACAACGTGGTGCCAGGGGAAACATACCAGCCAGCGGTGAAAATAGCTTTTTAATAAAGCAGCACTCTATGGTATCCCAATTTAACACTATTCCCTCACCACTCCCATTCACTTTCAACAACAGTCTGATTAACACTAGAACTGCTGGGCCTCGGGGGACCAGCTTCTTTTTATAACAACATTTTAAAAATACCCCACAAAGATGCACGGTCAGCAAGATGCGTGGTCAAATGACAAACATCAGTAGCCTAAACATAACTATAATTATGTGAATATCAGCACAAAAGCAATAATGGCATTATACTGAACACAAGTGTCGATATGACAGCAGTCCAAGAGTCAATTATTTTCAGCTCGTGCTTACATGGTGTGCGTCTTCACGCAATGGCATCAGGTGGAGCATGTCCATGTTACATAAACAACGGAAGCCGGCGAGTGCGCTGCTGATGGTTTTTGCTTGAGTTGTAGGGCCTGCTCTCTCAGTGATGACATTTTGTGCTGATAATCAGCCTGTAGCATCGTCACCGGCTTGTTCGACCCAAATAGTGCCATCCCTTCCTCTCTCCGGTCTCACCGTTTCATTTGGTGGTGGCGCAGGCACCTGCTCAGTGCGCACCGTTATGGCTTTTTTTGCGCTTAGACCTCGGAGGTGTAGGTTCAGGCTTGCTTCAGAATCAGAAGAACAATCAGATGTCATTCATTTCTTCCCCACCATCAGAGTCATTTTCATTCAGATTTTGTATGAACGCTAACGCAGCATGTGCATCCATTGGTCTTGGTCTTCTTGCCATTTTAAATTACGCACACTCTCACTGTGTACTCCAAGTAGGCCAGCTTAGACTGATAAGACTGCTTTTTATTTGGTGTACCGATATAGGGTACGTACCATTTTGAGATTATAATTAGAATAGATCAATACAATGACCCTCCCTGTTCATCATTCACAAATTGGTGATTACATAATTATGCTTATTTCGCTTCCCCTCGCTCATCAACTCACCCATTCTCCCCATCATACTTTACTTAATTTATTTCATCTGTTGTTATACCTGTGAAATTATTGTTGGTATAGTTTAGGTTCATTTGAAGCAATTATCGGGGTGATTATCAACTGCGCACGGCACCTTCAACTGTCGGGAGAAGGAGGGGAGCAGGCCCTCCTGTTGGGAGAGGGGAACGGGGAAAACCATTCCGAAAATGACAAGCCCTTTAGATGTTGTACACATGAAATTGAGTAATTCCTAATTTTATCTACAACGTTCAATTCCATTTTGTTGCGACTCAAGCGATACCTTGGTCCATTCTACATGTAACTGCCAAAATAAAGGAAAAACTTAAGTAAATGAGGGATACAAAGTATACTGAAAGCATGGGGTGCTTCCACACAGGAAGTTCCAGACACTTGTAGAATCTATGCCAAGGTGCATTGACGCTTTTCTGGCAGCTCGTGGTAGGCCAACGCCCTATTAAGACACTATGTTGGCGTTTCCTTTATTTTGGCAGTTACCTGTAGCAGCAGGCTACACAGACAATGGAACAGCTGGATAGGGGAAACAGGTCGAGTCACGAAAAAGGGAAAGTAACGTTGCGGATAAAGTTCGGATTGACACAATTTCATGTGTACAACATCTAACGACCTGCATCACTATACTGAGAGCGTTGCCATTTGTAGATGGACGTTTTGGGGTGTTTTTGGAACCTTTGTTCATGTTTAAAAAAAAACATGAAATCACAAAAAAAGGTGTCTGAACCCTTCTATAATGTCATTAATATCAAAAATAGAGATTTGGTTGTAAAAAAGAACTTCTCCTTTAAGGTTCTAACAGTGACTGTTAGATAGACTTACAGTGCCTTCAGAAAGTATTCACACCCCTTGACCTTTGACATTCTGTTGTGTTACAGGCTGAATTTAAAATTTAGATTTTGTATCACTGGCCTGCCTGCAAACAAGACATGCATCCTGTTTGCAATAAGGCACCAAAGTCAAATTAATGTCCTGAATAAAAAGCATTGTTTGGGGCAAATCCAACACAACATATCACTGAGTACCACTTCATTTTGTCAAGCATGGGTATGCTTGTCATCGGCAAGGACTAGGGAGTTTTCAGGATAAAAAAAGGATTTCAGTCTGCTTTCCACCAGACACTGGGAGATTAAGTCACCTTTCACCAGGAAAATAACTAAAATCTACACTGGAGTTGCTTACCAAGAAGTCAGTGAATGTTACCGAGTGGCCCAAATTACAGTTTTGACTTAAATCTACGGCAAGACTTGAAAACCGTTGTCTAGCAATGATCAACAATGAATTTGAGCTGGAATAATTTCTAAAAGAATACTGGGAAAATCTTGTAAAATCCGGCTGTGCAAAGCTCTTAAAGACTTACCCAGAAATACTCACAGCTGTAATTGCTGCCAAAGTTGATTCTAACATGTATTGACCCAGGGGTGTGAATACGTATGTAAATGAGATATTTCTGAATGTCATTTTTCAATAAATTAGCAACTATTTCTAAAAACATGTTTTCACTTTGTCATTATTGGGTATTGTTCATGGGTGAGAAAAATGAAATATTGATTTAATCCATTTTGAATTCAGGCCGTAGCACAACAGAATGTGGAATAAGTCGAGGGGTACGAATATTTCCTGAAGGCCCTGTAGGTACAACATCCTTGTCTGAGATACATTTAGCATCTGGAACACATCCATGTGTGGGGTCGGCCCAGTGTAGAATTCCATAATTAAATTAACCATCATACATTGATATTACATTAAACTTGGTTCAGTAATAGTCGTTATGCTAGAACATATGGCTCTTGTTTGTTCTTAAATTATTGTACAGAAGCAGACAAGGACAGCATAATCATTCCATTGTTGTAGAACCAGGAGAATTCTGCTGTATTCAATGAGGTAATGTCTATGGCTATACTGGCCTATGCATCACTGAAACGTGATAGGCTAGTGTAGTCTGTAGTCCAATATGGAGTTACTGGGGACCTGATCCATTTAGTCAAAAGCCTGTTAAAAACAACAAAGAAATGTATAAACAAAAAATTAAAAACAGTTGGTCATGCATTCCAGGAATTGGGGTCAAAATTCGAGGAATTAAGTTTACAGGAAACAGAATTGACATTACGCAATCCTTTATCTCGTCATTGACAAACATCAGAGCTCATCCTGGTGTAGAGTTCTAGTGATGGGGGAATAAAATAAATAATACATGTCGGGATATTATTTTTGCACTAGTCGGCTGTACCTGCACCAAAAGTTCAGTATTTTTCCTTAGTAGCTTGTTCTCCATCTTCTTTTTAAATATGGAGACAAATTGTTTTCAGCACTATTATTTCCATGATTGATCAAAACTCGTTATGTCATGGCACTCTTGTCCTTCTGCAGCAGACGTTTGGGTAAGCAATATGTTTGGAACATCGAATCGCAATAAAATCACAGTATTGAATCGCAATACATATCGTATCGGCACCTTTGTATTTTGACGTCCCTGGCATTTCCCTGCCCTATAGATTGTTGCTGCTCAGTGCTCACTGAGGTCCACTAATTGTCTGGGATGCCTCCCAAATGGCAGCATATTCCCCATCTGGTGCACTGCTTTTGAACAGGGTGCCATTTGAGACGCATTCCTGGTGTCTTCCGCCCCCCTCCCTCCCACGCATCATAGCAGGCCCAGCTATGTAATTAGCTAAGTGGGGTCATTGGACTGTGGAATTTAGTAAATGCAGGGGAGAGATTCACGTGGCAAAAAGACTCATTGTCTAGGCCTACCACCTCTCACTACTTACCCACCTGTGTAATGTTTCTGGCAGCACAACTGATCATATTAACCATAGGCTTGCTTTGCCCAACTCATGTGGGGTGAAGAGACTAGCCTATATTAACCATATAACTCAGACAACTGAGCCTTTTGTCTGTAAGAAAGAATCTTGTATCCTTCAAAGAAAACCAGAAACGATCCAAAAGTGAACAGATTTCCTGAGGAATGTTCAATACAACAGATAAAAGGCTGTTTCTCTACCATGCATCCTTGTGAGTAATGGCAGTTGAGGAAACTGCAAATTCTGCACTTCAATAGGCACAGAACACAGGAGCAGGATATCGACCATCTACATCCACTGTTGGTTGTTTCCTCCATTCCTTACTGCTAGGAGCTGTCGTTTCTGTTTCCCTGTTTCTCTACATGGAAACCAGCTTAGGGCTGGGCGATAAGGCCTAAAAATCATCTTTTTTTTAACTTATGGACGATTCACGATATATACAGCTCTGGAAAAAAGTAAGAGCCCACGGCAAAATTATCAGTTTCTCTGGTTTTACTATTTATAGGTATGTGTTTTGGTAAAAATTATATTTTTGTTTTATTCTATAAACTACTGACAACATTTCTCCCAAATTCCAAATAAAAATAGCCATTTAGAGCATTTATTTGCAGAAAATGACAACTGGTCAAAATAACAAAAAATATGCAGTGTTGTCAGACCTCGAATAATGCAAAGAAAATAAGTTCACGTTCATTTTTAAACAACACAATACTAATGTTTTAACTTAGGAACAGTTCAGAAATCAATATTTTGAGGAATAACCCTGATTTTCAATCACAGCTTTCATGCGTCTTGGCATGCTCTCCACCAGTCTTTCACGTTGATGTTGGGTGGCTTTATGCCACTCCTGGCGCAAAAATTCAAGCAACTCTGCTTTTTTGATGGCTTGTGACCATCCATCTTCCTCTTGACCACATTCCAGAAGTTTTCAAATGGGGTTCAGGTCTGGAGATTGGGCTGGCCATGACAGGGTCTTGATCTGGTGGTCCTCCATCCACACCTTGATTGACCTGGCTGTGTGGCATGGCGCATTGTCCTGCTGGAAAAACCAATCCTCAGAGTTGGGGAACAATGTCAGAGCAAAAGGAAGCAAGTTTTCTTCCAGGACAACCTTGTACGTGGTGGCTTGATTCATGCATCCTTCACAAAGACAAATCTGCCCGATTCCAGCCTTGCTGAAGCACCCCCAGATCATCACCGATCCTCCACCAAATTTCACAGTGGGTGCGAGACACTGTGGCTTGTAGGCCTCTCCAGGTCTCTGTCTAACCATTAGATGACCAGGTGTTGGGCAAAGCTGAAAATTGGACTCATCAGAGAAGATTACCTTACTCCAGTCCTCTACGGTCCAATCCTTATGGTATTTTGCAAACCTCAGCCTGGCTCTTCTTTGCTTCTCATTGATGAAGGGCTTTTTTCTAGCTTTGCACAACTTCAGCCCTGCCCCTAGGAGCCGTTCTTGAACCGTCCTCACGTGCACTTCACCCCAGATGCCGTTTGCCATTATTTTTGTAGGTCACTTGATGTCATCCTACGGTTGTTGAGTGACATTCGAATTAGTTGGCGGTCATCCCGGTCAGTAGAGTGTCGTTTTCGCCCTCTGCCGGTCTGTAGCTTTGTTGTCTGCTAGACCTTGTTCTTTTGAACTGCCGTCTTTGACATTTTAAGGATGGAAGCAACCTGACGCTCACTGTATCTCTCTGCCAGTAAAGCCAGAATTGAACCCTTCTTTTCTTCACTCAAGACTTTCCTTTTCAACTCTTTTGGCATGGTCAATAGTTATTTTTTGATTAATATTACTTTTGAGATACTATTAGCACTGTTTTTGCCATCCAGCTGGTCCTATTGCAAGAGGATAGTGATGACCACAGCAGTGGTTTTTATACTTTTCCTCGTTAAATAAGATTTGGTTCAGGGGATCACCTAATCAGTACCTAATTCAGTAGAATGAGGTGTGCCTGTGTTTGAATTCAACAGACACTGGAATGGAACGGCTGTCATACATGTAGAGTTGCTGATTTTAGAAACATTTGCAGTGGTCTCAATTCTTTCCACAACTGTATATGTATATATTTTTTTTTGTATGTTCTCTCCAAAAATGTTTTGTTGTACAATTAAAGGTCAAATACACTGCATTTCAAACAGTCAACAAAAATCAAATGAATTCAGGGCTTGTGAAATTATACCTAGGCTAAATAAGCCTTCCACAACCATAAGACCGACTAATAATTGAATTATTTTATCAAAATAGTTTAACTTGATAATCACTGATCTGGCTTTCAAGTCAGTCTATGAACATCGTAAAGAAATGACTAGAACCATGCATAATGCAATTTCACTAATAATGACTAACTTCTTGTAGCAGGCATTATTAGGGCGGCAGGTAGCTTAGTGGGTAAGAGCGTTGTGCCAGTAACCGAAAGGTCGCTGGTTCTAATCCCCGAGCGTACTAGGTGAAAAATCTGGCGATGTGCCCTTAAGATCATGTAAGTCGCTAAATGACTAAAATGTAAATTATAGAAAATGAACACAGGTCTCAAAAAATCTCAAGCACAAGCCCAGGTGCTAGTGAGTAGCCAGCTAATCTTTATATTTCAAGTTTATGCAACTTGGATCTATTTGCTAGCTAACCAGGTAGAACAGTTGCATTGTTATGACCACACCCTTCTGTCCATCTCCAACTGTTTGAACAGCATGCTAGCCTGTCCACTTTGTTCAGATGTTGAAATCAAGTGGCCTACCTTATTTCTCAGAATGAGGACGAGTTGCCAATTCCTTATATCATTGTGTTTTATGCTTATTGCACATTTATAAAACACAGACTAGACAGCTAGTATACGTTTTTGGCTACAATGCTGCTAGCGGTAAGTGGTACTGCAATTCCGCACACGACAAACTGAACATGAATTTTCCAGAATCAATGTTCATTGATACTCCCATTTTAGTAGTGTCTGCTCTGTGCACTATTTGAGTAGTTGAGACATAAAAGGGGTATCGTTACAAAGGTTAACTTCCTCTATTAGAATAAAATAAATGTCTCAATGTGTTTCGGTGTCCATATGACTAATTCTGTTGGACCAAACCTAAAATGCAAATAGCGAGTTCAAACCGCTTGTCAGAGAGGAAGAAGTGATCTCTCATCTTTGTTGTTGGTAGTGGCAGGGGGAGGGGCTTGGTGTGTGTGTGTGTGTGTAAACAGAGAAGAAGAGGCGAAGCGAGAGGTTTCAAAATCTGTCCAAAATAAGGCCAATACATTTCTATGGGATTATTTTGGAGCTAAACGTGTCGCCTGCCTTCCCGCCTTTGGGACAACAACTCCCATTGTTAGAGCGGAGACATGAGCATTTCGTCATGATATACAGATCTCTGGTGTAAATGGGAAGGCATACACAGCACAGAAGGAGCGAAGGACATGAGCCCAAAAAGACAACATTAGAACAAGTGGACATACAGTGGGGAAAAAAAGTATTTAGTCAGCCAATATGTGCAATAAGCAATTCTGGCTTTACTGCCATCTGCCCGGTAGAGTAGAAACCGGGATTCATCCGTGAAGAGCACAATTCTCCAGCGTGCCATGTGGCCATCGAAGGTGAGCATTTGCCCACTGAAGTCGGTTACGATGCCGAACTGCAGTCAGGTCAAGACCCTGGTGAGGATGACGAGCACGCAGATGAGCTTCCCTTAGACAGTTTCTGATAGTTTGAACAGAAAGTATTTGGTTGTGCAAACCCACCGTTTCATCAGCTGTCCGGGTGGCTGGTCTCAGACAATTCCGCAGGCGAAGAAGCTGGATGTGGAGGTCCTGGGCTGGCGTGGTTACATGTGGTCTGCGGTTGTGAGGCCGGTTGGACGTACTGCCAAATTCTCTAAATCAACGGTGGCGGCTTATGGTAGAGAAATGAACGTTCAATTCTCTGGTGGACATTCCTGCAGTCACATGTCAATTGCATCTGTGGCATTGTGTTGTGTGACAAAACTGCACATATAATAATAATAATAATAATAATAATAATAATAATAATAATAATAATAATAATAATAATAATAATAAGCCATTTAGCAGACACTTTTATCCAAAGCGACTTACAGTCATGTGTGCATACATTTTTTGTGTATGGGTGGTCCCGGGGATCGAACCCACTACCATGGCGTTACAAGCGCCGTGCTCTACCAGCTGAGCTACAGTGGCCTATTATTGTCCCCAGCACAAGATGCACCTGTGTAATGATCATGCTGTTTAATCAGCTTCTTGATATGCCATACCTGTCAGGTGGATGGATTATCTTGGCAAAGGAGAAATGCTCACTAACAGGGACGTAAACAAATTTGTGCATACAATTTGAGAGAAATAAGCTTTTTGTACGTATGGAACATTTTCTGGGATCTTTTATTTCAGCTCATGAAACTTGGGACCAACATGTTGCGTTTATATTTTTGTTCAGTGTAGTAGGTTTCACCAAGGTAGCTATTTCTATTTCATGCACGTGATTTAATCCACTATCACAGAGGCTTCTCTCAGGATAGCGCTGAATCTGGCGATAGAACAGTGTATCCAAAAACACAAGTCATTTAAATTGGTGCATTCCTGAACCCTCGGGATTTCCTATAACCTTTTTCCTCTCACAGATCAGAGTGACTGTGGATGACACACACACACACACACACACACACATCATGGCATTGCATTGACCCTCTCAGTAAAGCAGACATTATCCCCCAAGGTGACTGAGGGGCATGCAAATGCCTCCAGCATGAGTCAAGGCCCATGGTATTAAGTTGCTCTCTTTTTCTTGTGGTTGGTCAGCTCTTCTTTCATTATCTACGTCCACATGGTCCCCTATTCCCTATATAGGGCACTACCTAAAAGGGCCCTGGTCAACAGTAGTGCACTATAAAGGAAATAGGGAGCCATTTGTGCTACATAGTGTTTTTTAGAGTGTTACAGGACATCTGTGGAGCAGCTGTTGCTATTGCTCCTCTTAGGGGGTCAGCATGGCAGGAGCCCTGTGTAGAGACACTATTTAATCATGGCTATGCAGTGTTTCCCCTACATCTTTTTTTAGCAGCGGTGGCAAAGGTCGAAGGGAGGGGCATGCCGGCCAATATTTTTTTGTAGAAGAACTGTGAAAAGGTCATTTCTGGTGACTTTTTAAAAAAGACGTTCTACTCCAAGATGAATGAAAATGAAATGACTGCGACACCATCTATAATCCCCCCCCAGAAATGAGCCCAATAACACAGTAAAAAAATGTTTTACTATTGCCTATACATGGCACAACACCTAATTATCAGGCAGGTGTGCTATTAGCAATAAACACAATTATTTTCTGGATCAAAAAGGGGCTACTTTCCTGCAATTCTATACAATGTTCCATGGACCTGAGAGACTTTTGCAATTGTAAAGCCAATTTTTTTAGCAATTCTACACATTTTGCCATAGAGCAGACAGAAAATGTTGCAGTGTGACAGCTAATTTCCTGCAATTCTACGCATTTTGCCATGGCTTAATGTGTGTTCTTCTTATGCTCAAACATAACAAAATCAATGAGGACCCCATTGGGGCCTCTGGGCATGTGCCCGGTCGGTAATCCAGCCATGCCAAAAGTATTCCTAAATTTATAATTTTATAATTTCATCGTTTTAGTTTTTATTTTGGTGATTTCTCAAAGATTATATTATTTAAAAAATATATAGGTCAATTGTCTTTTCTACAACATTTCTGTGTGGTTCTATTCATTGAAGTTCTTACTGAAAGCGTTTTCCATCCCAGAAATTGCTTATAAAAAATAATAATTCATCCATGTATTTTTGGGGTGTGGCAGCAACAATTTAGCTATGGCCAATCACTGGAAATCAAACAGTGTGCATGCACACACACACACACACACACAGAGAGAGAAAGAGTAGAGACACATACACCCCCCTCTCTCTGCTATACAAGGCCCTCAAAGCAGCCATCCCATCCCTCCCCCGACATCCAAGGAGAAGTGAGAGATTCTAAATGATTAGTCCTGCCCTCCCAGTGAGGAGGAGCACATACCATAATTAAAATGACTCCCTCAGTACCTCTCAGCCTTGCTTCCTCAGACCTCAGATCTGCGCTCAATGCCATGAATGGAATCAAACATCCGTTGAACTAGAGGGGAGTGACCGGCGGCTACACTTGTGTAGAGCTGGGAATTGCCAGGGACCTCACGATACAATATGTATTGAGATTGTAACGATTCTACAGAGGGCTTCAAAATTACTGGCACCCCTGACTGGCAATGCACAAACAATTAACAAATATAAACAATATAATTATAGAGATAAACTCAAAACACCAACATATGTACTTTATTAATGTTTCAATGGAACCAACCAAAATCATACAATTATTTAATACTAAATAAATGTCACCAAAATCAAGGTTTCATAATTATTGGCACTCCTCATTTAGTACTTAGTGCAACCACCTCTGGCAAGGATAACAGCATGGAGTCTTTTCCTGTAATGTTTGACAAGGTTAAGGAACACATTTGGAGGGACCATTCCTCTATGCAGATCCTTTCAAGATCCTTCACGTTTTTATCAACTGCCCTCTTCAACTCAGCCCACAGATTTTCGATTGGATTGAGGTCCGGCGACTGAAATGGCCATAGCAGAACATTGATTTTGTTGTCACAGAACCATTTCTGTGTGGATCTTGAGGTATGTTTTGGGTCATTGTCTTGTTGGAAAGTCAACCTACGGCCAAGTCCCAGCCTTCTGGCAGAGGCAACCAGATTGCCAGCCAAAATTGCCTGATACTTGGTGGAATCCATTATGCCATCAATCTTAACCAGTGCCCCTGGATCTCTGGAATTAAAACAGCCCCAAAACATCACTGACCCACCACCATATTTCACCGTGGGTATGAGGTGCCTCTCCTTGTATGCATCTCTGTTTCGACACCAAACATGCCAATGCTGTATCTCATCTGACCAGAGCACCTTCTTCCAGTCATAATTTAAATGACGTTTGGCAAACTCCAAGCGCTGTGTCTTCTGGCAACCCTTCCAAAGAGCCTGTGGTTGTGGAGGTTGCGTCTGATGGTGCATTTTGAAACCTGGTGACCCCAAGACGCCACCAAGGCCTGCAATTCTTTCACAGTGATTCTTGGGGATTTTGTTGCTTCTCTCACCATCCTCCTCCCTATACTGGGGGGCAAAATGCATTTGCGTCCTCTACCCGTGAGGTTTTCAAATGTTATATTTTTTAAAAATTTCTTTTATAATTGCCCTGGCAGTGCTCAGTGGTATATTCAATCGTTTGTAGATCTTCTTGTAGCCATTACCAGATTTATGAAGGTCTACGACCATCTGTCTCTTTTGAACTGCCAGTTCTTTTGTTTTCTTCATGGTGTAGGATGACAAAAGGGATATTGCATGCGTGTTCTCATTTTTATACCCTAGTGAACCAGGAAGTGATGTAATGGCTCAATATAGTTCCTTATAAACTTAAATAAGTGGAATTTAATTCCTGGTTTAATTTTGGTAGATGTTATTTACAATAATCTTTAAGGGTGCCATTAATTGTGAAACCTTGATTTGGAGGACATTGATTTTTAATTAAATCAATACATTAATTTGGTGGGTTCCATTGGAACATTAATATAGTACAGTATCTCTCACATGTTGGTATTTTGAGTTTCTCTCTATAATTATATTGTTTATATTTTTTAAAGTATTGTTTGTGCATTGCCAGTCAGGGGTGACAGTAATTTTGGAGCCCACTGTATATGTATTGCGCTTCGATAGTGTGATTTTATTGCGATTCGATGTTCAATACATATTGCTCACCATATGTCTGCTGCAGAGGGACAAGAGAGGGCCATGAGAAAACACATTTTGATCAGCAAATAAAAGTTCCTGGTGTGCTTTGGACTCTCTGACATGCCATAAAGGAAAACTGACAGTTTATTGAGGCACCTGACAGAGGTTATTGAGCAGCAGCTCAGGCCTGTCCTCAACACAACCATCAGCACTAGGGCCACAACAGCATCAGAGAGCAGATACAACACAGAACTCAAGATAGCAGCCGTTCAGAACAAAAAGAGGTTGATAGGGGGGTTGAACATCACAATGATTTAGGGAGAGCAAATAGGTGACACTGCCTTTCATTCTGCACACATGGGATTTACTAATTCCATATCATTTGAGCTGCTTGAAGATTTGAGGTGCGGGGTTGTGTACTACGCCACTGCTTATAACTAACTATAAAAGTTAAGTATAACTATAAGAAATCTAAGATGTGTCAAATAAATGATATCCAGCTCAGGGCTCCAGCTATGCATTTGGTTTGCTAACTTCCTAGCTAAGATGTCAAGTTCAAGCTTCTTTGTTACAACAGAGACATTCAGTCCCCTCCTGGATCAAGATCCCCGTTGCCTACATTTATTTGTGCATCGAATTAATTACATGTTTTATAAAAAAATTTAATAGTGCTCATCATCTTCCCCTATCCATCCATCTCTCTCTCCCTGTATCCGTCAGAGGCAGGGGCCTCCCAGAAGGCTTACAGTAGTATTCAGAGATGCTGTAACTCAGTCAGATGCTGGGACTCCTCAGCTTGTGGAGGTAGCAGCTGCCAGGCATTAATGACATAGCAGAGCAGCTTGAGCAGCAGTCAAACCTCTGGAATTCCATTTTCTTATTGCTGGCTGGCTGACCAGAGTATGATAGATAACACGCCTCATTCATACTCATCATAGCTGCTATGGGAAAATATCATTGTTGATTTGAAACAATATCAAGTAACAAAGTAGAGGTCCCACTCCGGTAAAGACCTTAATGAGCTTTCAGCACTGTGCTCAACATATAGCAGGTGGTATTATTACTAACGGAGGCTGTATTGCTCATTTGCTCTCTAGGCTTCATCTAGAATGATTACAATCTCTTCTGTTTTCCTATGATCTGAGTGAAAACAGACTAGTCAGAAAACTGCATGAATACTTTATCATGGAGACCTACTTAACAGAACAAACCAAATGGTTTCAAGCAAAACCAATGAGGTTGTGACTTTTTTTTTGATGCCTCCAAGGCTGTGTTTACACAGGCAGCCCAATTCTGATATTTTTGTCCACTAATTGGTCTATTGACCAGTCACATCAGATCTTTTCACGGCAGAACTTTTTCAGAGCTGATCTGATTGGACAAAAGACTAATTAGTGGAGAGAGAAAAAAAATCAGAATTGGGCTGGCTGTCTAAACGCAGTATGAGGAGGATATCCCGTTGGGTCTTTCGGCAACCAAGAACTCTTGCTGAGACTGTTCAATTCTGCATTGATGGGCCTGGACCCAAAGCCACGATGTAAACAACAACTGCTCCTCACCAATGATAAGTCTAATCTCTTTTATAAATCAGCTGTGGAGAGATAAGGGAGATCTCTAATCCTCTCTATGGGTGTAAAAGCTGAGTGCAGGACTGCTGGTGTTAACCGTCTGTTGCATAGCCTACTACTACTGCTTTATATAAACAGCCTTAGCGCTGTCTCCGACAACAATAAAAAACTTGGTCAACCGAGAGTAGTCTGTTTGATTGGTGGAAATTTTAAAAACATGTATTTTCCCCTATGTACAATGGCTTGCGGAAGTATTCACCCCACTTGGCATTTTTTCTATTTTGTTGCCTTACAACCTGGAATTAAAATGGATTTTTGGGGGGTTTGTATCATTTGATTTAGAAGTATGCTTAGGGTCATTGTCCTGCTGGAAGGTGAACCTCCGTTCCAGTCTCAAATCTCTGGAAGACAAACAGGTTTCCCTCAAGAATTTCCCTGTATTTAGCGCCATCCATCATTCCTTCAATTCTGACCAGTTTCCCAGTCCCTGCCGATGACAAACATCCCCAAAGCATGATGCTGCCACCACCATGCTTCACATTTTACATTTACATTTTTAGTCATTTAGCAGACGCTCTTATCCAGAGCGACGTACAGTTAGAGAGTGCATAAATTTTTTATTTTTTATGCTGGCCCCCCGTGGGAATCGAACCCACAACCCTGGCGTTGCAAACACCATGCTCTACCAACTGAGCTACAGGTGGGGATGGTGTTCTCGGGGTGATGAGAGGTGTTGGGTTTGCGCCAGACATAGCGTTTTCCTCGATGGCCAAAAAGCTCAATTTTAGTCTCATCTGACCAGAGTACCTTCTTCCATATGTTTGGGGAGTCTCCCACATACCTTTTGGCGAACACCAAACGTGTTTGCTTCTTTTTTTCTTTAAGCAATGGCTTTTTTCTGGCCACTCTTCCGTAAAGCCCAGCTCTGTGGAGTGTACGGCTTAAAGTGGTCCTATGGACAGATCCTCCAATCTCCGCTGTGGAGCTTTGCAGCTCCTTCAGGGTTATCTTTGGTCTCTTTGTTGCCTCTCTGATTAATGCCCTCCTTGCCTGGTCCGTGAGTTTTGGTGGGCGGCCCTCTCTTGGCAGGATTGTTGTGGTGCCATATTCTTTCAATTTTTTAAATAATGGATTTAAAATGGTGCTCCGTGGGATGTTCAAAGTTTCAGATCTTTTTTATAACCCAACCCTGATCTGTACTTCTCCACAACTTTGTCCCTGACCTGTTTGGAGAGCTTCTTGGTCTTCATGGTGCTGCTTGCTTGGTGGTGCCCCTTGCTTAGTGGTGTTGCAGACTCTGGGGCCTTTCAGAACAGGTGTATATATACTGAGATCATGTGACAGATCATGTGACACTTAGATTGCACACAGGTGGACTTTATTTAACTAATTATGTGACTTCTGAAGGTAATTGGTTGCACCAGATCTTATTTAGGGGCTTCATAGCAAAGGGGGTGAATACATATGCACGCACCACTTTTCCGTTATAATTTTTTTTGAATTCATTACACTATTTTGTGTATGTCCATTACATGAAATCCAAATAAAATCAATTTAAATTACAGGTTGTAATGCAACAAAATAATTAAAACGCCAAGGGGGATGAATACTTTTGCAAGGCCTATGTGTTATAATAAAATCAACTATATGTAGGCTAATGAACTTGTCTGATGCTTTGAGCCATGGTTCCCTACTGGCTCCCCGCAGGCCGAGTGGTTTTATTTGGCCCCAAATTAAAAAAATATATAAATACAAAAGGAAATGAAATCAGCTCCAAGTCATTTTAATTTGGGAAATCTGTTCAAGTATTTCCATTCATAATAGAGAGACGTGATCATATACAAATGTAAGCAAGGATTTAAATTATTATTATGTTTTAGTCAAATATTATATCTGTTTGGGCTTCTTGAGGTCAATTTGCAGTCTACAAATGATTTGTAATTACGTTCCGGCCCTCTGACCATCCGCTGTATCTAGTTGATGATCCCTGCTTTAAGCACACAGTGATTAAACAATTAAGAAAGAAATGACTCGAGCTCCAGAGATCAAGATAGCCTAACCAGAAGAAGAGAGAACTGTCCCTGACACTCTTCCTCCTGCTGCTGCTGGCCTTTGCAGATTCTACTGTTACGCTCCTAATAGGATACACCAGGGGTCGTCAACCTTTTCCATTTGGAGTGTCAATTTATCTTACAATTTCTACCGATCTGCGTGCCAGTTATGACTTTTATATGCACATTTTCGTGGAACAGTTTAATTTAATTATATATTTAATAATCTCAAAATCATTATCATGTGGTTAATCAAAATTCTAAAAGTTACTTCTATTGCCATTGCCAACTATGTAAAAATTGCCTACATAAAGCCAACAAATAAAAACATTGCAGCCTACAGGTAGAAAATATCCTGATAAAAACAAATATCCTATAAATCACATTGGCTATGCAAGGAACTCGAAATATTGTATCAACTATTAACTTGGGTCTGGCCTGAAGCTCATGCTAGTAAACTTGCAACATTGTATAACATATTTTGGGCCCTGGACAGACATAGCTATAGGCTATTTGCGCAAGGGATAAGAAGTAATCAGGTAGGCCTATTGTATGACATTTCCACCGGATCAGAGCATTACATTTTTTTTTCCCCTTTCACGCTGAGCGGTTATCGAAAGAGAGCTGGAAAGATTTTTCTAATAGGCTACGCTGAGGATCTATTGTCATTCTCAATGGATGTAAAAACAGACTTTGTTTACTTGCTGTTTGAGGTGAAGAAAAAAAATACTTTGAGAATTCCACAGTGGTGGTGAGTTAAGACAATCAGAAATACTATCAGATCCCCAAATGAGCACATTTATAAGCCAACATTTGCTTGCAGGCCAGGTAGCCTAGGACTACTTCTATGTATAATCAGGTGCGCATCCTTACTCAACATTGACAGGAGCTACTAACAAACAACAATTAATACATTGACAACTCCTAAATGGACTGAAATAAACCAAAACTTGTTCCTCACAAGTGCAGCCTAGGTTGTGTGTTCTCGACAACGAGAACGGTAAAAGACGGTAGTAATAATATATTGAAACATTAACAGAAATGACCGTAACCAAACAAACATTTTAGATTAGAAATGATGGTAATGAATGGTAAATGTACTACTGGTGATACTGGTGTGCCACCCCCGTGGCCTCCGCAATGGATTAGTCCACTCAGACTGGCGTGAATTAAACTGGCGTCTCATGTGCCATAAAAAATACTCTATATATTTTAGACTGCTCGACTAAAAATAATCTCGGTCGACCAACAGCCTATCAACTAAACAATCGACCAGTTGACTAAATGGGGTCAGCCCTAAAACAGCCTAAACCTAGAACAAAAGGTAATCAAAGCCAAAAGGTCAACACGGCCATCTGAGGTAATATACAGACTGAATATATCAAGGGTAGGTGCTGAGGAGAATGAGAGGATGACTACCCAGCACTCAGCGGATTTACTGTAACACAAAAACACTTAACATCTTAAAAAGGCTGTTGCTTTGCTAATCCTGTGAATATCCCCTGCGATAATGATCATTCCAGACAGGTAAGCTGACCTGCTGGAACCCAATTAAAAGGCCTCAGGCGCTGGGCTGGCTGGGGAGAGAGAGAGAGAGAGCGAGAGAGAGAGAGAGAGAGGAGGGATGCTGAAAGAGGAGACTAACATGACAAGAATGGCAAGCCGACGAACTCTGAGGACTGTGAATAGCCATTGTTGAGGTAACAATATAGGCATGGTAGCTCAGAGCGCCGCTGTTCAATCGTGTCTGCTGTGTAGAGGCTAGTTCTGCTCTCTCAGAAGGCTGGCAGGTTCTATTGTCCTGGACAGGGCACACTCTTCTTTCCATTCAACCAGTTTCTCAAAGACGGACAGCTTGAACAGCCTTTCTTGACAGCAGCAACGCTTTTCTGTCTGTGGCGGTTAGTCTTGTAACTAAGTGGAGCGGTTGTAAAATGCCACGCAGTCACAAATTAGTGCCCAAGTATCCCAGGGAATGGTTTGGAAATGAGAACAGAGACATGACACAAGGTTGGTATACAGCATGTGTAAGAGATAACAGAGGACGCAAAGCACTTACATCATGTTCCTGCTAAATGTTTCATTTACAGGATGCAACTTAGAATTACGTCAATGCTGAGGTTTCATTTGATAAGAGAACTACAACTTTAGTATGAAACTCCAGAAAGAGCCACCTATCAAACCCATTATGAAACCCAAACAGCAGCACATCTGGGTCTTTGACCCAACCTCTGACTTGGGGTTAGACTTTCCGACACAGTACAACCCTGAGTCTAGGAGGACACCGTGGGATGGGAAAATATGTCATCATCCAGACACACAGTGATACACACGACAGATGCAGTGGGGCACAGCACCAGGATTTTATTCATTAGATTAGAGCAAAGCGTTTCAGTCAGTTTTCCTCATTTTGGTTCCCCATGTCTCTCTATCTAATTGTTTATCCAGAAGGCGACATCAGCTGTCAAGCTGTTCACCAACTGCCATGTCATTATCATCCAGATCCAGTACATTATCCTCCATATGTATGATCTGCCTAAAACATGGAAGCAATCATTCTTTTCTGATCATCGTCCAAAAGGTTCTCTCAAGAGACTGTTTCCTGCACTCGTTGACAACTGGTCTCCTCAAATAGATAGTTCACACATAAATCAAGGCTTGTGATGTGAGATGTTTTCATCAAAGACATCCCACGTCATCTCCTCTGATGTGTAAATCAGAGATAGAGCTGTATGCGTCATCAAATCTTCAGCAGACCTAAAATTAATAGAGTTGATTGTCTCAAATGTAATTCTATAGAGACCTGCGGATCTCTCCTAATACATGTGACAGGATCTAGGGAACAGATGATGTGAAATGTGTCCTCAGTCAGCTTGACTTTAGACAACATTTGATGTATGAAAAAATGCTAAAAACATTTAATTTAGGACTATAACTATTTCTATAACGTGTTTGCCAGTGACGTATGATTGACTTCTCTGAAAGACACAGACTCGACGAACCGGTTAAGTTACCAGATGGCAGTCGCATGTCAGTGAAAAATGAACAGATATTGTACTATATGTAATGGATAAGACATTAGTCACTGGTATGTAAGTGATATGTATACCGTGGGGCCTGTCAGCCCTCTGTTGTATAGGAAATACAATGCACAGGCTGGAGGCTTGATTTCATATACACTGTTAAGTAATCTTATATTATACCACATTATGTAGGTCATTAGGATCACAGAGTTCAAGCTTTTTAGGTTAATCCTAGGCAATGTTTAGGAGCGTGGTGAGCAGAGTTTAAAGTGGTATCAATCGCAGTATCCAAATAACAGAGATGGGACAGCATGCCGGTAAACAGACTTAAAATGTACATATTTTTATTGCCGCACGAACATGTCGGGTATGAGCCCTTCCTCAGTGTGCAAAGCAATGGCAATCAATGTCACATCAACAAGACCTCACAGGTGGGCATAATTATAACTTCACAGTCAGTATTGGCCCAATCAAGAGAGAACCCAGTAAATCAAGAGAGAACCCAGTAAATCAAGAGAGAACCCAGTAAATAATGTTGTTGTGACATTGATTGCCATTGCCTTGCATGCTGAAGAAGGGCTCATACCCGAAACGTTCGTGCAGCAATACAAATATGTTAATTTAAGTGTATTTACCTGAGTGCTGTCCTATCTCTGTTATTTGGATTATATACAGGAGGATCCAGCAACTGATTTAAGTTCATATAAAGGTGGAGTCGACCACGTTGTTTATCTATTCATCAATCTCAGCATCCCCATTCCCAAATTAGGAAAGACCAAGTGATAGAGAATCAATTTCACTCCAATAAGAACAGAACGGCAGGCAGGCTACCACTGATGCAGCTTCCATCAGTACCAGACGGCCATCACACACACACGCAACAACAAACACAGAGCTCCACATAAAGGTGCATCATAGGGTGTTGTAAGTCAAGAGTGCCTATGTTCAGAAAGAGTGACTACATGAAATGTAGGACCAGTACCACTAGCTGGGATGCCAGCGGGGGGGTGTCTGCCCTCATTCTTCACCCTCTTTGAACCGTGCTGACAAAGAAGGAAATGACTGTATGCACCATTGAGCCAGAGGGACCACAGAGAGAGCCTGGCTGTAGGACAGTTGGCTGAGCGGAGAGAGGGGCAGAATTAGCCAGCATTGAGTGCCATGAGAAGAACAACTATATGACAAGGATCACAGCAGGTGATTAATAGACACAATAGTGCCATCAGAGTCCACAGATGTCAAAATGGCACATTGGAAAATACAAATCCTATTAAGTGAGTTGTTGCCATCGGACTTTTACATGACATGAGTGATGTTTGAGATGCCTGCCACAAGAGGAGCACCATAGAGGTTCTATCTGATCTCTATGTGGACCACTGCATTTTGAGGATACCCAGACAAGGTGGTGTTGGGTGTTGGTAAATGTCATGGACATGGGGGGGTGAACATTCTGCCCCAGCCCCTAAACATCTCAACCCCTCCAACACCTTCAGCCCCAATCCCTTCAGCCCCATCTACTCGTCTCCAACCCCTCTAACACCCAACCCCTCTGGCCACTAACACCTCCAGATCGAACCAGATGTGAGATAATTTAGGGTCTGTCAAAGCAACCTGTGACTTCCCTGTGACTGTAGCTGCAGCTGATGTGTTGACACTGTAGCTTGGAGGGCTAAGGAGGGTAGGGGAGAGAGGGAGATCCATGGTGTACCCCCATGGAAAGAGAGAGGGAGATCCATGGTGTACCCCCATGGAAAGAGAGAGGGAGATCCATGGTGTACCCCCATGGAAAGAGAGAGGGAGATCCATGGTGTACCCCCATGGAAAGAGAGAGGGAGATCCATGGTGTACCCCCATGGAAAGAGAGAGGGAGATCCATGGTGTACCCCCATGGAAAGAGAGAGGGAGATCCATGGTGTACCCCCGTGGAAAGAGAGAGGGAAAGAGAGGAGGGTAAGGTTGGGGAGTAGTTAGTGTTTCCCTCTAGGCCAGCAGACTGGGGCTGATTCCAGGAGTAGGCTACAGCTTATCTTTCAACAGTTACCACCTCAACTCACACCACGGGATTAAATGCATACTGGATAATAATGCTGCTGGAATTAGATTACGAACTGATGAGCAGACAACAATAGAGATGTCTGGGGATTGGGAGTGAAACTATTTTTTACAACAGACAGATATCCACCCTCCTGCTGAGATGTACCACTTAGGCTACCTCAGTCTCCCAGTCCCTGTAATTTGTACTGGGAATATGGCAGTTTGCTGTAAACAAATCACTGGGAATGATACAGTGAGCTTGAGTACACCAACCTCACTGGGTTGCCAGGTTGTGTTGTGGTGATGTTTGCCTACACTGTACACTCCCCCTCATTGACTGTTTGTAGTATTTACCTTCCTACTCCCCCTCATTGGGTTGAGTTTGAGTACTCTGGGTTGCCAGATTGTGTTGTGGTATTTACACACTCCCCCGCATTGGGATGAGTGAAAGCCTGTGGCAGGCAGTTGCAACATAAGCACTGGTCCAACCAGGGAGGGTTAAGGCACGGTCACACAGGTAGCATTTGCCGGCCGAGAGCACTTAGCACCTCAGAGTGCCATCGGTAATTTGCAAACCGATTCTACATATAGAATTGCGCGCACAGTAAATGTCAGCAGTCAGACGGCCAACAGCGGGTTGTCCCTAAAACACACAGCGCCTAACAAACGGCAGACGAAAGGCAGATCAACATTCGGTGCAGTGTGTGTGGTCCCTTAGAGTTAAGGATTGCCTGTTGTTAACCTGTGGGAATGTGTGTGTGCCAGTCAAGTCCAATTCCAACCCAGAACCCACAGCCTAGAACAGACATTCCAATCAGGGCCTGGGAGCGAGCGCCCATCCAACACCGCTAATTCACTTAACACTGAGGCAGGGCACACAGCAGAACAATGCCCACCTCCAGCATTAGATTTTTCACCAACAATGCCTACAGCCAGCCAACCACAGAGAGATTTCTCACTAGAAAATATAGTGAGCCACTCAGAATTAGGGATAATCAACAACATGCCTAATAAAGCCCAGGACAGGACTAGGAACCCTGCCTCTACCCGAGTCTGCCTCCCTTCTGTGTATTTGGGTCTAAAGTGTTTCTGCTCTGAGTTTGGGGCGTGAAGTGTACAGCAAGAAACGTGTATCCTTAGAGCCCCCATTGAGGTTGAGACATCATTCATCATGAGACATGTTAGAAGCCATGTTGATCTGCCCTGAGGAGAGCTGCCCTGAGGAGAGGTGGCCTGATGAATGACGTAAATGTAAAATGTAAAGATGGCCTGATGAGAGGTGGCCTGAAGAGAGGTGGCCTGAGGGTGTGTTGTAGTGCTGCACTGGGGGAAGAATTTATCCCTGGTTAATTACAAGATTTGATATGGACATGGGGTGCTCCACCTCACCTGGATCGGGAGTTGGAGGTGTGCACGCACGTGTAACCCGAGTCGGGACAAGGCTAGCATTCTTCCCCATTCCCTAGTAGTCCTAATGACAAATGCCTGAGGGCTTCAATGTACCCTTTATCTTTCTGCCAGATCTGAGAACAAACTTCACTCAGACAAGATATCAATATGAAACTGTGTGCTCAAACTTAAAAGATTATTGAACAATGTAATTTAAATTAGGCAAAGTAGAAAATAAATATTGTATTGGCTTATCTCAATTCAATTCAAACTGGGGACTGTAGTGATTAGGCCATTTGCAAGCCAGGGCCAGGGAAAATAAGCACTGTTGTTGAAGCATAGAAATCACAAGCTTTGCATTACTCCCACAGAAAGTATTACGCAGGTAGCCATAAATCAAATATTTACAATTGAGTGGGTAAGACTGACAGTTAGGGTTTCTCAATTCCCCTAACAGAGTACTGAATATTCTCAAACTATACGATAGTTCCTCACTAAAAACTGTCCATACACAGCAGTTTGTCACTCAGAGCATCCCACACCACTGCTAATAAAGATGTGTTACTGTTAAGCCACTCCCACCACTGACTTCCGCAAATTGCACCAAATTGAGCCTCCGCCCAATTTAACAACCACCCATCCAATAAACACAGGGCTTGTAAATGACTGTACAAACTGTTACTATACAGTACTTCCAGTCAGCTGTTCTCAGTATACGTTTTTAACTGGACTCTCTGGATATTAAACCCCATCGCAAACTAGCAATTCCAATGAAAATGAGCTCCCTCTCCTTCTCTTCTCTCAGCTTCCATCTGAGACAGACGAGTTGTTAAGCTAACGCTAGTCAAGTGTCCACTGAACCACAGGCCAGGGTACTTAACACGTAACACTTATTCACAAGTACCCAGAACATGAAACCAGAACTGAATTTCCTCGCAAACAATTCATAAACAATGCAAATGGTGTTAATGATCAGAATGGTATGGAGTTAGGGCTTTTTTTATTACTGTTGAATTCTACTGTATTTACAGGAGATAATCCACTGAAGGCCTCTGAGCCCAATTCAAAAATAATTCCATGGTACTAACTTCTGCTTGGTGAGTGACACTAAGACAGTATAAAAGTGCTCTAATAGACATGCCCAATCATATCCAAGCTAATAATATTTCAGTCCACAATCAGTTTGCACCGTTTAGTAAATCAGGAGGTGATTATTTTTGCCTTATTAAAATGGCTCCACTGGACTGCTGCCAAAACCACTAAGGCTCAGGCTAGATAGCCTGATGACTCACCAGGATTGGGGAGTAACTGATTACATGTAATCCATTACATGTGATCTGATTACAAAATAACTGTAAATCGGTTGTTACCAGCAAAAATATTGTAATCAGATGAAAGGTACTTTTGAAAAACTAGATGAGTACTTGGATTACTTTTCGATTTAGAAAGGATGTGTGCGAGAAAAAAAAAAGTGATACCTTTTTTCAATGACATTCAATTCAGCATTGAAAAAAGGCGCAAGTTTAAGTTTGTTCCACCTGAGCGAGTCTGACCAAAAGTACAAAAGCAATCCAAAAGTAACTGAAAGGAATCAGATTACGTTACTGAGTTTGGGTAATCCAAAAGTTACATTACAGATTACAATTTTGGACAGGAAACTAGTAACTAACAAATTATATTTAGAAAGTAACTTACCCAACCCTGCTACTCACAATAAATTATTCCGCTGCTCTGTCATTCGCTACATACTTTAATCTGAGACTGCAATCATTGAAGTTGTTTGTGGAGTTGAGTGACACGAGGGGTTGTACAAAACAAAGTGATCAGCGATTGGATTGTCTCTAACCAATCAGAGTATCAAAGCCAATGACGAATTTTCAAACTGCCGTGCGTTCTTACTCTGGCCCAAACCATCGGTTTCTGGACCAATCAGACGGCCCCGAATGTGTTCGCATTCGGTGAAGGGTTGGGTAGGTACTCCGATCCAGACTCATTATGGAGAAGAAACTAATGTCCGTTGGCATTTGGCCAGAGCAAGGAGTCTGGGTAGCCAGGCAACAGGCTAGTATCAGACGAGCCAACCAGCTAGCGAGCTAGCTCCTCATACCACACGGAGACCAGGGTCATGTTCATTATGGCACAATGTAGCAGGCTCTGTCGTAGCCGGCTGCGACCGGGAGACCCATGGGGCGGCGCACAATTGGGCCAGCGTCGTCCAGGGTAGGGGAGGGAATGGCCGGCAGGGATGTACCTCAGTTGGTAGAGCATGGCGTTTGCAACGCCAGGGTTGTGGGTTCGATTCCCACAGGGGGCCAGTATGAAAAATTAAAAAATAATGTATGCACTCACTAACTGTAAGTCGCTCTGGATAAGAGCGTCTGCTAAAATGACTAAAATGTAAAAAATGTAAAATGTAGCAAAACGTTTTGCAACGGGAAACGAAAACAAGGGTTAAGGTAGTCCCCTCCCTGTTTCAGTTGAGTTTCTCACGCCAGGGCAGCGTGCTACCTGCCCCTCAGTAGGTGTTGGATGGTCTGGCCTCTCTCCAAGGTCTCCTTCTCATCACTCTGCTGGATAGATATCAGCCACTGCCTCCTTACCCTCTGAACTGCTTGGTTCATCCGATGTTGAGGCAGTCTAATGTTAGCCGTTGTAACCATTTAGTTGCATTAGCCGAGCTGAGCTCTCCCCCTAGCATGCAGCGACATATAAAAGGCTATCTTCAGCCATTTGAATAACGTTGGCCTGTCCACATGTAATAGAATCCAGATGCCTCCCTGCCACATGACGCTGCTACAAACCCTTTTTTAGCCGGAGAGGAGACTACAAGTGCAGAGATAGTGGGTTTAAAGTAAAGGCTCTCTCCAGTCTCACTTAGCCTCTTTCTGTCTCAGTCACTGTTCCCATTTTGAAATCTGGAAGGGAGGACTGGCCGCACTCCCACTTTGTCTCCCCTCCACTAATAAACAAAGAATGGATTCCCTTATATAGGTATATTTAGTACACACAGGCAGGCAGCAGGCGACATCAGAAAATGCTCATACGACATACTGTCAGAAAGATAACACTGTTCCCAAATGGCACTATTCCCTATATATAGTACAATTTTTTGTTTACAAGCAAACGTCACGTTCGAGTGATGTGCACGCATCCTCGCACCAAAAAGCTCTGTAGCAGGATAGCTAACACTGATGTTGGGACCTTGCAAACTTAACAGTTTGTGAGTGATGAAAATGAAAACACACAAGGCTGATGGCTACAGCTAATCAGCTATGTTCAACAAGTATATTATTCTTCTGGCTTTATCTAGCTCTGTTGTTGCATAGAGCAGTCACAGTGTCAGATTGGTCATGTTTGAAAGGACTTAAAAAGCAAAGCAGCACTAAACATTTCAACACAATGTGTAAAATGGGGCCATTAAGAAAAGTTTGTCTTTGAACATCATGATGCAGAAGCCTGAAGGCACTGTAGGGCCTAGTCATTAGAGCCAAGCAGAAATAATGTATTCGTTTCAGTCGCAAGACAAGATCAAAATGCAACAAAAGCAATTAGGCAAAGTAGCTTAGTGGTTAAGAGCGTTGTGCCAGTAACCGAAAGGTCGCTGGTTCTAATCCCCGAGCCGACTAGGTGAAAAATCTGTCGATGTGCCCTTGAGCAAGGCACTTAACCCTAATTGCTCCTGTAAGTCGCTCTGGATAAGAGCGTCTGCTAAATGACTAAAATGTAAATGTAGAAGGTCCTTCAATTTCTGACTAGATTAGAAAACATTGGGCAAAATGAATAGATATCTTTCCCCACCAAACTCATACCATTGGTAGGTTTATCAAAGTTTTTATAATTATTTTCTATGATGCTACGCAGTCCTCTTTGAAAAGGAAATTCCATTGTAAAAAGACACCAGCATGAAAATGTGCCAATACTATTCCCAGGACAGGAAAAGGTAACAGTAATACATGTTAACTGTATGTTGTCAGGTCTGTATACACTTCAAGCAAACATTGACACGTGTCTGCAAAGTGCAAATTCCTGCACCATAGGATGAATACACCATCTACTCAGTGACAGTCAAAGGAAATTACCAACTATATAACTGGCCCCTGACGGCTCCACATATAGCTTAGAATACATTTGCATTAGGGGCGGGTGAATGGGTGCACGTCAGTCTATAAGAAATGGAAAGAACAGCACCTTCAGAAAGTCACACCCCTTTACTTCTACATTTTGCTGTGTTACAAAGTGGGATTAAAATGGATGTCATTTTTTGTCAACGATCTACACAAAATACTCTGTCAAAGTGGAATAACTATTATTTATTTATTTATTATTATCGAATATATCTTCATTAAATAAACATTCAATCCATGTTAGAATCACTTTTGGCAGCGATTACAGCTGTGAGTCTTTCTGGGTAAATCTAAGAGATTTGCACACCTGGATTGTACAATATTTGCACATTATTTTTACAATTATTCAAACTCTGGCAAGTTGGTTGTTGATAATTGCTAGACAGCCATTTTCAAGTCTTGCCATAGATTTTCAAGCCGATTTAAGTCAAAACTGTAACTACAGTAGGCCACTCAGGAACATTCAATGTCGTCTTGGTAATCAACTCCAGTGTATATTTGGCCTTGTGTTTTAGGTTATTGTCCTGCTGAAAGGTGAATTTGTCTCCTAGTGTCTGTTGGAAAGCAGAATGAACCAGGATTTTTGCCTGTGCTTAACTCTATTCCGTTTCTTTTTATCCTAAAAAACTCACTAGTCCTTGTCGATGACAAGCATACCCATAACATGATGAAGCCAACACCATGCTTGAAAATATGAAGAGTGGTACTCAGTGATGTGTTGTGTTTGCCCCAAACATAACGCTTTGCATTCAAGACATAAAGTTTATTTCTTTGACACATTTTTTGCAGTTTTACTTTAGTGCCTTATTGCAAAAAGCATGCAGGTTTTGGAATATTTGTATTCTGTACAGGCTTCCTTCCTTTCACTCTGTCAATAAGGTTAGTATTGTGGAGTAACTAAATGTTGATTCATCCTCCGTTTTTTCCTATCACAGCCATTCAACTCTTTAACTGTTTTAAAGTGACCATTGGCCTCATGGTGAAATCCCTGAGCGGTTTCCTTCCTCTCCGGCAACTGAGTTTGGAAGGACGCCTGTACCTTTGTAGTGACTGGGTGTATTGATACACCATCCAAAGTGTAATTAATAACTTCAGCATGCTCAAAGGGATATTGTATGAAAAATGTATGCACTCACTAACTGTAAGTCGCTCTGGATAAGAGCGTCTGCTAAATGACTAAAATGTAAATTTAATATTCAATGTCTACTTTTTTTTAAACCTATCTACCCAATAAGTGCCCTTCTTTGCGAGGCATTGGACAACCTGCCTGGTCTTTGTGGTTGAATCTGTGTTTGAAATTAACGGCTTGACTGAGGGACCTTACAGATAATTGCATGTGTGGGGTACAGAGATTAGGTAGTCATTCAAAGATCATGTTAAACACTATTATTGCAGTGAGTGAGTCCATGCAACTTATGTGACTTGTTAAGCAAGTCTAAATGTAATCCATTTTAAATTCAGGCTGTAACACAATTTGGAAAAAATCAAGGGGTGTGAATACTTTATGAAGGCACTGTACAAACCTTCAACATAATAGGGACTATTTATCAGACACACAGGGTTAGGCTAAGTAACCTCCGGTTGTGATTCAACAAACTAAGTCATCTCAAATGAGAGGATCAGTTTGAGCAGAACAAGATGCAGAATCTCTAATTAGATGAGGATTTATTTGGGAGAATCAGTGATTCTGCGTAGTCCAATGTACGTCGTCAATCTCAAACACACACATACTGTCCTCTGTCTCTAGCCTCTCAGGATGAGTAACCAACCTGTGGAGTGGGTGGAACAACTTGAAACCATGACCCTCCCTCAACTACCAAGGCAGGCGGGAAGGCTAGCTGGTAAACATTTGCAGCGAGAAGAGAATCTATCCTTATAGGAAAACCAAAAATAGAAGCCCTTGCCTGTAGCCAGGCTAGGGAAGAGGCAGAGCAGAGGGGTGGGTTCCGGTTCCAACAGCCACATGATCTCAACAATATAACCAGGGCCAGAAACACTTTGTGGGGTATTCCAACCAGGAATGCTATTTCAAGCATGGTTACCACCCCAATGGCATCAGAACAGAAATACATTTCTGATGAGTGATATGAATGGTAGAATTGTGTGTCAACAAATAACACACAATCATTAGAAGTCAATTTGTTTATGAGTTTATGAGCATTTGGGGATAAACAAGGTGACTTACAAATAATTGGTTTGAACAACCAACTGTTGACGGAATGTCCAATGTGTATCAAAGCTAGTAGCAATATCAGAATGAAAGCATACCCAAAAGCGCTTCAACCCAGCTTCAACAAAGAGAATCAGGTGCTCGACGAAAGTATTATTTACCCCACGACACTTCAACAGGTGACTATCCAGGAAAATAAAGAAATATAAATCAATATTATTTCGGGCTATAAGACTATTCTACTCAGAACAACCAGGTTTGACTTTCTCTCATGAAAAAGTAAAATTAAAAAAATTATGCAAACTGACAGTGGAGCTACTTTTTTCAGTCTTGCCGATCACAACAACTCTACCGGACAAAGTTTGAAGCTTGTCCACTCAGATTGAGTAGCCTTTATCCAAAGGGCTCGCTAAACTGAAATCGATTGCTGGATTGCTCCCGGGGCTAAATAAGGTCACAAGGATCAACGTGAAACAGGCAGACTACAAGAAGTGTTTCAGGCAGTGACATGGCTAATCATTGTAGCCTCTGAGCTCATAGCAGTGTGACACTATCATGGCTGCGTTTACACAGGCAGCCCAATTCTGATCTTTTGCCCAATTCTTAGCAAAAGATCAGATCTGATTGGTCAAAAGACCAATTACTGGCAAAAGATTAAGAATAGGCCTGCCTGTGTAAATACAGCCTAAGTAGTGAGGTTTTACACACCATAGCCAAGTAGCCACGGGATCAGACATTGCAATGCTGTGGTCATTTACCGTTAGCAGACACCTGAACACGACAGCCAAGAAATTGCAATGTGGTGATTGAATGTGTGTTTTTACACACCTTAACCAAGTAGCCACATGGTTGGACATTGCAATACTGTGGTCATTTACTGTTAGCAGACTACACGTGTGTCAGATGTCAGGTTATGACATGGCTAATCATCAACGACTATGAGCTAATAGCCTATGTGTGGTTTTAAATATGATAGCCAAGTAGCCACGCAGTCATTGCAATCCAATGCTGTGGTCATTTACTGTTAGCAGACACCTGATTATTACAGATCAGACATTTCTGTCCCGGTGACTAGGAGGCATGATCCCTGGCCCCCGAGGAGCCTGGTGACCATGCCAACCGTGGAACTCTGCCAATACCAAAATCCAGCAATAGCAGAGGCTCTCATCTGCAACCTCAAACAGATTTCTGAGCAGATCTGCTTTCAGCTGCGGTGATACAGTATGACAGTTAGTTCCCCTAGCCCTGGTCTGGGCCAAACCGCTAACATTAAGGAGGGGGTGTTCAGTGGTTGTCCCCCAAACAGCACCCTATCCCCTAAATAGTGCATTACTTTTGACCAGGGCTCTTCAGGGAATAGGGTGCCATTTGGCCCAAAGGCCAGTAAAGTGCACCCTCTTAAGGATACCTAATAATGTGTAATGGGAAAGTATGATATCCTGTGTCCGATTTTGCCATCTAAACATGTTCAGTAAAAGCTGGAGTTCCGTGGTGTGTTGTTCTCACTTCACAGGCTCTGTCCCTCATTAAATAAAAACAAACAAAAATTAAACGTGTGTTGTTAAATTACATTTTTATAATGTAAGTTGTTAGAACCCCCAATTGCTTTCAATTATGGAATGAAGTTACTTTGACATTTGTTTTCTAATGGTAGTGGATCACTGTAGGAGGAAAGGACAAAGTCAATACAAACTAATTAAATGTAAAAATTATTTCAATTAATCAGTGAGAAAAGCCAAACCACATCCAAGGTAATTAAAGTAATACAGTGAACAGTGTAAGTGGATAATTAGCTGATTCTAGCACAGAAGCTAATGTAACAGGTTGCCAACAGTTCCTAGAAGATACTACAGTAGTTAAAGACATTGAACGGGATCTTAAGCACTTACAAATTTGTAACATATTGTGCAAATTGGAATTACATCTTTTTTTTGCATGACGTAACAACATATTACACTAAATGGATGACATTGTACACCATTTTCGGGGACTCGTTTTGGCTCGTGATCGCTATTTTTAAAACTACTGACTGAAATTATACAAAACCTTTATAAAACACATCTTTAAGCACCAGTAAAATCCAGAACCAGTCATAATTCAAGTCATTTTGGTCTAGCGGAAGAGGAACAGCTACACCATCTAATATAGGAGGAGCGGTTGCTGACTTAGTAACACTAATCTCATTAGGCTACGGGCCTACCTTTGGGGTGCTGCATGGGTCCGGATATGAATCTGTAACTTTGCTTTTTGCAACTCTTCAGACTTTAATTTTCACAAAGACACCATAGGCTACAGCCAAATGAAAGATCTTATCGAAACAGAGCCCATATTTAAAACATAATTCTCACAGATGTTCCTTGCTGTTAGAACTAATGCACCTTGTCCTGTCAGTTTACTGGCTAAAGATGAAGGGCCATTGTCTCACATTACATAACAGTGAGGACCCTGCATGGCAAACACTGCAGACCAGAGAAGCTGTATTCAAGAGGCAATTACAAAGAAATAGCATCACTGAATCATCTTTAAAAAGGTACAGTCTTGGATCGGTTCAATGGCCATTTCAATTCTATTTAGTCCTACTTATTGATTGCATTTAGAACTCCATCTATGAATTTGAGAGGGGTTACATTTCCGCAGCCCCATCCCTCAGCTGTATACCAAAACAGTTGTTCTCTCGAATCTCAGAATGTAGCTTTAAGCCTGGCATCTCTTTTCAATTATAGGACTTCTTGCATCAGAACTGCTAAGAATGATCAGCCCTCACCACAAGCATGGCCTACCCTTGTGTAATGTACAGTATTAAAACAAAACAATTTACAAAAGGCCAACCAAGCAAAAATAGCTTTGAGACGTGCCTGGCAAGCAGCCATATTTGATTTGAAATGCAAATAGGAAGGCCTTCACATTACAACTCAAATGCATGGAGGCAGATGAGTGGAAGTGGAAGACACACAGTATGGGAAATATTAACTGGAATATGAATACCCAATTTCAACCTCCAACCGTTTGGATCCTGTGCATGTCAGAGGTGTAGTATTCTATCAGTTGCTGTTGGCAGGACCGTAGTCCAGCGAGCTGCGGCTGTGAGCCTGTGATACTTGAATGCCGTGTGTTGCCTGTTGCTAATTATAACTGAACATATGAGAATGTGACAGGGTGGGAGAGCACAGGAGTGCACCCACTGAGCTGTTGGTTTGGGTCACACGCTCTTAACTGTCTGGGTCCAAACTAAGGCGGAGTCCCAGTTCTCTACACTTCTCCCAAAGTGTGCCCTTGCACACTTTCTCAGATGAATTTTACAATGTTGGAAATTGCCTTCAGCCAACGATTACACCAATTCCATGCTTTTTAAATCTATAAACAGGGAATGTGCAAGTGTACACTTCCGGAAAAGGGTGGAGAATCAGTTCGTAGCCTAACTATGGGTTAAGCACAGGCAGGCACAGAAAAGCACTGGACTTCTAAGTTCAAAAGGAATCCTGACGCAGTATTGGAATCTCATTGGAATCTCGTGAATTGTCTCTTATGTTTAAGGTTACACATAGCTGGGCTGGGTCACACAGAGGTGTGAAATTCAGAGATATTGTTGTTAATGTGCACGAAGACAGCCCTGGGGCTGCATTCCAGACAGTGGCTGCTACTATGGACTGCATTCATATAGCAGCCTACCTTTTATGATCACAGCTAAAATGGTTCTTAAGAGCACAATATCGAAGTTAACTCACCTTTATACCCAAGGGTGTTACCTACTGGGTAATGCACAACGCATTTATCAAAAGACAGGTTACAACTCAAGTGATCAAATTAAATTATGTAGTCAAATAAAATCAATATGAGACTAAGGACACACAGTAGTTATCGTTGAGAATAGTTCTCTGCCCCAACCACTTCCTCCGCTCTGCAGTCTGCACACATCAACCAAGCCCACAGAGAGCTACTTCTCTTCCCCTGCACCTCCCACTGCATCTCACCTCCCTCCCAGTAGGCCTGTGTCCCACCTCTCCCCCCAGAATGGAGGCACCTGACTGGAGGCACCCCTCCACTCCCCTGGTCCTCCAGACCACCAAGTTTACATTGCACATCCGGCTGTCATTATGCTGCCTGTCGACAGAGTCTGGTTGCATCCCAAATAGCACTCTATTCCCTACAAAGCTCCCTATTGCCCCTCATCAAGAGTAGTGCACTATATAAGGAATAGGGTGCTATTTGGGATGTAGCGCCGCCTCCAGCCCTGCTCATTACTTCCTCTCCCTGGGTTGTGATGACAGGCAGCAGAGGCCACTCTGAACACAACACAGGCCGGATCAATAAATTAGCCCTAACACTCGTGATGAACTCCTCCACAACCGGATGCTATTGGCCTTAGAGGTCTTTATAAGCCATAAACACATTGGCCTGTGGCTGTGAAAGGCTCTTATTATCGCCTATAGTTTTTTCCTTTGGGAATGCTGGAGGAGTGGCACTATCAGGTTTAGTATGTAAAATAAAGCACAATGCATGAACCAGTGTTCAGCACCATGTGGGAAATGACATGGATGCCAATCAAACTGACATACTGTAGCCGACAATCATAACAGCAGAATATGCTTTAAAGCTTACAATCATATTGCCATTAACGCCGTAGAACAGACCCACATACAAAGTGTCAAGCATCCCATCACACTATCACATGGATTCATGTTAAACTACTGCTGCTAATGTGATGTATTCATTGTTCATACTAAACAACGTAAATATAAATACTGCATTCACGACTCTATTCATGGAAAATAGGGCAGCTTTACAGTCTATAGAGTCAAACAGCAGTTTCATAAAGGGTTTGATTGCTATTCTAAATACTGCCTCTTCATGCCACTCATCTCAGTGCTGGTAATTGGACAAACAGGCCCATTGAAACAGTAAGCATATTTGTCAATCACTGCTGCTTTGACATAATGTAGCTCACACTGCTAATAATGTAATGGATGAATACACCCATTTAAAAAGGTCAGAGCAGTTGCTAATACAAGGGGGAAAAGACTTTTGATTGATGTTTCGTGAATGTCAGATTTGCATAAGCATGAAAATGATAGAAGTTATTGCTGGCGATGACTGACCTGCAGTGCATACTAAGCATCAATAGGAACGGTTAAATGGTTATTATGGAGTGCTCTTACAACTTGCACAGCAATATTCCAACAATTTCATTCTAAATGCACATTTTAGGAATATTTTACAAATGGTTGAGTGGAAAATTAACCAGGGTTGCGTTCAGTAAGACAGAACGATGTGCAACGCTGAATTCAACTGCAACGGTACTGTACTAAACGACCAGTTGAAAAATGTGATTATAGTACAGTACAAGTTGTGATTTCAGATGGTCACACCCATATTGATCAGGGCACACCTCGCCACACCTACCAAATGGGAGCAAACATTCCTCAGACTGTTGATGAACAGTACGCAATGTTTTGGGGTAACGTGTCGTTCTGTACAAACCTTCATGCAACCTAGCAAACGTTGACGCAAAGTGAACGCTCCCCATGTGTATTCAAATACTTCATTGCTTTTCTATGATAGCATGGAAGACCAATCCAATGGGAAAAGCCATGCAGCCCCTCCATGGACTTCAACATTTACATTACATTTTAGTCATTTAGCAGACGCTCTTATCCAGAGCGACTTACAGTTAGTGAATACATTTTTATTTTATTTTTTCATACTGGCCCCCGTGGGAATCTAACCCACAACCCTGGCATTGCAAATGCCATGCTCTACCAACTGAGCTACATCCCTGCCGGCCATTCCCTCCCCTACCCTGGACGACGCTGGGCCAATTTTTGCGCCGCCCCATGGGTCAACAACTAGACCAGGGCCCGGTTTCCCAAAAGCATCTTATGGCTAAGTTATTCATTAGAACCACTGAGCTCAATGGTTCTAACAATGAACTTAGCCTTAAGATGCTTTTGGGAGCTGTTAAATTCCGGTCCTTGAGAGCCAAACACTACTTGTTTTTGATTCTACCTGGTAGTTAATTCCACTCTCCTGGTGTCCTAGGTCTAAATCAGTATTATATTAGAAGGAGAGGATGAAAAACAGAAGTGTTTTGGCCCTACAGGACTGACATTAAACAGCCCTGAACTAGATGAAGAGAAGGGAGGGTGCCAACCCCATGTAGCCTGACATTACCTTACCCTGGCAGATCAATGACTCATATCAAAGACATAACAAACCAATCCCAGTATGGTAGGTGTCCCAACAGAGCTATCAGTCTTCTCTGAGACATTACATACCCAGAACATCTTTACTAGATTTGTCTTTTTACTGACACACCAAGGACTAAGCTAGGGAGTCTTCTGAACGATTTACTTCTTGCCCATAAAACTGAAACCAAAAAAGCTACCTTGCACAGCAAACATTTCAAGCATCCCCCTTTTTCTGCCTCTCATAACAGTGTCAACCTTCTGCTTACCAGCTCAAACCATCCAGTCTACCTCTAGCCATACTCCAAGTGTGAAGTCCACTTATAGGCTAAAACACAGCAAGTTTGCCCGGCTTTACTAGTGGTCCTTAACTATTACAATAAAATAAGGATGTATCAATATATCAACATTTGAATAATCATTCACCACATGAAAAAAAATATTTAACATTATTTTGTATTATTTTGTTGAATCGTACGATATACCAAGCAATGGTAAGCTATACCGTTCAATATTAATGGTACATTGATGGTATTCTGCCTTTAATAGGCCCCGTGTAACTCAGTTGGTAGAGCATGGCGCTTGCAACGCCAGGGTTGTAGGTTCGTTTCCCACGGGGGGCCAGTATGAAAAAAAAGTATGAAAATGTATGCACTCTAACTGTAAGTCGCTCTGGATAAGAGCGTCTGCTAAATGACTAAAATGTAAAGGTAAATGTACACGATCACAGTTGTAACGTTCCATCAATGCAAGCCAAGGGGTGTGGCACTACCATGCGCTGCAATAAGGCACACAGCATCGTTAAAGTAAATAGAGTAATTCGTGGAATTCCACGGCCAACAACTTCCATATTCCTGGTTACAATGTTGCCGTTCTTATGATGACTGACACATTGATATATTGTAGCGAGCAGCACCCACGCACATGCAAAACTCACGGACGTGGAGAACTGCTGCTGAAATACTGGACGAGTGTGGTTGGATTTAAAATAATTCGACTGCTTATTCGGCCAGAATGAGTGCCTCTGATATGGGGAAACACAGCTTGGCACACTCTGTTGTGTTTCATATAAACATAGATACTTCAATAGTGTATCATGTATGAATGGAGATAATGCAAAGTTTTAAAAGGTGTCTAGTCTAGTGGTACTGACTTTGATGGTAGCGGCTATCAGGTTATAATATGGCGGCTTCAAATCTCACTCCTCCATGCAGTTACAATTGAATTGCCATAATCTCTACACATGCACAGCCTACATTTCTAACAAGAATGTAGGCTATTTGTTACATTGGATGAACTCAGTAATGTTGATTAAGTTTTACAAACGTGGTGTTATTATAACGACCTCAATCGGCAATCTCATTTCACATACAGAGCGACCCCAAAACACACATGGACTCCGACTCCTGCTTCTCTTCTTACCAAATGCAATATGTGGTCACTTAGCCGAAAATTTTAAATTGTGTGTAAACGACTTAATTTCCTGTTGTAGTTTGAAAATGCAATGAGGTTCATGTTAAATTCCTCAACAGGCAACATCCTCTGCAGCCTAATCTCACACCATGAAATGTGATTTTGACCATTAATTCCGAAAAGTAGTGGACACGTTCACGAATTGAAATAAGAAACTGCATGCACAACAGTTGAGTTTACATCCGAGGAAAAACTATGCATTACGGATAACTCTGAAACAAGACATATAATCCCATTGATTCGAGAGTCAAGCAAGGTTTCTACATCGCCTTGCTCACTATTTCGCAACGCACTCCAATCAAATCCCTAATTAAACCAAGCATGGACAGAGAGAATGTCTCATTTCGACGTCTATTCAAGCAGCGGACTGGACACACATTATAATCCGGCAGAAAATGCTATCCTACCTGCGAATCTTCTACTGTTTCATTGCATGCAGTTAGCCCTTCAGATGCACATATAGCCAGCAGTCCTGCTCTATGGAGTAAAAAACCCTCCTCGCTGAGGAAATATCCAAGTGGCCAAATAGTGAACAGTAGTGGTGGTTGGTGTAGCAGGGAGGGGGAAGGTACAGGGGGAGGTAGCGGGGCGTAAGGGATAGCGCTGGGAACGCGGAAAACGTCATAAAAGAGGGACCTTCCGGGCTTTGTAGTCACTTCTGCCCGTAGTTGTGTTCCATTTAGTCAAAACAGCTTTGAAGTCCATTAAGGGATATGAGCTGAGAGAGACCTCGCCATTGTACCACAAGCAGGGGCATAGTAGTGAAACATAATATATGAAGACCAGGGCCCGGTTTCCAATAGCGATGGAATTTAAGCTTACGAGTGTTTTAACGATGCATCTTTCCGACAACGGCCGAAGATGTAACATGCGTTTCCCAAAACATCACACAGAGGGATAACTGTCGCTAAGTGAGTCGTTGGAGCATGTGTCGATAATGATAGGATCGAAAGAAGGGGAGCGCTGCTCTCGGATCAGCTTCCTACATTCAAATATTTCCTTAACATTACAATTATTTCACAATACTGACGACGGATCAACTCCAAGAGAGATATTACCACCTACGGCTGCAAATATTGAGGCGGCGTATTCTAACGCTTACAACAAAAAAATACGAAATCAACGATTTGGCACATCATTGCGCACGTTAGGCTACACATCATGAAATATATTGAGACAAATTACAGACAGTAGCCTACAAGTATCCAAATATAACTCAATTGACTGAACATGAAATGTGTTTCAATATGATTGAAATAGGCTTAGCCTACTGTTTACATTATAATGCAGTCATCTCGATTTTCATTTGAAGCATCGTTTTATACGTCGCTTGATTTTATCAATTGCAAAGACATTGGCAACTTTGTATTTGTATTTAACTTTGTTCTGAAGTTATCAGCGGAGAGATAGGAATAATGTTTAGCAGATATCTTCTGTGTATAAAGTGACGGGATAGGGCAAAAAGCATCTCGACGCACTTAGCTGTTCTACGAGTGGTCAGGCGTTAGTTTACAAGCGTTTTCAAGTGCAACGTTAATAACGATGGTTTTGGGTAATGACTATAATGACTATAATTTGCTGGAATGCTTTGGTATTCAAATAGTCTATGTCATTTGATATCATCTGGGTTGGGTGACCATTAATTGAAATTAGGCTATATAACCAGAGAGGTTTGTACATTTTTATTTCATGTTTATTTTATGAATTTAGTTCATGTTTTGTATTGACTGAAATATAAATTCATAAAATAAACATGACATAAAAATGTAAGCATTTGCCTATACCAATCCTGGCAATAGGTCCAGTCAGCATGCCAATTTCTCCCTCAACACTTGCACATTTTAGAGTGGCCTTTTATTGTCCCCAGCACAAGGTGCACCTGTGTAATGATCACATCAGCTCATGAAACATGGGACCAACACATTATATGTTGCGTTTATATTTATACTCCTAAACAGCTAAATAATCTCACTCAGTCTGGATGTGTACAGTGCAATGATGTCTACCGGTATATGTCTATTATACAGCACCCTGGTGATGTTATATTTGGTGCAATTAGGCTAACTCAATAAGTGAGAAAATATAGAGGTACATTTACATAATAGCAGGGTATTAAGAAAAGGAAAACAATTTCCTTTGAAACCAGATCTCACAAAGATATTTCAAATCAAATCAAATCAAATTTTATTGGTCACATGCGCCGAATACAACAGGTGCAGACATTACAGTGAAATGCTTACTTACAGCCCTTAACCAACAGTGCATTTATTTTAAACAAAAAAGTAAGAATAAAACAACAACAAAAAAGTGTTGAGAAAAAAAGAGCAGAAGTAAAAATAAAGTGACAGTAGGGAGGCTATATATACAATAGAATAAAGTGACAGTAGGGAGGCTATATATACAGGGGGGTACCGTTGCATAGTCAATGTGCGGGGGCACCGGCTAGTTGAGGTAGTTGAGGTAATATGTACATGTGGGTAGAGTTAAAGTGACTATGCATAAATACTTAACAGAGTAGCAGCAGCGTAAAAAGTATGGGGTGGGGGGGCAGTGCAAATAGTCCGGGTAGCCATGATTAGCTGTTCAGGAGTCTTATGGCTTGGGGGTAGAAGCTGTTGAGAAGTCTTTTGGACCTAGACTTGGCACTCCGGTACCGCTTGCCGTGCGGTAGCAGAGAGAACAGTCTATGACTAGGGTGACTGGAGTCTTTGACAATTTTGAGGGCCTTCCTCTGACACCGCCTGGTATAGAGGTCCTGGATGGCAGGGAGCTTTGCCCCTGTGATGTACTGGGCCGTACGCACTACCCTCTGTAGTGCCTTGCGGTCAGAGGCCAAGCAGTTGCCATACCAGGCGGTGATGCAACCAGTCAGGATGCTCTCGATGGTGCAGCTGTAGAATTTTTTGAGGATCTGAGGACCCATGCCAAATCTTTTTAGTCTCCTGAGGGGGAATAGGCTTTGTCGTGCCCTCTTCACGACTGTCTTGGTGTGTTTGGACCATGATAGTTCGTTGGTGATGTGGACACCAAGGAACTTGAAGCTCTCAACCTGTTCCACTACAGCCCCGTCGATGAGAATGGGGGCGTGCTCAGTCCTCTTTTTTTTCCTGTAGTCCACAATCATCTCCTTTGTCTTGGTCACGTTGAGGGAGAGGTTGTTGTCCTGGCACCACACGGCCAGATCTCTGACCTCCTCCCTATAGGCTGTCTCATCGTTGTCGGTGATCAGGCCTACCACTGTTGTGTCGTCGGCAAACTTAATGATGGTGTTGGAGTCGTGCCTGGCCATGCAGTCATGGGTGAACAGAGAGTACAGGAGGGGACTGAGCACGCACCCCTGAGGGGCCCCCGTGTTGAGGATCAGTGTGGCAGATGTGTTATTACCTACCCTTACCACCTGGGGGCGGCCCGTCAGGAAGTCCAGGATCCAGTTGCAGAGGGAGGTGTTTAGTCCCAGGATCCTTAGCTTAGTGATGAGCTTTGAGGGCACTATGGTGTTGAATGCTGAGCTGTAGTCAATGAATAGCATTCTCACGTAGGTGTTCCTCTTGTCCAGGTGGGAAAGGGCAGTGTGGAGTGCGATAGAGATTGCATCATCTGTGGATCTGTTGGGGCGGTATGCAAATTGGAGTGGGTCTAGGGTTTCTGGGATTATGCTGTTGATGTGAGCCATGACCAGTCTTTCAAAGCACTTCATGGCTACAGACGTCAGTGCCACGGGTCGGTAGTCATTTAGGCAGGTTATCTTAGAGTTCTTGGGCACGGGGACTATGGTGGTCTGCTTGAAACATGTTGGTATTACAGACTCAGTCAGGGACATGTTGAAAATGTCAGTGAAGACACTTGCCAGTTGGTCAGCACATGCTCGGAGTACACGTCCTGGTAATCCGTCTGGCCCTGCGGCCTTGTGAATGTTGACCTGCTTAAAAGTCTTACTCACATCGGCTACGGAGAGCGTGATCACATAGTCGTCCGGAACAGCTGGTGCTCTCATGCATGCTTCAGTGTTGCTTGCCTCGAAGCGAGCATAGAAGTGGTTTAGCTCGTCTGGAAGGCTTGTGTCACTGGGCAGCTCGCGGCTGTGCTTCCCTTTGTAGTCTGTAATAGTTTTCAAGCCCTGCCACATCCGACGAGCGTCAGAGCCAGTGTAGTATGATTCAATCTTAGACCTGTATTGACTCTTTGCCTGTTTGATGGTTCGTCGGAGGTCATAGCGGGATTTCTTATAAGCGTCCGGGTTAGAGTCCCGTTCCTTGAAAGCGGCAGCTCTACCCTTTAGCTCAGTGCGGATGTTTCCTGTAATCCATGGCTTCTGGTTGGGGTATGTACGTACGGTCACTGTGGGGACGACATCATCGATGCACTTATTGATGAAGCCAGTGACTGATGTGGTGTACTCCTCAATGCTGTCTGAAGAATCCCGGAACATGTTCCAGTCTGTGCTAGCAAAACAGTCCTGTAGCTTAGCATCTGCGTCATCTGACCACTTTTTTATTAGCCGAATCACTGGTGCTTCCTGCTTCAGTTTTTGCTTATAAGCAGGAATCAGGAGGATAGAGTTATGGTCAGATTTGCCAAATGGAGGGCGAGGGAGAGCTTTGTATGCGTCTCTGTGTGTGGAGTAAAGGTGGTCTAGAGTTTTTTCCCCTCTGGTTGCACATTTAACATGTTTGAACATTTTCATGTTCAAACATGTTGCTTCCTCTAAAACAAGTAACCGCAGGCATCAATGGGATAAACTTCAAGGCTAGGGCCTGAATCCAACTTGACTGTAGATTAATGGAAATTGCTACATATTGGTTTTTTAATGCGGTGCTTCTGTATTACACACAAAAAAAGCGGAAACAGAGTGAAGACCGCTTTCCAAAATGTAACATGCTAATGTAGGTCTACCTGTGGTTATTGATAAGAGATTAGCACTGCTGTCTCAGTGGCTCCCTACCAGATACATGAAAGGTTCTATGAGTTAATCGTTCTTTTAAGGAAATTATTTTCATTTCGGGAAGGAAAAGTAACTTCGGTATTCCATACTTGTTCTAAATGTTTTTTTAGATTCTTTAACCTATGTTTTACCAAAACAAGTTAGCATGGCTGAGTTAAATTCCATAAATGAAGGGCTTGCCGCATGTGGGTGAGTATTAAAATAAGGCTATATTTGTCCATAGCCCTTCTCTGGTTATATGTATGACTGCTGTATGACATGTAAAATAAAGTAAATACTGACACCTCGTGGTTACACATGAGAAGTGCAAACATGTGTGGCACACCTGCTGCTTGTAAGAGGGTATGATTTTAGTACATTCCCAAAGACACTTCCTCTTTGGAAAGACATGCTGTAACCATCTGGGTTAAAAAGAGAAGTCAGATCATAGTTCCAGTCTCAAACATGATATGGCAGCTAAAAAGGTCAAAGGACTCAGTCTCACACAGATGGTTTGGGCTATCATGGATGCAATCGTTTTACTGAACAAATTAATCAAACATTAAGGTCTCTCTGAGACCAAGTCAGTTCTGCTTTGGTAATATCCTAATACTTGGCAGACCCGCTAGTAGGGCAACCCCTCTTCCTCCTCCTCCTCTTCGGATGCTTTGGGCTCAGGCTTCCTGATGGCCGACTCCATCCCAGGCAGACTTGTCCTCCTCCGGGCTGCCGTCTCAATCTTCTGCACCAACTCCACGTCCCAGGGGTGGGTGACGAAGCTGAGCACCTCCCCATCCTCCACGCTCCCTGCACGTCCCACCCGCCCCGCCCGGTGGATGTAGTCCGTGTGGGATTCTGGGAAGTCGTAGTTGACCACCAGACGGACCTTCTGGGTGTCCAATCCTCGGGAAGCGATGTCGGTACAGATCAGCACGTCCACCTATAGGGATGGAATGTGAAACGTCGCCTATAACGTGTATGTTGTTAATGACGTGTTATTTTTACTGGGTGTCTTTTTAAAGTGTTTCTTTATTGTGTGACATGGAGCTTGTCACACAATGTGGACATAGATATTGTCACATGGAGTTTGATAAGCAATTTGCAACTGCGCAAGCAGACAAAGTATAATCTCGTCTCCTCTCACCTGTCCCTTCTGGAAGGAGTGGAAGATTCCGGCCCGGAGGGAGGCAGGCATCTCCCCCTGCAGTCGGACATGTCTCAGCCCCATGTCCTCCAGGGAGTAGCCCAGCCAGTTGACTGTAGGAGCCCGGTTACAGAACACCAACACCCCAGCCTTGTCCTGCTCTGCTGTCTTCAGGGCTTGGTGAAGCTCCAGAAGCTTGTCAGCTCCCCTCACCTTAATATTGAATAATATAGATTTGTTATATATAGTATACTATAAATTATATTCTATCAATTATACTAACTCATTTAATACTATATATATATATATATATATATAATGTAATTTACAGTATTCTGTAAATTTTTTTTTTTTTTAATCAAGTTAAATCACAGGATTTGCTGTGATGAATCTCGATTAATCGAAAATTCAGAAATTCAGCTGTAATATTTTTTTATACAAAAAGCATTACAGAATATTGACGTCTTCATTTTGTCCAAAGTAACGCTAAGCAAAATCTGACAAATTGATGAAGAACTCTTTCTTTAACGTCAATGTCAACTTGTTTTGATATCGCATTGTTGTTTTTAGCTGTATAGATTCTGCATTTTTTATGCTTTCAGACAATGCAAATAATCCCTATAGAAAAATAAGTGTGCACTAAAATTACAATAAATTGAGTTAACGGATTCACTTTCACAGCTCTACTATAAATACATACAGTTGAAGTCGGAAGTTTACATACACCTTAGCCAAATACATTTAAACTCAGTTTTTCACAATTCCTGACATTTAATCCTAGGAAACATTCCCTGTTTTAGGTCAGTTAGGATCACCACTTTATTTTAAGAATGTGAAATGTCAGAATAATAGTAGAGAGAATGATTTATTTCAGCTTTTATTTCTTTCATCACATTCCCAGTAAGTCAGAAGTTTACATACACTCAATTAGTATTTGGTAGAATTGCCTTTAAATTGTTTAACTTGGGTCAAACGTTTCAGGTAGCCTTCCACAAGCTTCCCACAATAAGTTGGGTGAATTTTGTCCCATTCCTCCTGACAGAGCTGGTGTAACTGAGTCAGGTTTGTAGGCCTCCTTGCTCGCACACGCCTTTTCAGTTCTGCCCACAAATTTTCTATAGGATTGAGGTCAGGGCTTTGTGATGGCCACTCCAATACTTTGACTTTGTTGTCCTTAAGCCATTTTGCCACAGCTTTGGAAGTATGCTTGGGGTCATTGTCCATGACATAACTATGGTCCTTATGGGCAAACAGTTCTATTTTTGTTTCATCAGACCAGAGGACATTTCTCCAAAAAGTACGATCTTTGTCCCCATGTGCAGTTGCAAACCATAGTCTGGCTTTTTTATGGTGGTTTTTGAGCAGTGACTTCTTCCTTGCTGAGCGGCCTTTCAGGTTATGTCGATATAGGCCTCGTTTTACTGTGGATATAAATACTTTTGTTCCTGTTTCCTCCAGCATCTTCACAGGGTCCTTTGCTGTTGTTCTGGGATTGAAGTTCATCTCTAGGAGACAGAACGCGTCTCCTTCCTGAGCGGTATGACGGCTGCGTGGTCCGATGGTGTTTATACTTACGTACTATTGTTTGTACAGATGCACATGGTACCTTCAGGCGTTTGGAAATTGCTCCCAAGGTTGAAGCAGACTTGTGGAGGTCCACAATCTTTTTTTCTGAAGTCTTGGCTGATTTCTTTTGATTTTCCCATGATGTCAAGCAAAGAGCCACTGAGTTTGAAGGTAGGCCTTGAAATACATCCACAGGTACACCTCCAATTGACTCAAATGATGTCAATTAGCCTATCAGAAGCTTCTAAAGCCATGACATCATTTTCTGGAATTTTCCAAGCTGTTTAAAGGCACAGTCAACTTAGTGTATGTAAACTTCTGACCCACTGGAATTGTGATACAGTGAATTATAAGTGAAATAATCTGTCTGTAAACAATTGTTGGAAAATGTACTTGTGTCATGCACAAAGTAGATGTCCTAACCGACTTGCCCAAAACTATAGTTTGTTAACAAGAAATGTGTGGAGTGGTTGAAAAACGAGTTTTAATGACTCCAACCTAAGTGTATGTAAACTTCCGCCTTCAACTGTAGGTACTAGTACATGGGTTTTATACATAGCTTTATATATAGACACTTTACAATATAGAAGAACACCAAAGAAACAAAGCAATACTAATACCAAACCAATGAAAACAATAATAATAAGTTGGAAATACCTTCAGGAAGGTCTGTTTTACATGTGGCATGAGGAAGTGAAGATTCTTGCTCTTGATGGTCACCATGCTGCCCAGGTCCGTCACCTATAACAACAAGTCAGTCTCATTTTAATGTGCATTTTACATAATGAGGCAGGAATATGCACAACCTGTGACCAGAGTCCTATGTGGTAGTGCACTATAGTATAGGGAGTAGGGTCTATAGGGAGTTTGGGACGCAGACAATGTAGGAAAAGGGGAATAATAACAGAATGATAATGACCTGGCTGAGAACCTCTCCGACCCCTCCGGGGAACGTGGCCCCCACCACCACCAGCTGGGCCTTGCGGGTTGGGCCGGGGCCCCGGGTCTCTGAGGGGTCGCTGGCCACGCGGATCTGGACCAGGATGCTCTCCAGCATGCCAGAGAAGCTGGGATCAAACATGGTGTCTGCCTCATCCACCACCATGAAGCTCAGCTCCCCCAGGTCTAGGTAGCGTCTCCGCAGGGCCTTGACGAGGGCACCGGGTGTGGCCACCAACACATCCGGGGGACCCTTGGTGAAGGCCAGCTTGATGTTGCCCACACCTTTCCCACCTCCCACTGTCTTCACCATCAGCCCGAATGGGCCACACAGGCTCCTGGCCACAGCAGAGACCTGGTCAGCGAGTTCTCTAGAGGGGACAAGGATAACAGAGCGAGTCCTGGGTGTGGTCTCTATAGACTCGGAATCTGTTGCTTTCTCAGCCTGTAGTTTGTGAATGATGGGCAAGAGGTAGCTCAGGGTTTTGCCACTGCCCGTCTCAGCTGCGCACAGGATGTTATAGCCTTTCAGGAGCTTGGGGATGGTTTGTAGTTGAACGGTTGTAGGGTGAGTTATGTTGTCCTTGCCCAAAGTCTCCACTAAGTCCGGGCAGAGGTGAAGGTTGTGAAATGTAATAGGTTTACTCTTCTCTTTGGCTTTGTCACCCTCCTCATCCTGGATTTCTGTGACAAAGGGTGGAGTGCTCTGAGTGTTGTTAACCGTGAAGTAGTCGCCAAATGATTTGTTGTGTTTCCATCCTTTGGAGGAGAGATGGGGCTGCTCAAATTTCCCAAGTGTGTAGCCTGCAGACTGATTCAGTTCTGGGTTCTTGCTTTTAATTAGGAGCTTGCCAGCCTTGATGGTGTTGACTTTGTTCTTGCTTCTCACCTGCTTCACATTTTCTACCTGCTCCTGCATGTGTCTGGGAATACGAATGACCACAGGTTGTGCTGTGGTTGACATGGGATGAGCACCACAGGCTGAACTCATTGTACCATGAATACATGCTACTGCTCTGAAATGACCCGAGGACGAGTAGTTGTGTTTTGATATCAACGTAGACAACACTGAGTAGCCGACCTTCACAGACTGCATTCTGTTGGTAAATTAGCTAGCTTACGTTAGGTAGGAGGAATCAGCTGGTGCACGTCTTCACAAACAAATAGACAATACAGTTTCTGCTGTATTTCATTATAGTGTATACCGTGAATTTATCAAATGCTTTAGAGAACAAGATATATTGGATTATATATGTTTTTACCGGACTGTATTTTTCGTTTAATTTCAAACATTAAATTTCACATGCGTCGGTGGTGAATAATGATGACGTCGAGTCTGCTGATCCGTCGCAGGAGATGACGCGTTGCAGATTGAATAGAACGGTAGCCCAGATAGAAATACAATATATAGAATGGACATTTAAAAATCATTGCTCTCCAGTTGTTGTTTTTATGACATTTTTCTGTTTAGAAAGTATGTTAGATGTTATGTACATTATGGAAAGTTTTTTAATAGTACATGTCGGCTACCCGTGTAGTACTAGAATGGAACAGGGTAGAATATATGGGCCAACTTCCATCCACAGTGGGATCAGTGTTATATTCTCTGTGTTGTGTTAATGTATTATTGTACTTGAGGACAACTTGAGTTTGGCTGTGTGGATTGGAGACAGCCAGCCAAGTAATTATTGTGTTTCAATACTGGGTTAATTGTTAAATTCAATTATGCATGTATCTGTCTTCAGACCATTTTGAAATTGATCCTTACTAGTATTGTAAAATGTTGCTGTGTTTGTATGTGTGTTAGACTAGTTTTATGTGCTTGTATCCGTGCTGTGCCATTATGATACATGTACTAAATCGTTATTGTAGCCTATTGTACTGAAGAGCCACCGACAACCTGTGGACCAAAAAAAAAACAAGGAAGTCATACAGTTATTGAACTTCTCTCCAACCTAGATTTTACATTTCCATTTTTGTCATTTAGCAGACTGGGCACTGGTCCTTACAGTTAGTGCATACATTTTTTTATTTTTTTTTCATACTGGCCCCCCGTGGGAATCGAACCCACAATCCTGGCGTTGCAAGCGCCATGCTCTACCAACTGAGCTACACGGGGCCATGTAGATCAAAGCCAATGTGAGAGTACAACCCACGTGATGAGCTCACAGCTCTATTCACCCTGGACCTGATGATGAAGATTGCCTCTGATGATCTCTGTGGTTCAGTAATCACTGATCTGTCACCAGTATTGATCCCTCATCAGGCACAGTTCCCCTGCCAGTAATAGGGTGTCACGTGTTGACTGTTAGTTCAAGCATTGGGCAAAACCCTGACATTGCTATCCAGAACAGTACTGGTGGAAAAAAAATAGGAAAAATAGAAGAGCTTTGACAGTATTAGAGAGAACTACGGGAAAGAAGTGAGCAGTGAGGAGAGGCGAATAATGTTGGGTCTTGATTGGTTTTGTTGTTGTTCTTTCAGTAAACAGTGGAGGGCAGCATACATCAAGGATGAAGACCAGTAAGTCAAACCCGTAAACCACAAAACCTGTCATATGCTCCACTCGATACCTATCCTGTGTATGCATTTTACACTAGATCTTCTTCAGAATTTTAGTGCCAATTTCTCTGCCAATTTTTCCGGTATTCTTTTGCATGATGAATAGGCGTCTACATGTAGCTATTTTCACTTAGGTGTTCAATCAAAATGCCTTTTACTGTTATACTCAGTTCAGTTATGTTCCAATATTAAATAGATACATTGTTGTCATTTGCTTTCTTGTGGTTTTGTATTTGAATAAAACAAGTAGGCCTAAAGAAAATAATTTAGAATTCAGATAAAATACATCTCAAATAATCCTGTCTTCTCCGATATTTGGAAAGTTAGAAATAGGCCTCATTCCTCATCTTGTGAGGAATTCGGACAGATTCTTGTGCAATATAATAATAACAGTCAATATTTAAGCCATATTATGGCGCATGTCAGTCAAGGTGATGTATTGAAGTTCAGTGTGCTATGCTGTGCAGAAGCTCAAGCCTCAATCCTTGAAAGAGAGCGACACACACCTCTCTCAAACACAGGACAAGTGAGGGGGTAGAGGGTTTCTTTTTTCCCTCACAACTTTCTTTACGAGAACTTAATATCGTTAACCACATCCACACCCTCCCACACAATTTGTGTACATTGTGTTCTTTATCTTCTCCCTTTAAAGGTCATCTGAGAAGATAAGAGGCACACATGTAACCTGAATTAAGCAGCAACAAGTAGTGGGTCTGGAGACATGCTCTAACAGCATTGTACTCATGCAGACGTCAATAAAACAAATAATAACCTACCATACAAAAGAGAATGCATACAAATCAGTGTTTACAGTGTAGGACATGTTGTGAGGTAGGCAAGTGCTAAATCTGTTATTCACTTAATAAATCTTATTGGAATATTTTTTTGAATATGGTGTATTAAAACTGAACATCCAAAATAACTTTTTTGAAATAAGATCAGAGAACTTCGGTTAGTAAATCATGTTATTTCTCTATTTTGGTCACATAGCAACTTTGTACATAACACCCTTATCCTATATAAATGCGATAATTTCCCAATAATATCAATATTGCAGCTCTAAAAATCACTGATTAGTTTGTTGCCTAACGTATCAAAGCAGAGGGTTATGCTTCAACACCGAATTGTCTTTAGAATTCAACTGTCATTTCAAAATTAACTCAACCATGGACTGTCAAGGTAACATATCGATAGCAGTTTTATTAGTATGATCTCAAACAAGTATATTTTGTGATGGAATTCAATTTCGCCAGGTGATGGCATACAGTGAATGTCAATGAGGGTTACATGTAGTGAGTGCTTTTGCTTGGAAATTTAGACCACAGGAAATGTGACATTGCTTTCGCATGCATGTGTGAACTTCAGCGTCTGTACGCCCACATACGTCAAACAAAAACATTCTCTTGTTTTTTTCTTATCTTTGCTGTATATGTTATTTTTCACGAATATTCGATAAGAGGATTTTGTGTATGCAAGTGTTCTGTCTCATTTAGATATTATGATTATATATAAATATATATATATATAAATATTTCAGTGTGTACACTGTAACTTGTTGGTGACTGAGGGCTCTAGAGGCCAGGAGTGCATCGTGTTATTACGGCCCAATCAGTGCTGGACTGTCGCCACGAAAATCTAGTTAAGAGAGAAGGGTTGAAGGTTGTCTCTAATTTGGTTTAATCTAATGATGCACAGAATGGATGGCAGTGATACATTTAAAGGGATTGTGAAATCTGCTCAACACGAAAGGGTCAAAAGGTTTATTTGATCTGCAGGCCAGAAAAAATATCTGTATAGTCTATAGGGCAGGGTTCCCCAACTGGCGGTTGGTTTTATTTGTCCCCTCCCAAGTTTTCGGCTATTATTATTATTATTATTATTATTATTATTATTATTATTATTATTATTATTATTATTCTTTTTTATGTTGGTCAACACCAGCAAATCAGCTCCACGTGATTTTAATTGTGGAAATCTGTTTCAAATTATTCCCACGCATAATAGAGAGATACAGTATATGTGATCATATAAAAATGTAAGCAAGGTTTGAAATGATTATGTTTAAGTCAAATGTTATATCTGTTTGGGCTTCTTGTGGTCAATTTGCAGTCTACAAATTATTTATAATTATGTTCCGGCCCACTGACCATCCGCTCAAGAAAAAATTGGCCCGCGGCTGAATCTAGTTGATGATCCCTGCTATAGGGTATAGGATATATTGAACTAATCACCAAAGCAATGCATTCCAGGAAAGTGTGATGGCCTACTTAGTATAAGGACAGATTTAAATTCTATTGCATATGTCACAGACTTTATCACCGACATGCAGAATTATTGCATAGACCGTGGGGCAGTCTGTTGAATTCCTACAGTCCAATAGGCAACGTGAACACAGAACATTTAGTTAATTGAAGCCAGCATGGTCCGTTTTAACTGTAATTGTGTCCGGCAGAGATGTAGGCCAATAGTATATGAGAGCCTACATACGTTCAAAATAGGGATTGAGAAATTATAAATGAAAGGTCAAAAGGAAAATTAAAAAAAATGTGTGATGATCTCAGATAAAGTGTCACTTCATTCTGATTAAATCAGAGTAGGACAGCAGTTCTGTACATCTGGATAACTTTATTATTCGCTATAATAATGTAGGCCTAATAATAATTTCCTTTGCCACTGTCCATGTTGACGCAATGAACTTCAATATGAGATTTAACTACATATCCCAGGAGCTCTTGCCAGCCTTATCCGTGTTTGTGCGTGTGTGTGTGAGATAAATGTTTACTGTTCATTTCTGATTGTTTATTTCACTTTTGTGTATTATATATTTCGCTTGCTTTGGCAATGTAAACATATTGTATGTTTCCCATGCCAATAAAGCCCTTTGAGATGAATTGAGAGACAGAGCGTGCGTGCGCTCTGTTGTGTACCGGGGTTTGCTGACGTCACTGCTGGAACTGCCCTGTCACGCGCAGTTAGTAAAAGTTGGGATAGAAGGCGCTCGAGTGAGAGAAGAGAGTCAATTTTACAGACAACCTTGTCTGTCTTGTTGACACCAAACTGCGATAAATCAACTTGACGTTCGCAAGGACAAAAGAGTAGACTCGCTGTAGGACAATCAAAAGTTTAACGATCATTTTATTACCAAACGTCGCCGGGGAGGAAGAATAATTTTTGGATTTATAATCAAGGAAGAAAAACTAGTTCACGCGGGTCGATTGCTCGCTACAATTTTGATTTGCTAAATAAAACAAGTTTTGTTGTTTCAGTTAACGTTAGTTCTGTAAATGTTGTGACATTTAAAATACTATTTTGCATTAGCCGTCGTTCGAGTGACGGGTGAAGCCGAGCTGTCAACCCCGATGACTACTGCAAACTGCACTGGTAATGAGGAGCTGGACTTCAGGCTGATCTTCGGAGAGGACGGCCAACAGCAGTCGCTAGGCCCCGCAGGTTAGAATTTTCTCTTTGCCGCGAATACCCTGTAAACTTCTCTTGACGTAGAAGACTGCACAGATGCAATTACATTGCAAACAACAAGAACATTGCAGAAGCGGCATTGGTTGCAACAGCGTAGCTAATGTGAACAAGCTAGGGAATTTTCTGGCTGCAGAAAGTAGAATAAGTAGCCTAAACATCAACATTCGTCTTATTTCTATTTTTGTATGCAATTACACACGGACTTTTCACACAGTTAAAATATGGGGTTTTAGGAACGTGAGCCTACACAACAAACAAGCGCGCGACAGCAGCTGTCAAATAGCTGTGTCCTCATGCTAACTAGCTAATTCCCACAAAAAGTTGCAAAACTGTACTAAATAATGTATAAATAATATATTTAAATACTGCAGCACATGCTGAAATGTATGTGGCTTTTAACATAAAGAATAATGTAGCTAGCTAGAAATATATTTCAAAAGAGTAGCTTGGCAGCTGATTAGCTAAGATAGGTAGCTCACGAAAGGACACAGCTGTCAGTCATTCAGACACCTATAGCTTAGCAAGAATGCATTATACCTGCCTATCAGCTCTACTTGTTTCAAATATTCGCTCCAATCAATGCATTTTATTATCGATTAGCCTTAAGAAAACGAATTGAATAGGTTTTAAACAGCAATGCCAAGAACTTGGTAGCATTGGGAACGTCATATTGTAAGAAAGTTGACCATGCATGCATGTACAACTCTTCCACTTGTAACAAACTTGTTAGTGGTCCTGCAAGAGATGTTGATCATAATACTGAATAGAACTTAAAAAGTACAACAATTAGACATAAATAGCAATATAGTGAATGCAATAAATTAGTTATTAGTAATACAAGCAAGCAAATATTCTATATATTTTCCTGCTTAGTTTAAATGTTTGTCTGTTATTGTATTTCTAAATGACCTTCTCAGAAATTAAGAGGTTATTACATCAAGTAATATTACTGCCTATAACTATTTATTTGTAATGCAGATAAATGTGTAAGGTGTATGTTTAAATAAGGGTATTTGGTACGTTGACTATGCAGCTTGACAAAACACCATTACAACAATAAACAACACAATAAATGAAACTGAATTAATAAACTGAAACAATACATTTCCCAGTATATAAGACATCTCACAACCTAGGCTATACAGGTTTTTTTGTGTAATGTCTTTGGCCAAAAAGTCCAAAGACATCCAATAACCGTGTCACCCTGCTGCCATTTCAATCATCTCTGCAGATTGTGCCCAGTTTGCTGGCCACAGGGGCCCAATCCAGTATTTGACTCTCACAAATAGAGGTGTGTGTGTTTGTGAGAAGGTGGTGGTTCATATCAGCATCTGTCAGTGTGACCAGGTGTGCAGAGAAAGAACCAGATCTGTGGAATTCTGGTGAAGCATCATGCAACAAGATTCTATTTGTGTTTTGTTTGTGTATTTTGGACGGTTGTTTTGGAAACATGACTAGACAAGGGGTTTAACCATTCTGAGACAAGAGAAGACAAGCAAGCTGCCATTCATTCATTCATAACCATAGATCTAGGAGTTCCATGCTATTTAAAAAAAAACATCTCTCTTTCACCTACAGTTGAAGTCGGAAGTTTACATACACCTTAGCCAAATACATTTAAACTCAGTTTTTCACAATTTCTGACGTTTAATCCTAGTAAAAATTATCTGTCTTAGGTCAGTTAGGATCACCACTTTCTTTTAAGAATGTGAAATGTCAGAATAATGGTATAAATAATTATTTATTTCAGCTTTAATTTATTTCATCACATTCCCAGTGGGTCAGATGTTTACATACACTCAATTATTATTTGGTAGCATTGCTTTTAAATTGTTTAACTTGGGTCAAACGTTTCGGGTAGCCTTCCACAAGCTTCCCACAATAAGTTGGGTGAATTTTGTCCCATTCCTCCTGACAGAGCTGGTGTAACTGAGTCAGGTTTGTAGGCCTCCTTGCTCGCACATGCTTTTTCAGTTCTGCCCACAAATTGTCTATAGGATGAGGTCAGGGCTTGGTGATGGCCACTCCAATACCTTAACTTTGTTGTCCTTAAGCCATTTTGCCACAACTTTGGAAGTATGCATTTGAAAGACCCATTTGCGACCAAGCTTTATCTTCCTGACTGATGTCTTGAGATGTTGCTTCAATATATCCACGTAACTTTTCCTCCAAACATAAAGATGGTCATTATGGGCAAACAGTTCTATTTTTGTTTCATCAGACCAGAGGACATTTCTCCAAAAAGTACGATCTTTGTCCCCATGTGCAGTTGCAAACCGTAGTCTGGCTTTTCAATGGCGGTTTTGGAGCAGTGGCTTCTTCCTTGCTGAGCGGCCTTTCAGTTATGTCGATATAGGACTTGTTTTACTGTGGATATAGATACTTTTGTACCTGTTTCCTCCAGCATCTTCACAAGGTCCTTTGCTGTTGTTCTGGGATTGATTTGCACTTTTCGCCTCAAAGTACGTTCATCTCTAGGAGACAGAACGCGTCTCCTTCCTGAGCGGTATGACTGCTGCGTGGTCGGATGGTGTTTATACTTGCGTACTATTGTTTGTACAGATGCACATGGTACCTTCAGGCGTTTGGAAATTGCTCCCAAGGATGAACCAGACTTGTGGAGGTCTACAATCTTTTTTCTGAAGTCTTGGCTGATTTTCTTTTGATTTTCCCATGATGTTAATCAAGAGGCACTGAGTTTGAAGGTAGGCCTTGAAATATATCCACAGGTACACCTCCAATTCACTCAAATGATGTCAATTAGCCTATCAGAAGCTTCTAAAGCCATGACAACATTTTCTGGAATTTTCCAAGCTGTTTAAAGGCACAATCAACTTAGTGTATGTAAACTTCTGACCCACTGGAATTGTAATACAGTGAATTATAAGTGAAATAATCTGTCTGTAAACAATTGTTGGAAAAATTACTTGTCATGCACAAAGTAGATGTCCTAACCGACTTGCCCAAACTATAGTTTGTTAACAAGACATTTGTGGAGTGGTTGAAAAACAAGTTTTAATGACTCCAACCTAAGTGTAAGTAAACTTCCGACTTCAACTCTAGCTAGAATTCATGCTTGGATTCTGTGAAACTAAGAGAAGCACAACTGGATACTGTTTTAATTCAAACCCTGAATTCTGTGTAGGGCGAATGCATCTTCCATTTTATCTTGAAAGCTTGATTACCGGTTTTCATTAAATAGGGCCAATGTCTGCAGAGTTAGACAGAGTTAAGCCTAGCTCTGCCCTTTTCATGAAGCTATGGCAAAACTATGAATCCAAGGCTTGGCTAGTCCTCGCTCATCCACAATCAATTTTTCCCTAGATTATAAGAAGACTAATTTGGAGACGAGTAGGAAAAAGTGCTTTTGGAATAAGCGTAGGAATAAAAGCGCCACTGTGGTTTTAATCTGGTTGGACTGTGTGCCTTGGCCTGTATGGCCAGTGCCTGTTCACATTAATAACTGGAGTGGAACACGGAGACACAAAACCAGAGTAACGGTGAGTTGAACGGTATGGCACCAAGTTGAATTGCTCTCTCTCTCTCCCTTTCTCTCTCTCTCTCTCCCTTTCTCTCTCTCTCTCCCCCTTTCTCTCTCTCTCTCCCCCTTTCTCCCCCTTTCTTTCTCTCTCTCTCTCTCTCTCTCTCTCTCTCTCTCTCTCTCTCTCTCTCTCTCTCTCTCTCTCTCTCTCTCTCTCTCTCTCTCTCTCTCTCTCTCTCTCTTCCTCAGCCCTAGCCTCACTCACACAAGTCAGGGCTCGCTAGAACAACCTGGAGCACCTCTATTTCCTTCATTTTTTAAAATGTTGTTGCTTGAACTAGGCTGCTCTCAAAGAATTGGGCTATTATGTGATTATTAATGGGGTTTCCTCAGATAAAAAAAAAAAAGTAACTATGAACCCAGAAAAATAGCACAGCAGATTCTCCATCCTCTCAAATAGAACAGTACGCTATACCCTAGTTATAGGTAGTGACAGACATTTTATTCTATCAGTCACACTGAATCCCGTCAGTAAGGTATGTAGTACCCAACTGTTTGTTTACATAGCCTAATTGAATAGTAAACATTAGTGTAAGAACTATTGTAAAAAACACACAAACCTATGGAGTCTAGACACACCCCATTTGTTAACTTTTTAATCTGACCTCTACCGCAGTAGGTCTTACCTCTGTGTATAAACGTGTGATTAAGAAGACTGCACTGTGCCACGCTTTCTCTCTCTCTCTCTCTCTCTCTCTCTCTCTCTCTCTCATCTCTCTCTCTCTCTCTCTCTCTCTCTCTCTCTCTCTCTCTCTCTCTCTCTCTCTCTCTCTCTCTCTCTCTCTCTCTCTCTCTCTCTCTCCTCTCTCTCTCTCTCTCTCTCTCTCTCTCTCTCTCTCTCTCTCTCTCTCTCTCTTCCTTCCTTCCCCCAAAGGCGTTATTGCCATGGGAAACGTGTTTACATTACCAAAGCAAGTGAAATAAACAAAACTGAGAAGACACAAAACAACAGATTAGAATTTAACAGTAAATATTGCACTCAAAAAGGTTTAAAAAAAGATATACATTTCTTCTATTTTCAGCTATGTACAGTGTTTTAGCAATGGGCAAATAGTTGTAGTACGAATAGTAGGGGAAGATAAATAAACAGATAATATATTAGTGGTATTTATAATGTTGTTTGTGCTCCCTTTTCTCATGGCAACGGGCTACACATCTTGCTGATGGGATTGCAGACAGGTATTTTGCCTAACAGATATGGAGTTTATCAATGTTTGATTTGTTTTGAAATGCTTTGTGGGTGTGATCTGTGGGAAATATGTCTCTCTAATGTGGTCATACATTTGGCAGGAGGTTAGGAAGTGCAGCTCAGTTTCCACCTCATTTTGTGGGCAGTGGGCACATAGGCAGACCTGGCTCTGTGATTTGAAGGAGTCAGGCGCAGGAGGGTAAATCACAGAATACAGAGTTAATTCTGTAGTACACAGTTACGCTGGATAGCGTCAACAGTCCAGTGCGCAAAACAGGCACACTGGAACAAATACAGCCACACAGGGAAAATATACCCCGGCAATACAAAGTACAGGTAGCTCCACCGAGCTACACTCATCTCACATGAAACAATCACCCACAAGGACAAGTGGGCAGAGGGAACACTTATACATGTACTAATGAAGGGAATATGAACCAGGTGTGTGTAATTGACAAGACAAGACAAGACAAATGGAATGATGAGATTGAGCGGCAGTGGCTAGAAGGCCGGTGACGACGAACGCTGAAGCCTGCCCGAACAAGGAGGGGAGGCAGCTTCGGAGGAAGTCGTGACCGTACCGCCCCCCCTTGACGCGCAGCTCCAGCAGCGCGCCGACCCCGGCCTCAGGACAGTGTGGAGCAGGGCGAGCCGGATGGCGACGGTGGAAATCAGGCAACAGGGAGGGATCGCGGATATCCCTCAACGGGACACAGCACCGTTCCCCCCACCCAATGCCTCGAATCCAGGATGGTACGGATGGAGTACGCTGGGGCCCCCTTCATGTCCAGAGGAGACGGAGGGACCTCCCGCACCTCAGACTCCTGGAGTGGACCAGCCACCAATGGCCTGAGGAGAGACACATGGAACGAGGGGTTAATACGGTAAACGGGGGAGTAATAACCTATAGGTAACCTCGTTAATTCTCCTCAGGACTTTGAAAGGCCCCACAAACCGCGGGCTCAGCTTCCGGCAGGGCAGGCGGAGGGGCAGATTCCGGGTCGAGAGCCAGACCCGATCTCCCGGTACGAAGACCGGGGCCTTACTGCGGTAGCGGTCAGCGTTGGCCTTCTGACAACGCACAGCGTATTGGAGGTGGACGTGGGCAGCGTCCCACGTCTCCTCCGGGCGCCGAAACCAGTCATCCACCGCAGGAGCCTCGGTCTGGCTCTGGTGCCACGGTGCCAGAACCGGTTGGTAACCTAAAACACATTGGAATGGTGTTAGGTTAGTGGAGGAGTGACGGAGAGAGTTCTGGGCATATTCGGCCCATGGCAAGAACACCGACCACTCCCCCGGCCGGTCCTTGTAGTAGGACCGCAGGAACCTACCCACATCCTGATTTACCCATTCCACCTGCTCATTAGACTCGGGGTGGAAACCAGAGGTCAGGCCTTCCAGACCTCGGATGTGAACTGGGGACCTCAGTCAGACACTATATCCTCTCGTACCCCGTAGTGCTGGAAGACGTGTGTAAACAGGGCCTCTGCAGTTTGCAGGGCCGTGGGAAGACCGGGAAGAGGAAGGAGGCGGCAGGCCTTGGAAAAGCAGTCCACAACGACCAGGATGGTGGTGTTACCTTGGGAGAGGGAAAGATCAGTCAGGAAATCAACACTCAGGTGAGACCATGGTCGTTGTGGAACTGGTAAAGGTTGTAACCTACCCGCTGGGAGGTGCCTAGGTGCCTTACTCTGGGCACACACCGAGCAGGAGAACACATACACCCTCACGTTCGTAGCCAAGGTAGGCCACCAGTACCTTTCGGTCAGGTAGCGCACTGTACGACCAATACCTGGGTGACCAGAGGAGGGTGACGTGTGTGCCCAGTAGATCAGACGATCACGGATAAGAGCAGGCACGTACTGCAGCCCAGCTGGACACTGAGGTGGATATGGCTCTGTGCGTAACGCTTGCTCTAATCCGCGTCCATCGCCCATACTATCGGTGCCATAATGCAGGAGGCTGGGAGTATGGGGGTGTTGTCTCTGGGCCTCTCCTCTGTGTCATACAGCTGTGACAATGCCTCTACCTTCACGTTCTTCGTACCCGGGATGTATGATAGTTTGAAATCAAACCGGGTGAAGAATATGGCCCACCTGGCCTGGCGAGGATTCAGCCTCCTCGCTGCCTGGATGTACTCCAGGTTACGGTGGCCCGTTCAGACGAGGAAAGGGTGTTTCGCCCCTTCGAGCCAATGCCTCCACACGGTCAGGGCTCTGACAACAGCCAACAGCTCCCGATCACCAACGTCGTAGTTCTGCTCCGCCTGGCTGAGCTTCTTAGAGAAGAATGCACAAGGGCGGAGCTTGGGTGGCGTGCCCGAGCGTTGAGACAGGACAGCGCCTATCCCTACCTCGGACGCATCCACCTCCACTACGACAGTAGTGATGGATCGGGGTGGGCCAGAACTGGGGCTGAGGTGAACAGACCCCTCAGGTTACTGAAAGCCCTGTCAGCCTCAGCAGACCAGCGGAGCCGGGACGGCCCACCCTTCAACAGAGTATAAAGGTCATTTTCCAACAGTCGGGTCAGCACTTTGCAAACCAGGGACACGTGCTCGGCACGCGTAGTGGAATACACCAGAATGTCATTGTTGTAGACCACTACACCGCGACCAAGCATGTCCCGAAACACCTCGTTCACAAAGGACTGGAAGACGGATGGAGCATTCATCAAACCGTAGGGCATCACCGGGTATTCATAATGCCCCGTGGTTGTGCTGAATGCTGTCTTCCACTCATCCCTCTCTCGAACACGTACCAGGTTGTACGCACTCCTGAGATCGAATTTGGTGAAGAAGCGCGCCCCATGCATTGACTCGATCACTGAAGGAGTGAGGGGGCAAGGATAACTAAATCTTATTGTCTCCTTGTTCGGTGGTCGATAATCCATTTTTCTTCAGAAAAACTAAACTTGAGGAGGCTGGTGAAGTGGAAGGACGTGTATATACCCCTGGCGCAGGGACTCGGTGACGTATGTTTTCATAGCCTCTGTTTCAGCCTGGACAGGGGATACACATGACTCCTGGGAGGCACAGCGTCTACCCGGAGGTTTATCGCGCAATCCCCCGCCTGATGAGGTGGTAACTTGGTTGCCTGCGTTTTAGAAAACGCGTGCGCCAAATCGAAGTATTCGGGGGTAATGCGCACGTTGGAGGTACTGTCTGGACTTTCCACCGTGGTTGCACCAACGGAAACACAGAGACACCTACCCTGACACTCTCGCGACCACCACGTGAGAACCTTCTGCGGCCATGAGAAGGTGGGGTTGTGGAGTGCTAACCAAGGGATACCTAATACCACAGGGAAAGCAGGAGACTCAATAATAACAAAAAAAGTGACTTGCTCGCAACGGGTCTAGTGGGAAATCATGGTGACTGGTGCTGTAACTTCCCTAACAAAACTGGACCCTAATGGTCGACTATCGTGCTCTCGTGGGGAGTGGAATGGATAGGGGAACTAATGAAATGCCTAAACTGTGTGAGATGCCCTGTCCATAAAGTTGCCAGCTGCGCCTGAATCGACTAGCGCGTTACACTGGGGAACTAACATGTGTTCAGGAAAGTAGATGGGTAGGGTACAGTGTGCAGCAGAGGGCTCTGAACGAGTGTGGGTGTTCGATACCTGGGGTGATGCGTGAAATGGAGCGGCAGTGGCTAGAAGGCGGGTGACGACGAATGCCTGCCCGAACAAGGAGGGGAGGCAGCTTCGGAGGAAGTCGTGACAAAGACAGGCTATGGCGGCCACTCTCAATAATAAGGCTATGCTCACTGCGTCTGTACATAGTCAAGGATGTTCTTAATTTTAGGTCAGTCACAGTGGTCAGGTATTCTGCCACTGTGTACTCTCTATTTAGGGCCAGATAGCGTTCCAATTTGCTCCGTTTTTTGGTTGAGTCTTTCCAGTGTGTCAAATAGTTATCTTTTTGCTTTCTCATAAATTCGTTCGGTCTAATTATGTTGCTGTCCTGGGGCTCTGTGGAGTCTGTTTGTGTTTGTGAACAGAGCCCCAGATCCAGCTGGCTGAGGGGACTCTTCTCTAGGTTCGTATCTCTGTAGGTGAGGGTTTTGTTTCTCTCACTCTCTCTCTCTCTCTCTCTCTCTCTCTCTCTCTCTCTCGTGATTTGTTGTTCAGGAAATGTAGTTCCCTTTGAAGTGAGGCATTCCAGTGAGTGCTGTAGTGAAAGGCATTAGCCTAACTCAGTCAGTGCTGAAGGGTTTTCCCCCACTACTGTAGGCCTACAACCGTGTTGAATGGAAGAGGGAAAGTCCTTCAAATCTAATAACAATTGACAGAATGTTCAACTCTACTGCCAGGATTAGGCCTAGGCTGTAGTCGAAAGTAGCAACCTGTCATTTTGACAAGGTTATTAATTTAAAGGCATATTCACTTCTCACTGAAACTTGAGAGTAGTGGGAATAGGCTATAGATGTACTGTAATATGGTTGCTTTTTTTTCTTACGATATTTAAGAAACACATTGTTACTCTTTTTCTATCCCTAGCTAGTGTGCTCATGTGGTATTGAGCGAGGCTGTGTACAGTGAAAAGTGAAGACCTAACACCAAACCTTTTTAGGGCCTTTTGACTCTGTCTGCCTGTCATGGCCATCTGACACAAAAGGTGTCATAGAGAAGGTGGCTGGAGGTAAGGGGTCATGGACACAAGTAAGGCCCCATTGGGTGGCAGTCTAGAGGTGGTGTCAGTGAGGGGGTAATAGTGGGTTGAACAGTATGAGTGTGGTAGAGGGGGAAAAGTGTCTCTCTCTGGGTTGTAGAGGAGTAAGGCCTAGCAGATACAGTAAAGGTGTCTGGCACAGTGCCCAGACATGCCATGTGGGCTTCAGATGGCATTGCAATGACAGAGGGGAGCGGGGCAGTGGCCGGCTCTCTCCCTCCCTGCTGTTAAGGGGAACAGGGAAAGGTTCTGTCTCGCTCTCTTTCTTTTCTTTCTCTTTCCCTTTTTCAAGCCTCCGTTTTTGTCTCCTTTCTGTCTCTTTCTCTGTCTTCTGGTCCTTTTTCTCTCACATCCGGCGGCCTGTCTGGCAGCTCTGGGTCTGTCATCATCATACCACCTCAGAGCTGTGCAAGCCTCAACAAGGACCATGCATGCTTCCTCTCTTCTCTTCTCCCTCCCTCCTCCCATGAAGGATATGGGAGACCACAATTTGTTTCCGTCTAAGAGAGAGCCTGATCTAGACTAATGAAATCTCCAGATGTTGGTAATCTTGGCGTACACTAACTGTAATCAGGTTTGATTTGTCATTGGTGTAAGCTTGTACATCGGTTGACATGTTGGTACGTTATAGAGTGGAATTTGTACAGAGTTTGATGTTGTAATGTAGTATTGCATCATAGCTAAAACCCAGTGAAGAAATCAACTAAGTGACAGTCTGTCATTTTTTTGAGGAGATCTGTTGCTCTTGACTTTTAGTTTGTTCTTGTGCTTGCCCCAGCTTCATCTGTCTGGACTTGACTCCTGGCTCTGTCTGTCTCAGTCGTGGGAAAGACTGAAATTACATCGCTCTCATGGTGGACTATTTTGGGCTCTCCGAGAGAGTGGCAGAGGGCAGCAGGCGGCAGGTTTCAGACAGCTCTGTTAGATCAGGAGTCCCCCAGCAGCAGGCAGGTCTGAAGCTGTCCAGTCCACAGAGCAACACCGCTTCACCGTTACCGTTTAGCGGGAGCTAGGAGCGGAAGAATGTTGTGCGCCACGTCAACAGGTGAGTGACTGTGTGTCCGACTCCCAGACTCTGGCCAGATGTGTGTGTTGTGGGGGTGTAACCGGCTCAGATGAGGGACTGTGTCTGTGTTGCAGGACCCTTACCAAGTGTGTCTGGAAGACTAACAATGTATCAAGTAAAACATTACAAAGCATTATTTAGTTTTCTCTCATTTTGTAAAGTTTTCCTATGTATGTGAAAAATGAGTCACATTCATGCCTATAACCAAGGTTAAACTGAGTGCTGTAGACTTAAAGCTGCAATCTGTAACTTTTTGGGCGACCCGACCCAATTCACATAGAAATATGTGTTATAGATCTAATTCTCATTGAAAGCAAGTCTAAGAAGCGGTAGATCGGTTCTATGTGTGCTATTTTTATGCTTCTCTTTCTTTTTATTTTATTTTTATTGTATTTATTTTTTAGTCATTTAGCAGACGCTCTTATCCAGAGCGACTTACAGGTAGTGAGTGCATACATTATTATAAAAATAAAATAAAAATCATACTGCCCCCCCGTGGGAATCGAACCCACAACCCTGGCGTTGCAAACGCCATGCTCTACCAACTGAGCTACATCCCTGCCGGCCATTCCCTCCCATACCCTGGACGACGCTGGGCCAATTGTGCGCCACCCCATGGGTCTCCCAGTCGCGGCCGGCTACGACAGAGCCTGGATACGAACCAGGATCTCTAGTGACACAGCTAGCACTGCGATGCAGTGCCTTAGACCACTGCGCCACTCGGGAGTTCTTAAGTTTATTTTTTGCGTATTTCACTTTCAGTTTTATACACCAAATTCAAACAGCTGAAAATACAATATTTTTGTTTATGGAAAATATATTTCACAGAGCTTTAAATAGTACAATGATTCTCTACACTATACTTGCTTGTTTTGTCACATAAACTGAAATTAAGCGAACTATTAGAACTTTATACATTTACATTTACATTTTAGTCATTTAGCAGACGCTCTTATCCAGAGCGACTTACATGAGCAATTAGGGTTAAGTGCCTTGCTCAAGGGCACATCGACAGATTTTTCACCAAGTCGGCTCGGGGATTAGAACCAGCGACCTTTCGGTTACTGGCACAACGCTCTTAACCACTAAGCTACCTGCCACCCATATAATAATTAATAATAATAATAATAATTATAATAATAATAATAATAATATGCCATTTAGCAGACGCTTTTATCCAAAGCGACATACAGTCATGCGAGCATACTTTTTTCTTTTGTGTATGGGTGGTCCCGGGGATCGAACCCACTACCTTGGCGTTACAAGCGCCGTGCTCTACCAGCTGAGCTACAGAGGACCACTTTAGCAACCAGGAAATGGCGGAGCAATTTCTGCATAGTGCACCTTTAAACATACTATAACTACTAATACTACAGTTTCAACTGCTGTGTATTGTACTCTATGCAGGACCCCACATGTTTAAAGGACATTAGGTATTTGGGGCATATGTAGCCTATCTCTGTTCAGTGGAGCACACAGCTTAGAGTGAGAGGGTTTAACAGTTTGGTAGCCAGCAGTGAACCCTGGTTGGATTAGCTAACACTTTGAGGAGATGTGGGCTATTTGGCCAGGTGGTGCCCCCACCCCCTAACCCTCCAGAGTGGACAGTGTGGAGCTGAGCTGAGGGGGTCTGGCCAGGAGGAGCCCTGGTCTGGAGTGGTGAGAGAGATGTTTGTTTCCCAGGGTGAGGCACGAACAGCTATGTGTGGCATCTGTCTACTTTAAATTGAGTGTAACTGAAGCTACCACTGGCCATGCTGCACTGTATCAACATTCAGGGGAAGAAGAGAGAGAGTTGTTGAACTCTTGCATTTCGGTTTTCCCCCCCTCCCTGTCCCGTAGCTGTATTGCACTGGGCTCAGTAAGAGCTGCTGCTGCTGGATCCCAGTTTATTCTAGGCTGTGCCTCTAAGCCCTGTTTCAGTCAGTGGCTACTCTGCCCCACCTGTTTTGAGCCCCACCTGTTTTGCATGTTATTTTGGCATTAATACGTGTCACATATCAGTTTGCAACAATGTATTATTATTATAATATTTTTTTACAAATTAAGCTGCATACAACCATAGCCTCTTTTTTGCTTTCTTGAGTAAGGCAGCTCCAAAATGCAGGTGTTTCAGCCTAGCTCTGCTTTCTGTAGTGGTGGGGCAGCCAGCGGAAAATACGGAGTGTAGGGGTTGGTAATGTTCTCTAGTTGCGCTGTGATTGGCTCAGTGTTCTGTCACTCATGAGGACACTACTTCACCACCAAATCTAAGGGTATAGCTCGAAAATTCAAGCCCCTTGGGTGCTGCCATAGAGTTACATTAGAGGTACCCATCCAAGAAGGCTCAAGATCATTGGCCACAGATAAAATGATGTCAAATCACGTTAAATCTACAGCAGCTTTGATTGGACTGATCATGTCAACATCATACTTTCAAAATCTTAGCTAGCAAGCTAGCAGTCATCATCATAAATCAAGTCAACAATCTACTGGCAAATCCTTTTTAATCCTTGTCATGTGAAGATAAATAATGAAGAGAAATTATAGATAAAACGTATCGGTGCTCATTGGCCATTGGACATAAACATTATGCCCAATATTGGCATTACCCTCTGCTCTACAGTTGTTCTCAATTCAACATACATTTATTCTGTTTGGATATATTTGATGATGGTGCATCATTTGATTTGAAGTTAACTAAAAAACATTGAACGTTTTTTGTTTCTCACAAAATGTGTGGGAAAGTTTGGGCTTGTGATCAATTTATGACCTGTCAACTTATTTCGATATGGTTTGATGTCAGTAGCCTGTTGATGAGTAACACTTTCTGATTGTTTGGGGAAAACCATGCTACTTAGGCCTACATTTCAGTGTAGTTAATTTGCGTAACATGATGATGCAAGCCTTCTACAACTATCTGTGTAGTGTCTAGTGGATAGGGGGCCTTTGATAATTAAATTAAAATAGCCTTGATGAAGCTAATGTGAAATATAAATGTCAGTTTGTTTATCTACCCTCTGGCATTTAACATGGCCTTGTGGGTGTGCAGAGAAAGATCTCAGTGATTGAGCAAGGGTTCCCTTCCACTTTACAAGCCTCCAGACAGAGGCAGCATGGCCGTATCTCCACCCAGGGACACTGCACTTCCTTCTCACGGTCCCGAAGGTCCCCCTCCACCTCTTCCTTCTCCACTCCATGGTTGCACAATTTACTCTGAGGGCCAGCAGCTTACTGCTGCTGTTACAGTTGTGTAATTAAGCTGAGAGGAGGAGGGACATCATCACTAGTGACTGTGACTGGGGAGGAGAAGGATATTACATACAGTATTATGATGTTATTACATATTATATTCCTATTATACTGTATGATAAATAATACATATTATGATATGAGTCTGTTAGGGTCTCTGGGCTGAGACAGGATGTAAGGGATGCTGAGATAGTGAAGGACTCCTAATGCAGTAGGCCTTTGTCTTCATCTACTGAGCTCCACCTTGAAGTTGTTTTGTCAACTGACTGTGTAACAGTTGTTGACAGAGTTTTTTATTTATAGGAGACAAACAAATATTGTTGTCGAATTTCAATGTGATTACTTAGCACTAAGAGGTGTGCGCACATTCTGGGGCCACCCCATCCTTTCACACTGTATTTTGGCAGTTAGATAATATACCTATTCAGTTCAGTCTCTCTGCACTTTCCCAGTTTGCAAATGTCAACCCAGATTTCTCTCTCATGTGCACAGTCACAGTTATTCTCTCACTCCCGCACAGTATTTCTCTCCTCTCTGCTCTCTCCCTCGCTTTCACTATCCTCTCTCTCCCTCGCTCTCTCCCCCCTGTCTCTATCCCATCCCCCCTCTCTTTCTCTGGATCAGGCATATGCACAGTCAGCCCGGACAGGCATATTGTTTAAATGTCACCCTGGCTGGGATGTGCTGTGAGCAGAGCAGTAGCCACTGATGTTATCTATCTCCCCTGGGTTACTGCAGGCCGCTGGGCTGTGTTAGCGTCATTACTGCGTTTGCGGCTCAAAGGACAATCATCTAATATACTGTAGCTAGGGGTCACTGCTCATACTGCCTGACCACTGTTAACCAATGGATGCAGCTTGCAGTTTGACAGTCAGTGACCAACCACGGTTAACTGTATAAAGCCTATTGGTACATAGACAACTGGATAAATATATGTGATGTGAAAATATAAATACCTAGGCCTATATAAAAATAAAACAAACATTTTTGCAAAAGGGAATTCCCTGTCTTATGTGACTAATATTAAACTGATGAAATAAGTAAACTAAAATGAGTTTAAATGCTATAGTAGGCTATATGAATAGCCTTTGTCTGTGAACCTATTGCACTGGGGGCTTTTTAATTCAGGTGGCCACTCTCATTGTTTATCCTTATAATGTTATCATTGCATGAGATGCTTTATTTATCTAACAAACGTGTTAGCGTTAGCTAAGCCAGCCATCAGGTTCATTGGGTCTCGATGGTGCCGGATGTACTACTTCATACCGTTTCAGACCAACATCAAAAGTATGGATTATATCCCTCACGCTCCGCATAGGTTGAGTAATAACAACATCAAAGTCACGCCAGTGCGAAGCCTACTATCCTATCAAATCTTCTATCAAATAAATGGTAGATTAGGCCTACCTAGACCTGTACTGCACAAGTTATGTACAGCCCATCACAAAATGGAGTGGCAGGTAGCCTAGCAGTTAGAGCGTTGGGCCAAATCAAATCAAATCAAATGTTATTGGCCACATGCGCCGAATACAACAGGTGCAGACATTACAGTGAAATGCTTACTTACAGCCCTTAACCAACAGTGCATTTATTTTTAATAAAAAAGTAGAATAAAACAAAAAAGTGTTGAGAAAAAAAGAGCAGAAGTCAAATAAAATAACAGTAGGGAGGCTATATATACAGCCATGTTTAGCTGTTCAGGAGTCTTATGGCTTGGGGGTAGAAGTCTTTTGGACCTAGACTTGGCACTCCGGTACCGCTTGCCGTGCGGTAGCAGAGAGAACAGTCTATGACTAGGGTGGCTGGAGTCTTTGACAATTTTGAGGGCCTTCCTCTCACACCGCCTGGTATAGAGGTCCTGGATGGCAGGAAGCTTGGCCCCAGTGATGTACTGGGCCGTACGCACTACCCTCTGTAGTGCTTTGCGGTCGGAGGCCAAGCAGTTGCCATACCAGGCGGTGATGCAACCAGTCAGGATGCTCTTGATGGTGCAGCTGTAGAATTTTTTTGAGGATCTGAGGACCCATGCCAAATATTTTCAGTCTCCTGAGGGGGAATAGGCTTTGTCGTGCTCTCTTCACGACTGTCTTGGTTGTTATCCTGGCACCACATGGCCAGGTCTCTGACCTCCTCCCTATAGGCTGTCTCATCGTTGTCGGTGATCAGGCCTACCATTGTTGTGTCATCGGCAAACTTAATGATGGTGTTGGAGTCATGCCTGGCCATGCAGTCATGGGTGAACAGGGAGTACAGGAGGGGACTGAGCACGCACCCCTGAGGGGCCCCCGTGTTGAGGATCAGTGTGGCAGATGTGTTGTTACCTACCCTTACCACCTGGGGGCGGCCCGTCAGGAAGTCCAGGATCCAGTTGCAGAGGGAGGTGTTTAGTCCCAGGATCCTTAGCTTAATGATGAGCTTTGAGGGCACTATGGTGTTGAATGCTGAGCTGTAGTCAATGAATAGCATTCTCACGTAGGTGTTCCTCTTGTCCAGGTGGGAAAGGGCAGTGTGGAGTGCAATAGAGATTGCATCATCTGTGGATCTGTTGGGGCGGTATGCAAATTGGAGTGGGTCTAGGGTTTCTGGGATAATGCTGTTGATGTGAGCCATGACCAGCCTTTCAAAGCACTTCATGGCTACAGACGTCAGTGCTACGGGTCGGTAGTCATTTAGGCAGGTTATCTTAGAGTCCTTGGGCACGGGGACTATGGTGGTCTGCTTGAAACATGTTGGTATTACAGACTCAGTCAGGGACATGTTGAAAATGTCAGTGAAGACACTTGCCAGTTGGTTAGCACATGCTCGGAGTACACGTCCTGGTAATCCGTCTGGCCCTGCGGCCTTGTGAATGTTGACCTGCTTAAAAGTCTTACTCACATCGGCTACGGAGAGCGTGATCACATAGTCATCCGGAACAGCTGGTGCTCTCATGCATGCTTCAGTGTTGCTTGCCTCGAAGCGAGCATAGAAGTGGTTTAGCTCGTCTGGAAGTCTTGTGTCACTGGGCAGCTCGCAGCTGTGCTTCCCTTTGTAGTCTGTAATAGTTTTCAAGCCCTGCCACATCCGACGAACGTCAGAGCCGGTGTAGTACGATTCAATCTTAGTCCTGTATTGACTCTTTGCCTGTTTGATGGTTCGTCGGAGGGCATAGCGGGATTTCTTATAAGCGTCCGGGTTAGAGTCCCGCTCCTTGAAAGCGGCAGCTCTACCCTTTAGCTCAGTGCGGATGTTTCCTGTAATCCATGGCTTCTGGTTGGGGTATGTACGTACGGTCACTGTGGGGACGACATCATCGATGCACTTATTGATGAAGCCAGTGACTGATGTGGTGTACTCCTCAATGCTATCTGAAGAATCCCGGAACATGTTCCAGTCTGTGCTAGCAAAACAGTCCTGTAGCTTAGCATCTGCGTCATCTGACCACTTTTTTATTAACCGAGTCACTGGTGCTTCCTGCTTTAGTTTTTGCTTATAAGCAGGAATCAGGAGGATAGAGTTATGGTCAGATTTGCCAAATGGAGGGCGAGGGAGAGCTTTGTATGCGTCTCTGTGTGTGGAGTAAAGGCGGTCTAGAGTTTTTTTTTTCCTCTGGTTGCACATTTCACATGCTGGTAGAAATTAGGTAGAACTGATTTAAGTTTCCCTGCATTAAAGTCCCCGGCCACTAGGAGCACTGCCTCTGGATGACCGTGTTCCTGTTGACTTATGACCTTATACAGCTCATTCAGTGCAATCTTAATGCCAGCATTGGTTTGTGGTGGTAAATAGACAGCTATGAAAAATCTAGATGAAAACTCTCTTGGTAAATAGTGTGGTCTACAGCTTATCATAAGATACTCTACCTCAGGCGAGCAAAACCTCGAGACTTCCTTAGTATTTGATTTTGTGCACCAGCTGTTGTTTACAAATATACACAGACCGCCACCCCTTGTCTTACCGGAGTCAGCCGTTCTATCCTGCTGATGTAGCGTATAGCCCGCTAGTTATATGTTGTCCATGTCGTCGTTCAGCCACGACTCGGTGAAACATAAGATATTACAGTTTTTAATGTCCCGTTGGTAGGATAACCGTAATCTTAAATCATCCAATTTATTCTCAAATTATTGAAGATTGGCTAATAGGATTGATGGGAGCGGCAGTTTACTCGCTCGCCATCGGATCCTTACAAGGCACCCCGACCTACGTCCACGATATCTCTGTCTCTTCCTCATGCGAATGACGGGGATTTGGGCCTTGTCGGGTGTCTGTAGGATATCCTTCGCGGCTGCCTCGTTGAAGAAAAAATCTTTGTCCAATACGAGGTGAGTAATCGCTGTCCTGATATCCAGAAGCTCTTTTTGGTTATAAGAGACGATGGCAGAAACATTATGTACAAAATAAATGACAAATAATGCAGAAAAACACACATAATAGTACAATTGGTTAGAGGGCTGTAAAACAGCAGCCTTCTTCTCCGGCGCCATTATTTTATCAATCAGTTGCCAAAAGTTCGCTGGTTCGAGTAAAATGTGTCAATCTGTCGACGTGCCCTTGAGCTGTATCAATATGGCTGACCCTGTAAAACAACACATTTCACTGCACCTATCCATTGTATGTGACAATAAAACATATTTAAAACAAAATATTTAGCAATTTTCTATTTCTATATATCTCCTTTGCTATTTTTGTCTCGGTCTCTCTCCCCCCTCTCTCTTTCCCTCCCCCTCCCACACACGTAGCCGACATACAGAGTTCAACGGGAGGTTTGAGGCATCCCCACCCCTCCCCCCTCTAGTCAGCGTTGAGGGCCACAGGTGTAGGCCAGCCCTACTAACACTAATATACGGTACAGTATGTGTGCCGTGTGCGTCACAGCCTCTGTGTTTAGAAATGGGGGCAGGTGGCCAGCCAGGCAGGCAGGCAGCTCAGTTCTCGGAAAGGCAGAACAGAAAGGAAGAAATTAAATGTCACTATCCAGGGAGTCACTATTGTCTGATAATGATGATACAGTTGAAGTCAGAAGTTTACATACACCTTAGCCAAATACATTTAAACTCAGTTTTTCACAATTCCTGACATTTAATCCTAGTAAAAATGCCCTGTCTTAGGTCAGTTAGGATCACCACTTTATTTTAAGAATGTGAAATGTCAGAATAATTGTAGAGAGAATGATTTATTTAAGCTTTTATTTCTTTCATCACATTCCCAGTGGGTCAGAAGTTTACACACACTCAATTAGTATTTGGTAGCATTGCCTTTAAATTGTTTAACTTGGGTCAAACGTTTCAGGTAGCCTTCCACAAGCTTCCTACAATAGGTTGGGTGAATTTTGGTCCATTCCTCCTGACAGAGCTGGTGTAACTGAGTCAGGTTTGTAGGCATCCTTGCTCGCACACGCTTTTTTAATTCTGCCCACACATTTTCTATAGGATTTGAGGTCAGGGCTTTGATGGCCACTCCAATACCTTGACTTTGTTATCCTTAAGCCATTTTGCCACAACTTTGGTAGTATGCTTGGGGTCATTGCCCATTTGGAAGACCCATTTGCGACCAAGCTTTAACTTCCTGACTGATGTCTTGAGATGTTGCTTCAATATATCCACATAATTTCCTTCCTCATGATGCCATCTATTTTGTGAAGTGCACCAGTCCCTCCTGCAGCAAAGCACCCCCACAGCATGATGCTGCCACCCCCATGCTGCACAGTTGGGATGGTGTTCTTCATCTTGCAAGTACCCCCTTTTTCCTCCAAACATAACGATGGTCATTATGGCCAAACAGTTCTATTTTTGTTTCATCAGACCAGAGGACATTTCTCCAAAAAGTGCGATCTTTGTCCCCATGTGCAGTTGCACACCGTAGTCTGGCTTTTTTATGGCGGTTTTGGAGCAGTGGCTTCTTCCTTGCTGAGCGGCCTTTCAGGTTATGTCGATATAGGACTTGTTTTACTGTGGATATAGATACTTTTTGTACCTGTTTCCTCCAGTATCTTCACAAGGTCCTTTGTTGTTGTTCTGGGATTGATTTGCACTTTTCGCACCAAAGTACATTCATCTCTAGGAGACAGAACGCGTCTCCTTCCTGAGCAGTATGACGGCTGCATGGTTCCATGGTGTTTATACTTGCGTACTATTGTTTGTACAGATGAACGTGGTACCTTCAGGCGTTTGGAAATTGCTCTCATGGATGAACGAGGTCCAAAAAATAAAATCTGAGCTCCTGGCTGATTTTCTTTTGATTTTCCCATGATGTCAAGCAAAGAGGCACTGAGTTTGAAGGTAAGCCTTGAAATACATCCACAGGTACACCTCCAATTGACTTAAATGATGTCAATTAGCCTATCAGAAGCTTCTAAAGCCATGACATCATTTTCTGGAATTTTCCAAGCTGTTTAAAGGCACAGTCAACTTAGTGTATGTTCACTTCTGACCCACTGGAATTGTGATACAGTGAATTATAAGTGAAATAATCTGTCTGTAAACAATTGTTGGAAAAATTACTTGTGTCATGCACAAAGTAGATGTCCTAACCGACTTGCCAAAACTATAGTTTGTTAAAAAGAAATTTGTGGAGTGGTTGAAAAACGAGTTTTAATGACTCCAACCTAAGTGTATGTAAACTTCCGACTTCAACTCTATATCAAATCCAAGGCATTATTTCATAATTTGACCAAAATCCAAACCATTGAATAATGGTTATAATTGTGTAACGATGTGTAATTATGCTATTACAGACGGTAATAAAATACTATTTGCTTATTAAAAATACTGCTGCAAAACGTTGAGGGTAGATAGATGGCCTTTTATTACAGTAAGTAACAGGAATGATGGGCTAGAAATGGACTGTTCTTTATGTTATTTCAGAGGTGGTTGGAGGGCTAATAGTAGTCAATACCAGTCCTGCTTCAGTCAGTGAGTCCACCAGTGTTCCAGCCCCTGGCTCTCTGTTAGTCAGCAGCTCTTGAGGAGAGTAGAAAGGAGATCCAGGCCCTGTACGAAGCCCAGTGTGCAGGAGGTCTAAACAGAGACGTGTCTAATCAACCTGCCTGGACACACAAAGGGAACCCAGGGTTAGGTTACTACTGTTACCTCCAGCCCTCACACACACTGACTGAGCCCTGTGTGGCGCAGGTGGCTCTGGAGGACAGGTAGAGTGCACGTACGTACGCACTGACTCGTGCATGAGCGCATGCACACACAGCACAGGTGTAGCAGCACAGAGAAAAAGGGTCAATGAAAGAGCAGTTCATGGTGATGGATTTGTCACCAGAGAGAGAGAGAGAGAGAGAGGACAAGAGAGCAGTAGATCCCCTTACTATAACCGGAGGCTGTTTCTTAGGACATGATGTGTGTCAGTAATAATGACCAGAGGACCCACTCCAGGCCAGGGTAGACCGCGAGGAGAGCCTGTGCCGGGGAAGGAGAGGAGAGGAGGCGTGGGCGGCCAGGCAGGTCGAGATCACCTCTGAGGCCTCTTAGCTGGGGCCGCCCGTCAGGTTGCCTGGGGATGGTGGAGAACGCAACATGGATGACCCTGGGTTGTGTCACGGAGAAGCCTATATCGCCTATAGCAAAACTTCTCGTTAACTCCACTGCCAGGCGATTTCCAGCTATTATTAGCTTAGGAACAGCAAAGCCTCTTAGGGCTCTTTATTTAACCGGATCGGCAGTGATGTGGGGGCACTTCAGTTGTGTATGACGCAATCCTCTTGCTGCCTGTCAGGAGTGGAGGAGAGGAGAAAAGAGGAGAGGAGAGGAGGAGACGAGAGGAGAAAAGAGGAGAAAAGAGGAAAGGAGAGGAGGAGAAGAGAGGAGAAAAGAGGAAAGGAGCAGGGGCCTCAGGCCAGACCAGACCAGGCCAGACCAGGAGTAGAGTAAAGCAGCTGTGCTTTCTATTCATTGTCTGGTTAGATTATGAGATGTTCTGATGAGATAAAGGAGAGCTTTCAACTCATCTGACCTCATCTCTTACCAGGAACTTGTCCATTTCCAGAGGACTGACTCATATCTCGTATGAGGCTCCGTCAATGTCATAAATCATAGATCCAGTAATTCAACCTTTGAGCATGTGGGTCGGTGTGTGTGTGCGCGTGTGCGTGCATACGTGTGTTGGCCTGAGTGTGTGTGTGTGTGTGTGAGGGACTTTTAATTATAGTGTGTTAATATAATGGTCCTAAAACAGGGACAGGAGGGGTGTGGTCATGTTGACCAGCTTTCTTAGACCTGTCTGCTCCACATGCATCCCCGGCTACCCTTTCCTCCTTCCCCCCTCTCCTCCTCCTGAGAGCAGGTGGTTGGGGTCTGGCACTGACAGGGTGCTTTCCCCCCAGATGAGCCCCCACGCCAGGTATTAGGTGGCGGTCCAGTGGGCTAATCTGGTCCCAGAGAGGGGTGTGAGCCAGGGCACCCGGTCCACTCCACTCCTCCCACCCCCCTGCCTCCCCCCAGAAGTCCCCCCCCCCCCCCAGCCCCATCACTCTTCTCTCCCTTCCCCTTCTGTCTTTCTCTCTCAACCCTCCCCCTCTCTGTCTATAAACCTCTCTCCCCCCCTCCTCCCCCTAGAAGACCGTCCAGTGTGATGAAACCGTGGCATTAACAGGAGGGTTTCAGATCAGTCATCTGAGGAGGCTGGAGGAGCTGGTGGAGGCCTGATAAAGAGGCCAAGAGGATTTCCACATCATAAAACATACACCTAATTAGCTCTTAGACTGGTCAGGCAGAGCATTTAGACACACCTTCACTCACATACAGACTGTAGCCTATATATGCTGTATACAGTAGAGTCAGACTTCACAGGCCTTTCCAATGCCATGTGGAAGTAGCACAATGATGAGAATTTTGACAGTATCTAGGTTTCCATTAGATTGGCGATAGATTTTCATACGGATATTCTAAAATCCACATTTTCCCGCCAAAGATGTGTTTCCATCAAATTGACTTGTTGCAAGTAAAAGGCTGTGCGTGATGTAGCGCACATAAAAATGACTTTTGAGATTCAATTCTCATGTACCGCATTAAAAAAAAACTAGTTAAATGGGTTTCCATGGCATTTTAAACTATACTGATGGTTTTGTTACAAAAATGTTTGCGTTATATAGGGAATTGTGCCCCAAGGTTTCCGTTTGGAAAATGTGGTTCCGGACATTTGACCGGCAACATTTTCATTTACCCGGACATTTGAGAAATGTACCAGACTGCATATGCATATGGGTGCGTAACCTGATTAGGGCTAACACCCACGGTGCTTAGAATGACAGAAATAACATTTAGAATATGGTAATTAATATTAACAAAACATGCAAGCCGAGGATGCAACAATGTATGGTCCTTCCTAACGAATTCTGATGTGCACTTTGAACATGTTAGAATAACTGTCCACATTTACTGTATCTTTCCTCATCCAACAAGACGAGTAACGAACAGCAAAATCATCACACACCATATCATCGTTTGACTCAACGTTTACTTCAACATAATGGTTGTTAAATCAATATATTTGCATGAAGGCATTTCCACCGCCATTTCCCACATAATTAATTTGACAGACCCCAAAAGATCCCATCTGGCCTAGCGTATTTTGTTTTGTCGACATTTTGAAAGTTTACTGACAAATTTGCTGTTTCCATCAGGCCTGTCATTTAAAAAAATATACCTGACATGTACTTTTACTCACATAAATAGGTTGGATGGTAACCTGGTTAGTGGTAAGGCACCTATCTGTCGGTTATTGTGATACATTATTTTGTAGACAGTTCTTGATTGAATAAAAAAAAAGAGCCCTTAATAAGAACCAGAAGACCTTTAATGTCCCACTGCTGGGCAAATTGGATTGAGATCAGATGGCTTCACTGCTTCCTTTGCTAATTAGCTCATGTGTTGTGTCTGACTCTATTCTAGCTGTATCTCTGTCAGTGGTCACACACACAGACAAGACAGGGAGATGACCATTTCTCTGTCTTTCTCTCCTGCATCTGCACTCTCTCTCTCTCCTCTCTCTCTCTCTCTCTCTCTCTCTCTCTCTCTCTCTCTCTCTCTCTCTCTCTCTCTCTCTCTCTCTCTCTCTCTCTCTCTCTCTCTCTCTCTCTCTCTCTCTCTCTCTCTCTCTCTCTCTCTCTCTCTCTCTCTTTCTCTTTCTCTTTCTCTTTCTCTCGTCTCTCTTCATTGAGTGAGCGATGTTAATGAACTGAGCTGGCAGCCTGCAGTGTGGTAGGGTTGAGTATTAATTGATGGCTGGCCATGCCACCTCACTCATTTAGAACAGCATTTAAATGAGGGGGGGATGTGAATTTACAACACAACAACAGGTGGCTCACACACACACACACCACACACACACACGTACATGTACAACACAACTGGCAGTTTTTTCTCTCTCTTTCCAGCAGGCTCTTGGAAACAGAGAACATTCAATAGATCTTTAATAACTGAGGTTTATTTGTGGACCCGCTCTTGTTCATTTAATATGTAATTGAAAATGCCTGCCTTGAAAATAAGTCCCTCTTAATATATACGAATTTGGTAATGAATATGGGCTTCTTTGCACTTTAAATATCCAGGCAAATGTATTTTAATTGCTTACGTCTGGCTGTAAACTGACTAGTTTTCCACTTTCAATTTTACCTCCCAATGGATTTCTTTAATGCAATGTGATTCGCAAAGTATTAGCCATTACAGGTTTGTCTAACTCGATTTCTACCGTTGAGAATTTATTGAATACATTTATTTAATTGTGTGGGAAACAACCAGGGGCTGTCCAATCCTGTGCCTTTTGAGGAGTGTTGTCATGATACCGGTTTTTCTATTTCGATACCGATACCAGGTTTAGTATCACAATACTCGATACAATCACGATACCAAAACGATACCAAGGGGAAAAAAAAGGCGTATTATCTAGAGTCACAGAATGGCACTTGATCCAGACAGATCTTTTGAGTTCAATGTTTTTTTGAATGTATGCATTAATAGGTCAATTATACAATCATACAATCAATTTTACTTTATGGTAATCAGTTATTTGAATGGCAAATCTGTAGTCTATTGATTTAAACTGGGTAAATCAAGATTTAGCCTAGGCCTATTTACAATACAGGTGAATGCATATTCAATAGGAGTGTGTGCATGCCTAGATAAAAAAACTATGTTTTCCTTCCATTTGGGACTTATTTTATTGTACTGATTAACAACATTTACAGAGAAAAAGCAATCTCTTCTTTGATAAGTCTGTGCTGTCTCTTTTAAGACCCATGACGTCATACACACACACACACACACACACAGACAAAGATGCTCGAGCAAAGATTATCTTGACTGGGAGAAATTGTGAGGCGGGGGAGATGAAGTGAATGAATAAAGTTTTTGGTGACAATCAGCTTTGAAATCAGCAATATTTTTGCAGGATGGTTTGCCTACTGCATATTATCACAAACAAGGTACTAGGGTAGTGAATTGATGTTAGCTTCAGCTGTAAGCTAGCAAGGAAAGTTTGCCTACAAAGCTGGAAGCTACCGGTAACGTTATCTTCTTGCTTTGTAAAGTGTTCTAGCCTGTAGCTAAAGGACATTGTTTAGCGAACAGTAATGAACAGTTTTCAACATTTCTACATGCCGTTTAGCCGTTTAAGCGCGTTAACTTCTGTGCAGCACAAGTGGTGATGCAGCCCAGATTCCCAGTGAGTGCAGTGGTTCCTCAGGACAGGCTAGTCTAGAGCTAGCAGTGAGTAAGTGGAGCAGGCACCGTACTCTCGTACTATAAGGGGACATCGGCTGCACTTATAGACAGACTTGATCCTCTCTCAATCAGTAGACGCCGTGAAAAAACATTTGACAGAAGTACCAAAAGTAAAACTAATTCTACGTTTCGGTATACCGTGCCACACTGCTTTTGAATGATTCTTTTTGAAACTTGACTAAACATTAACGGAACAAGAAAGTAAATGTGTGTGTTTTTTGCCAGATGCTATGGAGAGCTAGGCCTACAGTGTATAACTATCCAGCCCGATAGCAGTGCTTTAGTTAGTGTATCCTCCCACATACTGTACGCCATGCCTTTGTTAGTGTGTTGTGTCTTGTCCTTCCTCTGAGGGCTCGGGGGGGGATGGCGAGGCGGTGCAGTGCAGCAGGCTGTTGACCCTCTGTTGTCCACACACACACACACACACACACACACACACACACACACATCCTGTCTATCCCTCCTTCAGTCAGATGCTGTCTCCCTCTGTCGTCACAGGATACAGCAGTCTTGTGACATTGACAGGCAGGCATGGCCAGTGTGCAGCTGCTATAAATAGACTGCTGCTTGAGAGGGAGGGAGAGAGAGGGGGAGAGAGGGAGAGAATTCAGTAGGCTGCTCCTCTCCTAAAATGTCCCTTTTTACAGGCTGATTCTGATATTCTGATTTCATCTTTAGCTTTAGAAGACTGGTTTTCTAAATGTGTTGAAGCACTGGATTTGTGTCTCGTCTGAAGATCCTTTGAAAGTGTTTTGTTTTGAGGAACAAGCTTTTTTGCGTAAAGTGTTTTGTAATCTAACAGCAATTTCACAACCCCCATTGCCTATGACATGAACTCTGGGGTGTAAATATCATGATTATGTGCACCTTTGGTTAGGTTATTTGTATTTCACATAGAGCACAACACAACAATGTTACGTGATTTACACTACTGCTGCAACACTAGTTCAAATGTAACCAAATTTTCACAAAGTTACAAAGGTTCAATATTGCAAATTCTCTTCATCTTTGTACTAAGTCCTAATATTGAACAGAACTATCGAATAGAACGTGACAGTAGAGCGATTCTCGTGTCTTTCTCGTGACGAGTCCAGGGGCGTGTAGTGACGCTGTGTCCTGTGTTCGTGTCCCAGTTAGGTGCAGCCAGTTTATCAATAACTACTAATAGAGTGGTGTTGGTGGACAATAGGTTGTTGTCTGTGTGCCTGTGTGTGTGTGTGTGCCTGTGTGTGCCTGTGTGTGTGTGTGTGTGTGTGTGTGCGCCTGTGTGTGTGTGTGTGTGTGTGTGTGTGCGCCTGTGTGTGTGTGTGTGTGTGCCTGTGTGTGTGTGCCTGTGTGTGTGTGTGTGTGTGCCTGTGCGTGTGTGTGTGTGTGTGTGCCTGTGTGTGTGTGTGTGTGTGTGTGTGTGTGTGTGGCCAGACCATTGCTGAGGCAGGGCCGATGTGTATTATTAGAGTGCTGGTGCTGCCGTGATGACAGGAGAGAGCATGCACCGTTGTGTGACTTTGTTTCCTGAGGAGCGATGCTCATCGGTTATCCCTCTTGGAACCATGCCTGTTTTCTTTCTGCCCGTCTAAACACACACACACACACACACACACCTCTGTCGTCCCCCCCGCCCCTCTGGAATGGAGGACTATGTCTGGAATGGAGGTAGCCTATCAGTAGACCATAATGCACCTACTGTTATAGATGAGGACTATCCTTGTTTGCAGCGAAGCAAAGTAACTCTGTGTGTGTGTGTGTGTGTGAAGCCAACTCCTGTTCAAGGCTAACAGAATGAAGACCACAGCATAAAGCACCAATAAAGGAGTTGGTCAGGGAGATACTGGAGCTGCCAAAGGGATCTGTGTTTGCCTGTGTCTTTCCTTATCACTCCCCTGGCGGTGCAGTGGCACTTAGACCTTGAAAGAATAAAGCTAAACAAACACATATTTATATCAATCTCAGAGGAATAGGGGAAAAAGTCATCTTCTATTGAATAAATTCAATTCAAAGGCATTGTCAGATCACAAGTATTAACATCCTCCTCATATAATACAAATTGGTATTATATGAACTATAGAGCGGTTATTGTGATGGTGACTTATGGTTCCTTTTCTCTCCATCATTCCCTCCACAGATCTGGAGCCTGATGACAATACGTCGTTCTACATCCTCAATGTGGGCCAGCAGGTTGTGGTCAACAACCAGTCTATGGGCCAGTCACGCCATGGCAGCATGCAGTCTCACTCCCACTCCCAGGTCATCAACTCCTCCCCCCATCAGCGCCTGCAGTCCCACAAGGTGTACGACCCCAACTATGAGGTCCAGGACAATGTCAACAAAAACAAATACAGCCCTGCAGGTGGGGGTGGGGGGCCTCCCAAAGCCTTTGAGTGTCCTAGCATCCAGATCACCTCTATCTCCCCCAGCTGTCAGCAGGAGATGGACGCTAACGAGGATGATCTTAGAGGTAATGATGGGGACTACCACCACGGGGACCGGCCCCTGTCCAGGGACCACCTGTACTTGCCCTTAGACCACTCGTACCGGGACTCAACTCTCAGCCCGTCCCCCTGCAGCTCCCTGTCCTCCAGGAGCTGGTTCTCAGACGCCTCATCCTGCGAGTCCTTCTCCCACGTGTACGATGACGTGGACTCTGAGCTGAACGAAGCGGCCGCAAGGTTTACCCTGGGGTCTCCCCGCACATCCCCTGGCTGCTCTCCTCAACCTGGGGTCCTGGAGGAGGGTCAGTGGGCCGGGCAGCAGCACCACCATCCTGCCTTTCACCACTCCCACCACTCCTCCCACTCCCTGTCCCCCCGCGCCTCCCCCTGCCACTCCCCACGCACCTCCGTCACCGATGAGAACTGGCTGAGCCCCCGGCCGCCGTCCCGCCCCTCCTCACGCCCCACCTCACCCTGTGGGAAGAGACGCCACTCCAGCGCAGACATCTGCTACCCGGTGGGCTCTGTGTCCCCACACCACTCCCCGATCCCCACCCCCGAGCCATCCCCAAGGGGCAGCGTGACAGAGGACACCTGGATAGCAAGCCCCTCCATGGGAATGTCCCCGTTCCAGTGCTGCCCTTCCGAGGCAGACATCCCCTCAAAGACTAGAAAGACGTCCCAGGATCGGACAGGCTCCATGGGGGGCAAGGGGGACCTGGGCCTGGATGACTCTGGGAACGGGTCCCCCCTCATGGACTCTCCCTCGGAGGACACCCTGCACTCCCTGAAGAAGGACGGGCCAGGGGAACAGTTTCTCTCAGTGCCCTCACACTTCACATGGAACAAACCCAAACCAGGACACACACCCATCTTCAGGTATGTCACTTCCTGTACCTGCCCTCTCAATCACAAATAGAGTTGGAAAATTCCACAAACTTTCCCAGAAATTTCGGTTGGAGGATTCCCGAAATCAGGAGGGAATACGCAGGGAGGGAATCCTCCAACCAGGATATCTGAAAAACCAAGGAAGATATTTTGCAACACTAATCAGAACTCATCTTTGGGTTTAGTCCGCATTTAGCATGAATACACACTTATCAGAGTCATTAGTATTATTAGGTCAAGGTAGAGTACATGAAAGGTACAGAAAGGAACCTTTATGGGACCTTTTATAGGATTAGTGGTAAATTAACAAAATGTTCAGGAGCCTGTTTGATCCCGATAAGAGCATTAAGACACTGTTCCTACTAGTATTTTATGAAGGAAGATAATTACATTTAATCAAGTTTAATAGCAATAGATTACAGTTCACTCCTGGTTATGCAATGGCTTGGGACAGTTGGGCAAGCATTCCTCAAATTTGAGCTTGCAGTCGGATATCCAGAGCTCCAGAGTTAAAATTATGTAGCCTAATTGAATTAGAACAGGGGAACTACCCTGCACTTATTCTGCACCTATCAGGGGTGCACTATTGTAATATTCTGTGTCATATATAATATGACTCCCAATGCTCTCGAATTTTAGGTTCTGGGAAAGCTTCACAAGTCTATTCTTTAGTCACGTCTTTAGACACACATGGCCTGAAACATTTAATGAGCCACAGAGACATGATGCCGCTGTTTGAAGTAGCACAACAGTGTAACATAAGGTTGTTGGTGCCTGGGGGGAAGTACATGCGCACGTCACACACACACACACACATATACTTTTTATCGGGAAATCGGCAACCAGAAGCTCTTGATCGTCGTGACGCACTGACTTCTATCAGAAAGAGAGGGTTAAAGTTTCCCTTCTCTGCTCTCACAATGTGTGCAGCAGATGAAGTCTCAGCTCTGGTCCCTGGCGCTATAAATCAGCACAGGTCACATATTGCTGAGGGGTCACACCACCACCATCTAACCCAGCCCTCCTTCTGAAACATCACAGTCTTGGCTGCCCATTCACAGACACCAGAAAGGGGTCAACAATGTACCTTGTTATAGTGGTCTAATGCCCTGCTACAAGAGTATATTCATATCTAGGATAAACCACGATGTATCAAATGATTAGTAGTTAGGACTAGAGTAGGCGTCCACTGTTGGATGTAGTGAGTGCTGTGACTGTGGGGTGATCTCTCCTGTCTGCTGTAGAAGGTTCTGGAAGACTCTCCCCCAGGTTTGTCACCATGATACCAGTATCGCGATACTCCAGAAGTATCGTGGCAATGAAACAAAACATGAAGCAGACATCATTTCTTGAGGAAAACAGTCCTATAGTAGAAAAAAAGTTGAGTCTGCTTCCTGTTCTTTTTTTTGCCAAGGAAAATCTGGTATCGTAGTATCGCCATACTGGTATCGTGACAACCCTAGTCCCCAGTCAGAGAAGCTGTGTCTGTGAGGTGTTCTGCTGAACAGATGGTCCAGGCGTCTGTCTGCTGGGTGGCTGTCACTGTTCAGTGGCTGGTGGTGGAGGAAACAGAGGCATGGCATGGGGCGGGGGGCTCCGAGTCTGAGCCTCAGACAGACTTGGGGGTGGATTCAGGGAGCCCTCCCTCCCAGTCCCTCCCTATAGCCTGATCCCAGATCTGTTTGATGTATAGACAATTGGCATGACAATGACCATTGTAGTTGGCTACACTGCACAAAAAGATCTGTGACCAGGCTAGTCCATCCCACCTCAGGGCTAACCATAGACATACATATTCACATACTGGTATTCAGGTTGATAGGACATTTATTGGGGCTAAGAAAGGCTTTAGAGATGTAGAGGAGGATGTACAGGGGAGCGGCTGTAGGCCGCAGGATGTGACTGGTAGCACCAGGCTGGGAGCTCCAGAGCCCCGCGGTACGGAGCAGGATACCTGAGAAAGGTTACGCTATTTCAGGCCTCCGGCCTCTGCTCCAACCCGCTCCCTCCCTCCGCCCACCACAACGCTCAGGTTTTCCTAGCTACCAACCCCCTCTCCTGTTACTGTGGCCACTGGCCGGGGAAAACATACACTTCCGGTGTTATGTCGGTGGCATTGGAGGGTACGGGACAAGCCAATGTCACAGCCACCTTTGTTTTAGGCCTTAAACCTTTAGAGATGGTTTCCCAGACCTAGATTAAGATTACTTCTGGACTACAAAGCATGCTCATTGGAGAATCCCTATTCAAAAGGCTTTAAAGTCCAGGAATAGGCTTGATCTGGGTCTGAGAAGCCAACCTTTTATTTAGAATAGTCGTGACTCGTGCAGTACGTCTTTATAGTATGCAATGTGATAGTATTCATAGGGGCTTTCCTCTGCCATGTGCTGTGGGGGAATCTAGGCTACTAGGACAGGCTATCCTATAGCCTACTTTGATGTCTCCTGAGTGGCGCAGGGGTCTAAGGCACTGCATCGCAGTGTTAACTGTGCCACTAGAGATCCTGGTTCGAATCCAGGCTCTGTCGCAGCCGGCCGCGACCGGGAGACTCATGGGCGGCGCACAATTGGCCCAGCGTCGTCCAGGGTAGGGGAGGGAATGGCCGGCAGGGATGTAGCTCAGTTGATAGAGCATGGCGTTTGCAACACCAGGGTTGTGGGTTTGATTCCCACGGGGGGCCAGTATAAAAAAAATATGTATTCACTAACTGTAAGTCGCTCTGGATAAGAGCGTCTGCTAAATGACTAAAATGTAAAATGTAAATGTAAATTCAAAATCGCTTGGGAACAGATGCTAGTGGTACAATACCCCTCATTGACCAAAATGTTAGAGATATGTGCTTCTATTTTTCTTCAAACGTCATACTTTCCTCTTGTACTTGTTTTTCTCATTCCTGTCAGAGGACAACAGTTTATTCAGTGAACCGGCTCCAAAGAAAGCCAGCCAGCACATTTCTCCCATTTAGCCTGACTGATGCTGTCCGGAGTCAGCCAGAAGCCCAGCTTCTGGTGGAGGCATGGAGTGGAGGGAAAAACTGACGGACTCATTTTTTACGCCTCTGTTGAATTCTTTTTGATTTCCCTGGCCTTTAGCAAGTTAACATTTTGATTTAATTTGGTGCCTGTGATCTGCATGCTGTGTGAGGGCTGAGTGGAGGGCATTTCTGTGTGGCATGTTTGCCTGGCATAGCATGGCCTGTTGAAAGCACAATTTTAGTTTCGCCACGAGCTGACAGGGGCACATAAAGAAACAATAGACAATGGTTAGTGACTTACCTTGACTAGCGGAGAAAAGAAGCCATAGTGGTTAGGCCAGTTACTGTAGAGAGAGGCATAATGTGGTGTAAATGTCTGCCTGCTTCGACAGCTTACAGTGGTGTGTATCATTCCTCTTACTCATAGGCCATGCACGCACCCACACACGTTTTATTTCTCCACTTGCATACTGCACAGTGCTGTGTTAGAGGAAACTGTGTCTCCCTGTAACTGTTAACAGACCAGGAACACCTGTATCATGCTGTATGGAACACATACTGAGAGCTCCTTAAAAATTGGCTCAATGTAGCCCAGTCTTTATAACTGGCTCAATGTAGCCCAGTCTTTATAACTGGTTTTATGGAGCCCAGTCTTTATAACTGGCTCAATGTAGCCCCGTCTTTATAACTGGTTTTATGGAGCCCAGTCTTTATAACTGGCTCAATGTAGCCCAGTCTTTATAACTGGCTCAATGGAGCCCCGTCTTTATAACTGGCTCAATGGAGCCCCGTCTTTATAACTGGCTCAATGGAGCCCAGTCTTTATAACTGGCTCAATGGAGCCCCGTCTTTATAACTGGCTCAATGGAGCCCCGTCTTTATAACTGGCTCAATGGAGCCCCGTCTTTATAACTGGCTCAATGGAGCCCCGTCTTTATAACTGGCTCAATGGAGCCCCGTCTTTTTCATGAAGATACAGTGTGTATGCTAGTAGATTATGAATTACTAACAACCTAAATCGTTTTTTACAATAATATGCCTAAATAGGTTTTTAGAACAGATTATTTCTCTCTAGGTTGTAGCTCAATAGAGCCATAGACCAACCAAGCTACCCAGAGAGACTCACTGAGACAGTTTGTCTGTGTGGAGGGGCATGGATGGAGTGTTTCTTTTTGAATGCAGCTGTTCAAATATGATTGTGCCCTACATAGATAAAAACACACAGAGGAAAAACACCCAGCAGCCTGCAGCCTCTCCTGTGACACAGCCTCTCATCCATACTACAGTGCTGAACAACACAACCATACTCTCCATCCATCTAAATACTGTTTATAGTGTAAAACCCCTTAATGATTCACTACTAGTTACAGTCCCTAAATGAGCTATTACAAGTGTGATTTTCGAGTATGGTTAGCCTAATGTTTGTGGGAATTCCTATGATTCACTGTCTTTTCTGTCTGATTGGGTTGAACACATCACATAGCCTCTTCAGCCCCATTTAGCCACTGTGCTCTGTGTGTCACTCAGACCTAGTGTAGGCCTAGAGTGATCCTCCACAGTGTTTCCAGAGGTCATGATTCAGTTCAACCTGTTGTGCTCTCACTTCTTTACAGTATATTAGCATACATAATGTGTCATTGCATTGGTTCTTCCATTGGTTTTTCCATTGGTTCTTCCATTGGTTCTTCTATGTACTTATTATCTTTGATTAAGGGCAGTCAAACCTACATTTCAGTAGCGTATTTAAACGCACAACCTCTTTTCCCTGACCAAATACAATTGCGATAGTTGAGTGGTTCTGTATGCTCAAATTGACTCATCTTACAAGTAGATGCTCTTAGTTCTCAGAATAAGATATGTGGGTGTGCTGGCCTGGCAGTAGTTTGTAAACAGAGGTACTGTACTGTGCTGCCAAGGCAGGTTTGAATGAATCCAGACGGTTTAGCTAGCTCTAACCTGTCCCAGCTGGCTAATATGTTAGACCTAAATCTCTGATTATAGTCTTTTTGTTATCCATAGGATGAGTATGTAGTCACAGCGCTTCATAGATATCGCCTAGGTGATCTGTATCTTGTTGTTATCCAGACCAACAGTACCCTTATTGTCTTATGTATCGGTTTGTCCCCAGGACCTCATCCCTGCCCCCCCTGGACTGGCCCCTGCCCCACCAGTTTGGCCAGTACGAGCTGAAGATCGAGGTGCACCCCAAGGCCCACCACCGAGCGCACTACGAGACAGAGGGAAGCAGAGGGGCGATCAAAGCCTCATCGGGCGGTCACCCTGTTGTCAAGGTAAGACATATAGCTTATTGTAGTCTTTCCCCTAGATTGTTTTCCAGACAGGGCTCAAAGGCCCCTGGCATCAACATTGTTCATTGAAACCAATAGAAGCCAAACTGTTTTAGGCTGGGTGCAAAACAAAAGAGCTACTGAGCTAGGCGGGTGGACCTTCCTCACTAATTCACTGGCCTAGTGCATGGTCAATGAATAACCCATAGAAATCAGAATAACCAAAGTTATTACCAGCTGGTGTAACCAACCACACCTAATAACTGGCAAAACACAGGTCAAATGGCTCTTTAGGTCCTAGTGTAGGTCATGGCCAGTTTGTTGTGCCAATCTGTTAGCATGATGCCTGACTGCCCTGCATTGTGTTACATAAGGTAAACCTTTCCGAATCTAACCTATACCACCAGGGAAACTATCACCTTAGTCACGTAACCATGGTGTTGGCGTGGCAACCTGGACGCAGGAAGTAGAACTTGAGAAACTCTCTGATGTAAACTACAAAGGTAGGGCAGCTCAGTTCAGTTCAGGAGGTGACCTGCATCTATACTGACAGTGACAGACCTCATTCAGATTGATAGACAGCCCGTGCCTTGTAGAATCAGGACTGGTGCCAAGACTGGGACGGTCACAGCATGCAGTACCTCAACTGTCAATTCATCAATTTATATAGCCGTCTAGGTTTACGGCAGCCAATGCTAGTGAATTAAACTACAGAGAAGTGTCTCAGTTTACCTGGTGAGCGTGTAAGTATTATCAGACAATGACCGCCCCACCCCTCCCTCTGTACAGGTAGAAAGGTAAGCTGCTGCAGCAGGCATGCCAAGCAGGGCAGGATACATCATCGGTGTCACCGTCACCGAAGCCCAATTAGTTTGTCTGTCATGTGAAACCCCTGGACACTGAGGCAGAGTGAGCCTCAGAGCTGGAGCAGTGAAACCAATAATAATATAATAGTAATATATGCCATTTAGCAAATGCTTTTATCCAAAGTGACTTACAGTCATGCTTGCATACATCTTACGTATGGGTGGTCCCGGGAATTGAACCCACTACCATGGCATTACAAGTGCCATGCTCTACCAACTGAGCTACAAAGGACAAGTTCCAAAGGTGCAGACCCTGCCTAACTACAACTCAACTCCAGGCAGGCTCAAGAAAAGGCTCCCAAGTATTTGAAAGATTTTGAATACTATTTGAACCGAGGTCTGTTACAGTACCTATGTAGCGCAACATTCCTGACCCAGGGCTCCCGTTCTGTTATCCAGCTGACAACCAGAGCAGAGCCAGGCAGCGGGTGAATATTTTATGCTCATGGGACAGGGATCCTTTGTGTGGTGACTGAAGCCAGGCGGATGGCATCATGGGCCATGACCACTGTTGTGTAACCCAACAATGCCCCTGCTTGGAGTGTGTGTGTGCATAACCCAACAATACCCCCCTTATAGGAGCCAGGAGACGGCTTGTCATTCCAGTCCACTCCCTCAGGATAATCTTTTAGTTGGGGTTTTAATGGAACTATACGCTGGTACCCACAGCAACCCCAATGTCATACTCTAATTGAAGTGACCTTTAAGAATGTGGACCAGAGTAAGACCACAGTTTGGTCTCCAGAACCGCTCATTTGTTAAATCTTTCACTGGGGTTGTCATCATTGGTTATTTTGATGCAAATGTTGTTGACCAGTTGTTCCATACAGCATATTTTCTTAAAAACTATGCCAACTCTCATCTCAGGGCTAGTTATACAGACTGGGTCCTGTTCCTCCATCAGTCAGAGCTAATGTTGAACCATTCCAACTGCAACCCCTCCAACTGCAACACCTCATTATACCCCACCATGTGTGACGATGCATAATTTAGCTTTCAAAATGTTGAACCCATACGGGCATTGGCTGTGTTTGCCCTCATTCCTAGTCCAGAAGGGAGCTATTTGGCTATAAGATAATTTCATTCCTTCTTTTTTTTGTATCGCTCCTCGCTTTGTCTTTGTGTGTGTGTGTGTGTGTGTGTGTTTTTGTGTGTGTGTCTTGTCTTCATGTGTGTTATGGGGCACCAGACCAGTGTAACACTAGGAGCATGTGAGGATAGATGATATCATCTCTGGTCAGGCAGGTCTAGTGGTGTTGTCCTTGTTTACTAAACAGAACCTCCTCATTGTTTCTCTGTTGACACTCTGTTTCATGCCCCCTTTAACACCGTGTGACCAAGAGGCTGTCCTATTATAGTTGTTTTCACAGAAACACTGTTGTTTTTATTACAACCTAAACACCTGCCTTACTGATACAGGTCCAAGACACAATGTGCTGCTAGAGTATTTACAAAAAGTCTCAGGTAAGAAGTGCTGATCTAGGACCAGGTCCCCAACGGTCCAGAAAATCGTATTCATTATGAATTCATGATGTAAAAGGCAAAACTGATCCTATATCAGTGAATATACAGCAGGCCCTGGTGAATAGGGATGAGTCATCAAGGGTCAGTCACTAGGTTAACAACAGACTGACTAACAGCCTTTTCCCTCCAGGTGTAGGTCTGTAACTAAGCCTATAGTCCCTAGACGTAGGAGGACATTGGTCCCTCAGTGTCTCAGTGTGTCACTGCATCCTTCTGCTCTCAATGGCTCCATGGGAGCGCCAGTCTTCCTGTGGGGTCCACTGACTCAGGTGTTGGGACTCGTGATGTCATCAACTGACGCAATGACTGCCATCTGGCCGTAGTGTGGCCAGCTTCCTTTTGTGACTGTTGTGTTTGTTGTCTATATCAAGACACACACACACACACACACACACACACACACACACACACACACACCCCAGATCAAGGAGCCACAGAGCTGCTATGTCAACAGAAACAAGAGCATGACACTGGGAAGGGGTCCATGGTAGAGCCCTGCACAGGCAGGAAATTGAATCCCGAGCCCTACCCATGCCCTACCCTACCCGGGCCCGATTTGCTTCTGACAAATTTAAGGCCCTGCCTGAACCCAAAATCAGAAATACATTTCTTCATGAGCTGCTCATCTTTGTCTGTTCCCCTGCTCCGTCCCTGCACTGCACTGCATCTGCTCCATGCGCTGTCTGCGTGTGTGAGTATCCATAGCAACGCCCCAGCTTGGGCTGCTCACGAGACGTGGTAGAGCTGTTAGCTAGCAACTTTTCGTTACTCTAAACTACTACCAAAACGTACGGAATATTATTATTTTCTGTGAAATAATATCTCCTGTCGACTCGGACAATGTTCTGGTTTTATATTTTATAAGAGGTTGAAGCACTTCTGACACCATGTTATGATAGTAAGATATGACTGTACAGAGACCCTGCACAGCAGAGCAGGAGGGAGCAAATGGCTCAGCTTCAAAATGTTAGTGATCAATTTAATCATTCTTGAAAATAATACCCAAGCCCGGCCCGTACCCTGGTAGATGAAAAAACGGGCCTTAACCTGATGTATAATGTTGGGGCCCTTCAGGCTCGGGTCAGGTAGCATAACCTAGAAAGGGTAAGCTGCTGCAGGGCAGGAGAAGGACAGACAGGGTGTCTGAGTGTGTGTGTGTGTGTGCGTGCGTGTCTCCCCCTCAGCCAGCCAGCCTACATTATTCATGCTACTGTATCTGCTTTATGCTAATTGTACCGGTCCTGTTCCTGAAGCGCTTGCTGGCTTTTCCCCCTATTATCTCTCTCTTTTTCTAGACTCTCTTTGACAGAGCCCAGTTTATATGGCAGAAGCCAGCCAGGCTTTGTCTGTTGTTTTCTCTGATCACAGTGGGCCACAGATGAGCAGTTATAATGGTAGAGGTTGTGTCCCTGAGGCGGGAAGCTGTTAAAATATCCTGGTCCTCCCACCACCTGAAAGGGAAAGGTGGACTTGTCTCTGTTTTCTGTTACATTTACATTTACATTTTAGTCATTTAGCAGACGCTCTTATCCAGAGCGACTTACAGTTAGTGAATACATATTTTTTTGTTGTTATTTTTATTTTTATTTTTTAAACTGGTCCCCCGTGGGAATCGAACCCACAACCCTGGCGTTGCAAACGCCATGCTCTATCAACTGAGCTACATCCCTGCCGGCCATTCCCTCCCCTACCCTGGACAACGCTAGGCCAATTGTGCGCCGCCCATGAGTCTCCCAGTCGCGGCCGGCTGCGACAGAGCCTGGATTCGAACCAGGATCTCTAGTGGCACAGCTAGCACTGCGATGCAGTGCCTTAGACCACTGCGCCACTCAGGAGACTGTTACTGTCATGATACATGCTTTTACTGCTGTATGTTGACTTGCTGCAAACCAAAGTAAAAGAAATGCAGCTTTAAGGCATGCCACTATATAGGACTAGTACTACACTGATAATGCAGCTCACCTAGTTTGAGCAACAGGCGTTTGTTTGCTTGAGGGGCCTCATCGTAAATTAGTGGTTTTATTTTATCCCCCATATTGTGTAGTAGATTTGAAAGTTCAAGAATGGTCGCTAGCTACAGGGTCTCCTTCCCATAACCCCAAGGGTCACCAGGTTATCAGGCAGGGCAGCGTCATTTAAATGAGAGGAACATGCAAGACTAACTGATCTTATCCACACTGTGATCAAACAGCCACCAAACTGTTCCCATGGACTTACATGCACATACATCTCCTACCATAAGTTAATGAGTAATATAAGGGAGTCAAAAATGAAAAGTCTCCTCAGTCCGTGTCTCCCCCCCAAAATAAACCATAGAGTGCAACAGAAAGAAAGCCATGGGTCTGCATGTCATAACAGTAATCTTCTAACTAAAACCTACAGTAGCCAGACAAACAAAAGCGAAACAATGTGACACTGTTTACATGGCACTGTTTGGACAGAGGTGATTCATACCACTGGGTTCTGTGTGGAATGCTGCTTATTCCAGTGGATACCACGCTAGGCTATGCTAAGCTAAGCTGTTCTTATGTAAACAGCCTGGGTTATGCTAGGCTAAGCTAGGGCTTCTCCTCAGGGGCTAGCCTAACTGCTGGGCAGGCAGACCATAATTGTAAGGCACACCTGTTGCTAGGAGACGGGTAAGTCCAAAGCCTCTGGCTTAGGAATCTGTGTGCGTATTTAACCGGCCTAATTGTGCGCTTGCTGCTTCGACACAAAGAGAAGGAGATCCACAGTGTTACACAGTGGGCCATGGATACAGGGAAACACGCATGCAGGCAGGATACACACACACACACACACACACGTACACACACACGTACACACACACACACACACACACACACACACACACACACACGTACACACACACGTACACACACACACACGTACGTACACACACACATACACATACACACTTTTACAGTATTATTAGGTAAAAGGCTTCTGTAAACAAAAACATTAAGGCTAAGTTTCTAAATATAACATGTTTTATATTGCAGCCCTTGCATTTAGTCTTTAACGTTCAGCCTTTTTAATAACTCTTAATGAGGCCATGGTGTCCGATAATGGGATTTGAAAGGCAAGATGGGCTGAGGCTGTCCAAGAGCGCATTATGTTTCCCTCTCTGGCCACACAGAATGATTGTGATACATCACGAACCCCCTCTCTGACTACCAGCGACTAGCTGTGGTTCTATTTCTATACAACATAACCATCAGCTTTTGTCACATAATAAAGCATGTGCCTTGCTGCGTTGTCACTTTTCTACACCAGTGCTCCTCTGCTCCACTGTGTGTAGTCTTTATTCCTCTGTGTTGTTGTGGCATGCCTTTGTTGACTCTTTCAATAGGTGTGGATGTGTAATAAAGAGGGAGACATGCGACGCTCTCCTCTCCTCTGCTCTCCTCTGCTCTGCTCTGCTCTGCAGTTTGCACTGTGTGAACCGACCGGAGCTGTTGTCCTGCCCCAGGCTCTATTTGATGTAAACATGATGTAGGCTGTGAGGCTCCGCTCTCATTTCATGTAATCAGGGTTAGTGTACAGTGAGGGAACTGGGGGGTGGGAGAGAAAGAGAGAGCGAGAGAGTAATGTTTACTGTTCATTTTTGATTGTTTATTTCACTTTTATTTATTTCACTTGCTTTGGCAATGTAAACATATGTAAACATAAATATGTTTCCCATGGAGAGAGAGAGAGAGGGAGAGAGAGAGGGGAGGGGGAGAGAGACCTTCAGCTTTAAGTAGAGGGGAGAGGGAAAGGGGAAAGAGAGACTGAGCTTTGAGCAGACCTGCAGAACCATACTCTAGCTGAGGATACAGTAGACGTTGCTCTGCTCTGTGTGTGTATATTGACCTTGTTTAAACAAACGGCTGTCTGGGCCCTGGTGTGCTGGCTACAGGCCTGTATGTGAACAGGGCTGTGCGCGTCCGTGGGCCCAGACACCACTGGACGTCATGGGCCAGAAGCCGCCCATGACCTTGACCACCGCTGTTCCCGCTCCTACATCTCTCTCTTACACACACACACACACACACACACACACACACACATATATACACACACACACACACACACACACACACACACACACACACACACACACACACACACACACACACACACACACACACCCTCTAAGGGCTGTTTACACCAGTGTGAGAATGCACTCATATATACACACACTCAAATACACATGCACAGAGCCTTGCCATGGCAACACCAGAGAAACACAGGGAAACAACTTGGCAGAGGCATGCGCCTAAAGAAAGTGTTGTGTTACAATAGGGAGGGAGGTAGAGGGTCGGAGCTGAAGGGGGTGTGGAGGAAAGGGGAGGGAGGGTGGATTTAGGCATGATGAAACATGCCGCTCTCACTGTGAAGTTTGGCGGGCTACGCTTCTGTTGGTGGGACTTCGCCCAGCCCTAGCCCCAACCCAACCCATCCCTCAACACTTGTGTTTTGCCTTTTCATTTTTGCAAATGTCAAACATTTGAGACCGGGGCTGTTTTACATTTCTCCTTGTTGCATGTCACCCTCTTCTCTCCGGGCCCCGCTGGCCAGGCTGTTTTCTCTTCTAATACTGGATCAGTGGAACAGATGCCACTGAGAACCAAAATAAGCCTCTTTATTTAGACCTGAATCTGTAACGGTATCCAGCAGTTTTATATTTAGGTAACCTAGCAGGCAGCCTATGGTTGTGTTCCAAATGGCATTATAGTCCCTACATAGCGACATGCTTTCGACCAGAGCCCTGGTTGAAAGTAGTGCACTTACTGCACTATGTAGGGAATAGGGTGCCTTTTGGGATGCAGACCTATATCCAGCAGCAGCAGTGCGGCGTGTGTCAGACATGTGACTGGTATTAATGTCAGCAGGTTTAATATGACTACTGATTGACATGATCCATCAGGTCTTATTGACCATCTGGTCCCAGAGGATTTGAGGAGGTTAAGAAAGTGCAGAGACCACCCTCCCATAGTATTTCACACCAACCATGGATTTGGTGGGGGATGTGAGGCGAGGAATGTGAAACAAGCAGGCAGAGGGTGCGTGTGTGTGTGTGTGTGTGTGTGTGTGTGTGTGTGTGTGCATGCATGTGTGTGTCTGTGTGTGTCTACTCTGCGTGTGTCTACGTGTATGTGTGTGTGTATTTTTTGCTTATTCGCCCTTGCATGTGTTATGTGTTTACATAACACTTTGCGCATTACAGTATTTGGAAAGGTGTAGCCTAGCCTTGCTATGATGTTGGGACTGAAAGGTGTAGCCTAGTCTTGCTATGATGTTGGGACTGAAAGGTGTAGCCTAGCCTTGCTATGATGTTGGGACTGAAAGGTGTAGCCTAGCCTTGCTATGATGTTGGGACTGAAAGGTGTAGCCTAGCCTTGCTATGATGTTGGGACTGAAAGGTGTAGCCTAGCCTTGCTATGATGTTGGGACTGAAAGGTGTAGCCTAGCCTTGCTATGATGTTGGGACTGAAAGGTGTAGCCTAGCCTTGCTATGATGTTGGGACTGAAAGGTGTAGCCTAGCCTTGCTATGATGTTGGGACTGAAAAACGGAAACCGCAAAGAAAATAGTTATTTTGGATGTAGCTTTAAATGTCAGATGTTGCTAAATTAGTCGGCTCTGTCTTCTGTTTCTGTTCTGTTTGACAGTGTGGTGTTGACTCACTGGGAGTGCTGAAGTAGGTATTTTTCAGACCCTAATCAGTTTTACTTCCTGTATTATTTCATTTGACAATATGGTGGCTCACTACCAGACCTGAGCCTCGTGTTGTAGACTCTAGAGACTGAGAGGCCTTTGTGTAGTAGGATATCTTTACAGAAAGTTATACTCAAGGATGAGCTGCACGTGTTCAAAGTATTTTATGTGTTCAAAGTAGTTTGTTTAGAGACGCGAAAAGCACCACAGCGCGAAACATGGTTTCACAAAACAATAACAATACTTGATTTCTGACCACGTTTCGTGCTGTAGTGCTTTTCACGTCCCTCCCTCCCCCCTCTCTCTCTCTTCCTCCCCCCCCACGCTGTCACAGTTTCACAGAAACATCAAGTCGCTAAATCATGTCTGGAACACACATGGTGTGCTGTGAACAGTGAATGAACATTACAACGCCACACACACACACACACACACACACACACACACACACACTCCCTCAGTCTGTCTGCACTCACTTCCATAGTCCGCTTTCCATATCTATACTAGTAATGACAGACCGGAAGGCACCCATAAAACCAAGCCTAATGACTTTGAGCTTTTTGAAAGTAGGATTAAGGTTTTGTTTACAACCACAGGTTATTGTAATGATAATATAGATGGATAATTATCACTAGTTAGTTATTAGATGTATTTCACGTTGATATGGTTCTCTAGGGCTTGAGGATGACCCCATAATAGAGGGATATTATACAGGATGTCATGTTGATCGTATAAACTACTTTCAGCACATCTTAATATATTCAATTGCCCAAAAAGCTTTTTTGACATTTTGAGTTGCAGTCAGAGTCCGCACATCCATTGTCTCAGAGATTCGTTGCACTCTATTTCTTACGAGGCTTTACATTTCTGCTAGTCTCACCCGGTACCCTACAAAGACTAAACCAGTAGGGACAATGTTAGTGACTTCCACTATAAAGAGTAGGCCTGTAGGGACAACATTAATAACACTATAACAGCTGTGTTTCTGTACTCAGGTAGGGTTAAATCAATGCTAGTTCTCCTATTTGCAGCTGTAAGAGGCCATTAGTGCACCTCTCTTCCTCTCTTTAAAAGCTCTGAAGAACTAATCCATTACTAGGCTGGACTGTTCACCAACCCTGTCCGCTCATCAGGGTGCCAATGTGTTGTGGATGCCACAGGCCCTATCCCTGACTCTGGCTTTGTTTCGATGGGCGAAATGGCACTGCCTCTGAGGCTGATTGTCCGAAGTGTGAGTGTGTGTGCGTGTGTGTGTCACAGCGAGACAGGGATGTGACCTCGCACACTTCGTCCCGGCCATCCAAAAGCCTCTTAGCGTAGTCAGGGCAGTGTCAGGGAGGAGTCAGATGGTCTCCTAGGTATCAGCCTGTAGCCCGTAGGCCCAACAGGAGCAGACTTAGAGGGCACACACACTTCCAAGACATCCAGCTAGGAATGACTTTAGGGGGCTTTTCCTGTCCCTTTAAGTTCAAACCGAAGCCTGTGTGTGGCCCTCTGCCATGTGCTCTTATGTGCTCTTTACTTAAAGGCCATGTGCCATTGTTCTAATGCATGCAATAACAGATCAACACACTTTGGTTTTTGTTCATTAAAGCAGTGGGTGCATTTGATTAGTAAGCACCCAGTACTTCAGCATGAACAATACATTGTGGAACTGGAAATTCTAACTGAGACAAATTGTCCAGTACCACATCAACCTTGAATTGAAATTGGAAGCAGGCCTACTGCTCAGCTGTAAGGTGTTTGCCGTGTGTTGAAAGATTAAGAAACAAGAATGAAGTCCAAATGAAACAGAACAGGTGTAATCACCCATACTCTGTGTAAAGGTCTCCATGTGTTGCTGGTGCTTTCCTAGATGTGCCTGCCTGTATAAATAGGTGGAGCTGCAAAGCAGAGAGGAGAGTGACCTAACCTGGTTGAGTTGAGCCAGGCAGGGCTGCAGTGGGCAGCTGCTGGGCTTGTTTTTTTTTTGTTTTTTTGTTTTTTGCCAGCCACCCTGAAGATGAATTAACCAGCCAGACCAGACCAGCCGGGTGTTGTAACCTGTAACTAGGCCTATGAGGAGCCAGGTCATCCTAAACCCTGCCCCCTTTCACTCACACACACACACACACATACGTACACACACAGAGGTTAGAGGTCAGGGAGAGGGGGTGGGTTAGTGTTCACTGCGTAAACAAGGCCCCTGACCAGCATCGTCTTGCAGACGTTGTGTCTCGGCTACCTCACCTCCCTACCCCTGTCCAGAACACTGAGGCTTTAAGCTAATTAGAACCCTGCTCCTGTCTTCAGTGTTATGGTAGTAGAGGTGTAGAGGTCTTTACCACCCTGATACCCAGGGGACTCGTCTTCTCTCCCAGACCTCTAAACACAACACATCGTTTCCACTGGCTCTGTCTGACCCCAACAGGCCCCCATACCTCTATTCTGACCCCGCTGGATCCCATCTATGTGTTTTAGTCAGAGAGAAAATAGTCTGAAAATTAAATAAAAACCAATGGAGTGTCTGGTAGGATCTCTTCCATTTAAGCGGGTACACACCACCACAGTGCAGCTTTCAGTTGGAGATGGAAAGGAAAAGGAAGTCCAATAATTGGTTTCAGAGAAAGTAAATATTTTGAAACCAAGCTGCATGTGATTTTTAGTGGTTGGTGTTTCTCAGGTACACTTGTTTCCATCCAGACCATAATTTCACTGTTTTGGCTGCTGTTGCTCTGGGAACCAACCGCATAATGACAACTCCCACCCTCAAACCCCCCTCTCCTTTCTTTTCTCTCTTTTTCTCCTTCCCTCCTTCCACACCTGACCGTTTTCTCTCTTTTCCCAAACGGTAATGCCGGTGTGTGTGTGTGTGTGTGTGTGTGTGTGTGTGTGTGTGTGTGTGTGTGTGTGTGTGTGTGTGTGTGTGTGTGTGTGTGTGTGTGTGTGTGTGTGTGTGTGTGTGTGTGTGTGTGTGTGTGTGTGTGTGTGTGTGTGTGTGTGTGTGATGCAGGGTGGGGAGCAGGGTTCACCCTCCAGCTGCAGTGGGGCCAGGGGTTGGCTGGGTCGGGGAGGTGTGTCGGGGGGAGGTGGTGGTGGAGGGGGTACCATCCTGCCGGCACGGCCCCTGCCAAGCACAACATTCCTAACAGTAGTGGGATTGTGTGGCCGGTGTTTTCTCTGTCCCTCTGAGGAGAGGATGGAGGAGAGGGCCTCTCACCTGCATGGCAGGCTGGTGGCCATTTTGGTTCCTGAAAGAGCCAAGGAGGAGAGCGGCTGCCCAGGGCTCAGGCCAAGCTGGCACTGGCATCACAGCTGGATCAGGGTCATGGGCGTTGGTTGGCAATTTCACTGACAGGTTTAGTCTAGAACCCAAAACCGCAGCTTCACCAATAAAAGTTGCTTTAAAAGGTGCACGATAGACCACACAGAATGAGTTGAAGATCATATCCGTGGTGACTTGTTTTTCCAAGCTTGCACTCCATTCAGTAAAGTTGTAGGCACATTTTTTCTGGTACTGTGGTGCACCAAAGTATGTCTTTCAAGATTATAATTTTTTTCACTCACTGTTCTTTCTCCTTTCTCTCTCGTGTTTTGAAAACGTGTCTCCTCGTTTTTTGGCTTGGTCTTTTTGGGTAGCTACGACCTGTTGGGGGTTTGTCTCGGAACTGGACTAAGGTCGGAGATGGTGGTTCCTCTGCAGAAGGGATTTTGGAGGTAATTGTGCACATGCAGGTTGGGATCCCTATTAAGACAGAGAGTAGATGGGGGAAATGATAAGGGTCTTTAGTTAGAGGAGGAGAACGTGCGTATGTGTGTGTGTGTGTTGACCTGGTTGGAGGCCAAGCAGATAGATCCAGATGAATCTCCAGAGATCCTGCCAGAAATGTCTGACTTACTGGGGTTTTCACTTGAACGTTTCAAGCTGACATTTAGGCTAGACTCGCTCCAGAAAAGAGAAAAGTGGGCATTGGGAAGCAAAGGAAATGTGCAGATTGTCCTGGAAGTGCGATGCTCATATGGACTCTATCTACATACTCATGTCTTTGTTTTAATTAGTTATCCCCCCCCCCCCCCCTTCCCTCCATATCTCTGTCTTGTCTCAGCTGATGGGCTACAACGAGAAGCCTGTCAACCTACAGATGTTCATCGGCACGGCAGACGACCGCTACCTCAGACCTCACGCCTTCTACCAGATGCATCGGATTACTGGGAAAACGGTGGCCACTGCCAGCCAGGAGATCATCATCTCCAGCACCAAAGTTCTCGAAATTCCTCTGCTTCCCGAAAACAATATGTCCGCCAGGTGGGTGTCATGGTCGCTCAAGGATGACATTACTCAGAGGAAGACCCTGAGAGTGTAAAAATAACAGTTCATGCAGGATCGTAATATCCAGACATACATACATACATACATACATACATACATACATACATACACACACACACACACACACACACACACACACACACACACACACACACACACACACACACACACACACACACACACACACATACATACATACATACATACATACATACATACATACATACATACATACATACATACATACATACATACGCTAGGGATTTTATTAGTCTTAATTCAAACCAACAGGAGGGTTAAGTTCAGCAGGAAAATGAGAATTTCCCACCAAGCAGAATATGCTTCTAATACACTTTATTTCCATATTTATGGATTTAAATTGACCACAGTATATATTTAGGCTTTTATTTCGAAGGCTCTGGATTTTCATTTATAATCTGAATTCCGAGCTTTTTTGTCTTAGATTTGATGTTTCCCCTCATAGCTGTAGCATTAATAAATCATATTTACTGCTGTCACGCTCTGGTTCCGGGACTTGGTATTTTAGCCAGAGTGTGTTAAGTATTGTTGTGTTTGGGTTGGTTGGGTGGTTATTGGTTGTTTCTGTGTTTGGTTGAGTGACTCCCAATCAGTGGTAACGAGTGTCAGCTGTCGGCTCGTTATCTCTGATTGGGAGCCATATTTAAACTGTCATTGTTCACCTTGGGGTTGTGGGTTTTTGTTCATTGTTCAGTAGTTGTCACTGAGGACTTCACGATCGTGGTTTGTTTTGTATTCTCGTGTGGAATTATTAAAGTCAAGATGTTCACTCCCAACGCTGCGCTTTGGTCATACTTCTTAGGAGATCGTGACAGAAAAACCCACCACAACGAGACCAAGCAGCGTTTCCAGGAGCTGGATGACGAGTGGTGGAGACAGAAGAGCGAAGGTTGGGAGAGGACTATAGAGGCCTGGTCGACCGAGAGGAGAGACCCCCAGAAAATTTTTAGGGGGGGGCTCACGACGTCGGGGCAGAAGGTGTACGGCCCGGAGGAGTGCAAGAGGTTGGCAGATATGGCCGCCAGTTTAAGGGGGCCACTGGTTACGAAGGGGATGGAAAGTGTGGAGGCACGGCGAGAGGTACTGGGGTGTGTTTCCAGTCCGGTCCGGCCCGTTCCTGATCCCCGTGTAGGGCCAGGGGTGTGTGTCCCCAGTGCGGTTCTGTCTGTTCCTGTTCCTCGCATTGAACCTACGGTGCGCGTCGCCAGCCCGACTCGGCCCGTTCCTGCTCCCCGCACCAAGTCTGTGGTGCGTTTCGCCAGCCCAGCCCGGCATGTCCCTGCTCAACGCACCAAGCCTACGGGGTGCGTCGCCAGCCCAGCTCGGCCTGTTCCTGCGCCCCGCACCAAGTCTGTGGTGCGTTTCGCCAGCCCAGCCCGGCCTGTTCCTGCGCCCCGCACCAAGCCTACGGGGTGCGTCGCCAGCCCAGCCCGGCCTGTCTCTGCTCTACGCACCAAGACTACGGTGTGCGTCGTCGGCCCAACTCGGACTGTTCCTGCCACTCGCACCAGGCTAAGGGGGCGAGTCGTCAACCTGGTTCAGCCTATTCCTGCTACTCGCACCAAGCCAGGGAGGCGAGTCGTCAACCTGAGGAGGTCCGTTCCGGCTCCACGTACCAAGCCGAGGGTGCGTATCGTCGGCCAGGTCCGGTCCATCCCTGTCTCACGCGCCAAGCTAGGGGTGCGCGTCATCAGTTTGGATCCAGCCAGCTGGGTTGGATTGGACCGGGGCCATTACGGGGGGAGTTATGTAGGGTGGTGGTCAAGCCCGGAGCCGGAGCCGCCTCCGAGGAGCAACACCCACCCAGCCCTCCCCTATTTGGGGTTTTGAGGCGCGGTCGCAGTCCGCGCCTTTAGGGGGGGGTACTGTCACGCTCTGGTTCCGGGACTTGGTATTTTAGCCAGAGTGTGTTAAGTATTGTTGTGTTTGGGTTGGTTGGGTGGTTATTGGTTGTTTCTGTGTTTGGTTGAGTGACTCCCAATCAGTGGTAACGAGTGTCAGCTGTCGGCTCGTTATCTCTGATTGGGAGCCATATTTAAACTGTCATTGTTCACCTTGGGGTTGTGGGTTTTTGTTCATTGTTCAGTAGTTGTCACTGAGGACTTCACGATCGTGGTTTGTTTTGTATTCTCGTGTGGAATTATTAAAGTCAAGATGTTCACTCCCAACGCTGCGCTTTGGTCATACTTCTTAGGAGATCGTGACAACTGCATTTGCACTTTGTAATTTGACTCAGATGTATATTATTTTCACAATATGATGGCAAAGGTTTGTTATGGCATTAATTCAGCCTTCCATTCAGCCTAATTAATGTCTTCATTGATACCCAATCGGGGGTGTGTTGCTTAGCTCCCCTCCCTATCTCTCTTGCAGTATTGACTGTGCTGGCATCCTGAAGCTGCGGAACTCGGACATTGAGCTGCGGAAGGGGGAGACGGATATTGGGCGGAAGAACACGCGTGTGCGAGTGGTGTTTCGTGTTCACATCCCCCAGACCAATGGGAAGGTTCTCTCTCTACAGGCTGCATCCATCCCCGTAGAGTGTTGTGAGTGTCCAGATCCTGTTCAGATGCGCACACACACACATACACACACACACACAGCCCTTTTCTCTCTCACTCACTCATCTCTCTTTTTCTCTGTCTCTTTCTATCTTTCTCATATGTACATTGCTGCCTATGTAAACCCCTCTCCTCTGCTCTCCTCTATCCTCCCAGCCCAGCGTTCGGCCCAGGAGCTTCCCCAGGTAGAGAAGGCCAGTCTGACCAGCTCTCTGGTCAGCGGGGGAGAGGAGATAGTCATCACAGGATCCAACTTCTTCCCCGAATCAAAGGTCATATTCCTGGAGAAGGGCCCTGGTAAGAGATTTGTACACACAGCGTCTCACACACGGGGGAAGTCCTTGGGGACATCCTTGCTGAGGATTGTGATTGTTTTTCTTGATTATTTGTATTATATTGTATTTTACTTTATTTAGTATATTGTGTATACAGTATGCAGAGCTCCCTTGTAAAAGAGACGTTGGTCTCCATGGTGACTCCCTGTTAAAATAAAAGTAAAATAAATAAGATAAATAAATATTGCTGACCCACAAGCTGACTCATAATTCACATTGTCGAACAGTCCAAAGGATCAGGACAGATTATTTTTTAAATTGTCCTCTTGCCACAATGGTCTTATATCAGATATATAATACTGTTTAGTTAATCCAAATTAAACAGCTCAAAGAATATCCACAGTAGCAAATACTCTGTAGTTGGGATCCAGTGAGTTGACCCAAGATCTGTGTTGATTTGGGTACTGTAGCTCCATGTTAACGTAACCATTGTTGGGTAGAGAACAACGGGAGTGTAAGGAAGGTCCCTTCTCAACATGCTCTGGATAGAACGTCACCATCACCAATCACCTCTTGCAACTTAGAGTTCAAACAGGTTCCAATAGCTGATTTACTGACAGCGGAGGAAGAGTCAGACCCAACTAGATAGAAACACCTGGGAAAAGAACAGTCACATGCCTCCTACAGCCCTGGGGAGCGTTCCACACCATGCTGCTATCCCGCCCACTAGCACTGCTCTACTATTTAAAGCACCTCTCTTTTTCTGTCATCCATGGAATGTTACTACTGAGTTATGTGTTACAATACACACATAGCTCAAGAGCAAGAGCCACTAATAACGGATCTCTATCTCTTTTCTGATTGTATCTGTCCGTCCCAAGAGATAGATAGGTAGCGTATCTGGCTGCTGCTACTGACTGAAACACAGGTCATCACACACCCACACAGTACAATCTACTGCTTACACCTGGCTCTTCAGTCTCTAGTCTTTATCAGTGTTAATATGTAGCCCTGCCCTGTTCAGTGTTGTAACTTAAGAAGAGAGAGTCTCTCTGAGTGTGGTCGGTCCTTCTACTCATACTGGACCTCTTCACTAATCGCTTGGGTTGAACTTAACTTATAACAACCCACTATTTAGCCTCTCTCCCTCCTCTAACTCTCTCAATAATAAAACACAAGGATGGGCGGGTTCCAGGATGGAAACTGTGAAAGGGTGACAGCATTCTGTGAACCAGTCCCTGCCTGCCCACTGTAGCTTTGTGAAAGAGGCCAAACTGAATCAAGTTCAAACACGGAGGAGAGTCAAGGGTGCTGTTACTTACTGACTAAGATACATTATTTTGAGAAATTGAGTGGAAACCTTTACCCTAGGAGTGGAAACCTTTACCCTAGGAGTGGAGAGTTTAACCTAGGAGTGGAGTGGAGGAAACTTGGGCCCCGCAAACATGATGTGTGTGTGTTTTGAGGTTGAAAGAGAGAGATAATGAATGATCTGGTTTGTATAAATTGTCCCTCATCACGGCTAATCCAGCCGCTTATTGCAGACCATGCCTGATTGGAGGGAGCGGATGGAGGGATGGAATAAAGACAGGAGAGGAAGAGAGTAGAAATGACAGAGTTTTCCACCTCCTCCTTCCATAAACAGAGTACAACAGTGGAATCACGTTGAGCGTAAAATACAGGTTTATTGTGGTTAGTTAGTTAATGCATAGTCAGTGTTTCCCCTAGGATTCTTTTCAGCAATGGTGGCAGAGTTGGGGGGGATGGGGTCTAGCGGGAGCTGGGTCTTCCTGCGGGGGGGGGGTCTTCCTGGGGCATATATAAAAATAAATGCAGTGGAAGCGCCACTGCTAAATGCACATAAGAGGAGGGGAGGGTTCGGTAACAGGGATCCCTAGCTCCAGGCACCAGTTCATAAGAAGTACTACATTACTGTTTATGGAATCTCTACTGGCCTCTTTACTGGACTCTCTTCTTGACTTATTATATTCCCATTTTTAAAGATGATAAAAGTAACTTTGAATAGAAAAGTTTGCTAAATTACCATATTGTTTTTATTACAAGCAGTAATGGAGGTATTTTAGTGAGTTGGTTGACTGTTAGTTAGGTCAATGGACTTGACTGCACTGCAGTGAGGATAGGGGAGGAGGGGGAGAGGTAGTTGAGGTGAGGAAGGGGAAGTTAGCCATGAGGATGCAGGCAGGCTAACTCGGGTCTGTCTAGCTACAGCAGGTCTGTCAGTGTGAGGTCTGGTCTTTGGCTCGCTCGCTCATCACCTCTTAATGCTAGGAAAAGCAGAAAGGGCCTTTCCATCTGTCCAGATGAAACAGGATAATATCCAATGGCTTCATGCTGACTTCTATCACTTTATTACCTGCTCGGAGGGAGGGAGGGAGGGAGGGAGGGAGGAAAGTATGGCTCAGAGGAAGGGGAATATGAAAAATGCATTATTATTCTGAGGGAAAAAACATATTATTTGACCAGAGTGAACCTCATCAAACAGAGGAAAGGGGTCCCTAGTTGGACTGACTGACTGCCTGACTGACTCTACTGGCTGACTGACTCTACTGACTATACTGACTGACTGACTCTACTGACTGGCTGACTCTACTGGCTGACTGACTACTGGCTGACTGACTCTACTGACTATACTGACTGACTGACTCTACTGATTCTACTGCCTGACTGACTCTACTGGCTGACTGACTATACTGACTGACTCTACTGACTATACTGACTGACTGACTCTACTGATTCTACTGGCTGTCTGACTCTACTGACTATACTGACTGACTCTACTGATTCTACTGCCTGACTGACTCTACTGGCTGACTGACTATACTGACTGACTCTACTGACTATACTGACTGACTGACTCTACTGATTCTACTGGCTGTCTGACTCTACTGACTATACTGACTGACTGACTCTACTGATTCTACTTGACTATACTGACTGACTACTGATTCTACTGGCTGTCTGACTCTACTGACTATACTGACTGACTGACTCTACTGGCTGACTGACTCTACTGACTGGCTGACTCTACTGACTATACTGACTGACTGACTCTACTGATTCTACTGGCTGTCTGACTCTACTGACTGACTGACTCTACTGATTCTACTGCCTGACTGACTCTACTGGCTGACTGACTATACTGACTGACTCTACTGACTATACTGACTGACTGACTCTACTGATTCTACTGGCTGTCTGACTCTACTGACTGACTGACTCTACTGATTCTACTGCCTGACTGACTCTACTGGCTGACTGACTATACTGACTATACTGACTGACTGACTCTACTGATTCTACTGGCTGTCTGACTCTACTGACTATACTGACTGACTGACTCTACTGATTCTACTTGACTATACTGACTGACTACTGATTCTACTGGCTGTCTGACTCTACTGACTATACTGACTGACTGACTCTACTGGCTGACTGACTCTACTGACTGGCTGACTCTACTGACTATACTGACTGACTGACTCTACTGGCTGACTGACTCTACTGACTGGCTGACTCTACTGACTATACTGACTGACTGACTCTACTGATTCTACTGGCTGTCTGACTCTACTGACTATACTGACTGACTGACTCTACTGATTCTACTGGCTGTCTGACTCTACTGACTATACTGACTGACTGACTCTACTGATTCTACTTGACTATACTGACTGACTACTGATTCTACTGGCTGTCTGACTCTACTGACTATACTGACTGACTGACTCTACTGGCTGACTGACTCTACTGACTGGCTGACTCTACTGACTATACTGACTGACTGACTCTACTGATTCTACTGGCTGTCTGACTCTACTGACTATACTGACTGACTCACTCTACTGATTCTACTTGACTCTACTGACTGACTCTACTGATTCTACTGGCTGTCTGACTCTACTGGCTGACTGACTCTACTGATTCTACTGGCTGACTGACTCTACTGACTATACTGACTGACTGACTCACTCTACTGATTCTACTGGCTGACTGACTCTACTGACTGACTGACTCTACTGACTATACTGACTGACTCTACTGATTCTACTGGCTGTCTGACTCTACTGACTATACTGGCTGACTGACTCTACTGACTATACTGACTGACTCTACTGACTGACTGACTCTACTGACTATACTGACTGACTCTACTGACTGACTGACTCTACTGACTATACTGACTGACTCTACTGACTGACTGACTCTACTGACTATACTGACTGACTCTACTGACTGACTGACTCTACTGACTATACTGACTGATTCTACTGACTGACTGACTCTACTGACTATACTGACTGACTGACTCTACTGACTATACTGACTGACTAACTCTACTGACTAACTGGCTGACTGACTCTACTGGCTGACTGACTCTACTGGCTGACTGACTCGACTGACTGACTGACTGACTGACTCTAATGTAGGGCCTTGATGAGCGCAGAAGTTTACACAAGGGGAGTGGAGAATGACGTAAAAAAAAAACAGTGGTTGAATTGAAATTGCATTTAACACACCAGGCATCAGTGTTTTTCCTTTCTTCTATACAAAAGGTCTAAAAGCTATAGTTATTATAGCTGTCTGACTAGCTTAGCCCTCGTTGTTTTGGTAGATATCATAACACATGGACGTGTGTTTTTAGCTCTCTGAGAGGGGAGCATATAGAACATGTTTTCTCTCGGAGAGAGGGGTGGATGGATGTGTGTTTTCAGGTGGGGGGTGCGATATGAGGTTCCTGTTGGAGCTTGTTTTGTGCTGGGCGGAGGACGGTGGCAGTACATGTGGGGCCCTCTACCTCCTCTCTCCTGCCTATTGAATGTCAACATGTGCTGCAGAAATACACTCAGTGTGCTGTATGCTGAAGTCAGACAGAGCTAAGGCACCCAAGGTCATTATTCAGTCATTACCAGAAAGCTGTCTGACTCAGATGGCTAGAGGAGTAGCTAGAGCCCTTACACCAAAAGAGAGGGAACCTCCCAATAGAGATACAATAGCCTAGAGTGGTTTATGTCATAAACCTGTTCCTTCTGTGGGACGGTGGAACCTCCACTGAGCTCTATGGAAGAGTCTAATGCACCACAGGATTACTGGGACAAAGACTGTCATCTGCCTCTGTTAGGATGAGATCAGGGGCATTTCTAAGCCTTCCTAACTAAAGTAGTATGTTATCAGTTAAGAGGAGATCAGAGTAGGGCCATCTACTATAGATGGCCATTAGAAGGGGAAGCCTTTGGAAAGAAAAGCAGAATACTGTAGATGTACAGGACTTAGCCTATAACTACAGTACAGCTATAAGATCCCATTGTATAGATGGGGAGTCTTTCAGCAGGCATTAGGGCAGATCGGTTTTGGGGAAGCCCTTTGGTTAAGTGGAGAAGTAACACAGGTGCAGTCAGATGTAATCAGGCCCATATTGTGAACAGCATGAAACAGCCCCATTTGCAATTGCAAGTTAGTGTGGCATCATGCCATTTAAAAAAAGGTGTAGCTACTTACTACTGTAAGTGACAGCAGTAGTTGTGCAGTAGTAGCTGAAAATATCTCTTTATATAGTAGTTGTGATGATCGTGACTTCTCCTGAACCGCAGCACCAGCCCAGCAGCCCGTTATAATTCTCTCAACTGCTTTTCTGAATGGCTGGATGCCTAAGATGTCTGGCCAGATCATTAGATCTGTAGTAGGAAAACTGGAAAATAAGGGGATGTTTCCTTTCCTAAGCCAGCCAGAACTCTGGCAGCACAACGCAGCCCAGCACGTGGTGGACCAACCGACGGAGGGAGGGAGGGGTTTTTAAATAAATAGACAGTTATTCCACTCTTCTCTCCATAATGTTAACCAGGCAAGACAATCAGCAGGATATTTAGACTTTGATTACTTTTTAATAGCTGTAAAAATACTCTCCACAGGGTTTCTGTGTCCATAAAGATGACATCATTGAGATGTTTCAGGTCCCCCAGCCAGAACCAATTGAAATCCCTCTGCTTTCCGAAGATTTTCTGTGGTTCATATTAAGCCATGTCTGCTGGGGCAGAGAGAGTCATACACTGACATGATGATCATTAGGAAAATAGACAGTACCCCAAAAGATAACTTCCAAAATATTACACAAGACTTAAAGATGGGTCTGAAAAATAATGCAATGATCATAGATCTTCCTCATAATTAGGTTGTGTGGCCGGAGTGTATTGCATGTTACGTGCATTTAGCTACCTGACTTATTCAGCTTTTTTCAACTCAACATTACTGTATTATCTTTAGATTTGATGGTCTTGGTTTTATAAACTATTTGACAGATACTATAATTCACTTCCTCCCAGATTCACATTGATATAGGAATTAGTCCAAAAGCTGGCAATTCAATTAGGGGAGGATTTGATGGAGTCCTTTGTGTCACATTTGTCTGTTGACTCCATCTGTTTTGTGGAGGAGTAGCAGGATGAGGAGGAGGGGGGTTGACTCTATGCTGAATCCCTATGGGTGCCATTCTGCTATTAATTCACACATTATTTGAAAAGCAGACAAAGAGCCGAATGCATTGTCTCTCGCCAGGCCCAGACTGGAGTGGGAATGCTGTGATCTTGCTGTCTGTCACAATGGAGTCCTACAATGTGTTCTACTCATCTATCATGTCTTCTCCCTCTTTTTTTCTCTTTTAGATGGAAGACCACAGTGGGAAGTGGAGGCGAAAATCATCCGGGAGAAAAGTCAAGGAGTAAGTAGAACATATGCTTTCTACACGTCTCTGTAGCTTAGCTGTCATATAAAGGCAATATTTTTACAGCTGTTAGATTTATGTAACATTATGAATTAATTATTACTAAAGTATCCTGACCTAATGTGAATGTCTGTGAAAAGTGGAAACGTTGACTGTGTTGGTTCCTTCTCCCAGTCGAACATCGTGGTTGAGGTCCCTCCCTACCACAGTAAGACCGTGACCTCGGCTGTTCAGGTGCAGTTCTACGTGTGCAACGGGAAACGGAAAAGGAGCCAATCACAACGCTTCACTTACCTGTCAGGTAGGAGGATCTACATTCTACACAAATCATAGTGCTTGAATTGCAAGTATTTAGAATCACTGGTGGTTGTGTTCCAACCCATCTTAAACACGGTCACACTGTACAGATTACTAGATCTGGCAGCACTTGGTGTTAAGCTAACATCTCATGAACCACATTTATATGATATAGCAATTTTGTCATGTGTGGCAGTGTTCTAAAGACTTACTGGAACACAATCATGTGCAGTCACGTTTAAACCTCCAGTTGCTTCTCACTCCTCTGTTGGCCTCTCAGGGTGATTGACAGAAAGCAGAATCAGCCATGGAAAGCAGCAACACACACACACACACTGCCGAGGCTCCTGTTGTTTTGGAGAGCTTTGAACTTTCCCTCCCAGTTTGCATAGCTGTGGTTAAAGAAGGGGCACCTCCACTAGCAGTTCCAGTTACATGTGCACCTGCCAACCGTTCATGTAAAGCACCATTCAACTCTATTGCTGACTGTTTCTGATGTGAATTTGCATTGACGTTTTAGTATGCAAATCCCTCTGCTCTCCAGGAACATTTTACTGCACACAGGAATTGTGGGAATTTCAAATGGTGTTGTTTGCCTAAAATAAAATCTCTGCATCAAGGCTGAAAATGAGTGTTTTTGACATGTGGATTATGCAGTTTCCTAATGTTTCTGATTAAGTCAAATCGCTGCGTAGTTACTTGATATTGTTATTGTTTTCCAACAATAACGTCAAACCAACATTAGTCAAAACGAAAACTGCGTTGGTGGAATATAATGACAAGTAAGCAATTTCTGACATGTACCACAGGAGTGTGTGTGTGCGTACGTTTAAATGTATGTGTGTCCCTCCACCCACTCTCCGTTTGCAGCGCGTCGCCCACTCATCAAGTGCTTCCTGTTTTCCACGCTACCCTACCAGGACAGCCAATTAGAGCACAGCACAGGAAGCCTGCTCTGTCAGTGTAGATGCCACTATTGTTACCACGGACACCGCACGCTTAATTGTGGCATCACCGGCCCACCTATCACACTGTGCTACCTAGTGTGCGTGGGTAGCAGGGGCCCTGGCTGGCCCGGTTTAGGGATGAACTGTGAGAAAAGAACATCAGTTAACTTATGAGATCTCTTAAGGAGGATGTCATGACTAGAATGAGTAGGGTTCTGAGTTGTTCCTGGTCAGGTCAAGTGGTCAACACAAGAAAAACTTAGTCATTAGGGTTGGCTAAGTATGAATAGATGCAGTCAGCATAATCCAGAGGAAGACCCTTCTGTCTCTACAATATCACAGTGCCTTTCCTCCAAAACAAAAACATGTAAAAAAGCACCCTTTAACCCATTCTACCACAGTATCTCAGTCCCCTCCCCCTCAGAAACAAGTCTTCCTGGCTGTGTTCTCTCAGTAACATTCCTGTCAGATGGAGGGCCATGGGAGGTAGTATGGGTACTAGGGGCTGTGAACTGGTTTGTCCTCCTCCTGGTTTCAGCATGGCTGGAGGGCATTCTGCTTCTCCCCATACTGCAGACAACATGATGGCACCCAAACCTAGCAACATATGCTCCCTCTCTCTGATTCAGAGCTGGGTCAAAATAAAACCCTGCCTGTCACAAGCACCAGATTGGGAAATAGGTTACTGATTGGTACACAGCATAGTTTTGCTGTGTGCTATGTGCTGTTATAAAGGTGTTCCAATTAAGTAAAGATTTCTAATCTAGTTAACACATACATTCTGGTGAACTTGGGTGAACCACAATGCTTTGACACGGTGGATGTTGATTGGGAAGTTAATCCTGAGATTCGGCTATTTGTGGTGTTCCAGAATGTGGTAAAACAACAAATGAGTACTGCCTTCTTTGGTTTCCCATACTGAGTGTCTCTCTCTCTCTGTCTACCGCACTCCCTCTCGCTCGCTCTCTCTCTCTCGCTCTCTCTCTCACTCGCTCTCTCTCTCTCGCCCTCTCTCTTACTGTCTCCAGTCCTGGTGAAGCAGGAGCATAACAGAGAAGAGATGGAAGGGCCCCCTGCTGTGCCCCCCATGCCCGGTATGTCCATGCCCCTGGCCAATGCTGCCAGCCTGGTCCGCAATACCCACACCCAGCTGCCTTCCCCTGAGCAGGGCCACCCGCCGGACGGCCTTCTGTCCAGCTCTCCCCGGGGCCTGGCTGCGGGCCCCGGCCCCAGCCTCCATACTCTGCAGCCTGCCTGCCCCCTCATGGGCTCCCCCTCCTTCCAGCACCTGCCTCACCTCCAGGGCAGAGGCCTCCACATGCCTGCTGACTGCCACATGACGTTCCATCCGGGCCCAGCTCCTCCCAACAGGCCCTCCTACCAACACCATCCTATGCAGCAGAGTCACAGCCATCCCGGCCACCTAAGCAACCTAAATCACAACCTGCCCTACAACGGCCAGTCCAGCCTGCCTATGAACATGAACACTGGGGCTCCGCAGGGCTATGAGAGGATGCCTTACCACCAGCAGCAGTCTGACCCCGGGGCCTCTCACCCCATGGGGCTGGGTATGGTGTACCACTCCTCCCCATCCACCTCCGCCCAGCAGGCCTCCAGCCCCCACAGCCCCATCCCCACTGCCCTCCACAGCCAGCCCATGACCCACTCCTCCCACTCTGCTCCTCACCTGCTCTCCATGGGCTACCACTGTTCCCCCAACCCCAGCCAGGTGCCCTCGCCCACCCACCCCAACCACCCCATGGGCCAGCCCTCACCCACCCACCCTAACCATCCAATGCAGCCCTCCCCCCAGCTGCAGAGAGCTATGGGGGGCTACCACCCCACCAGCCAGAGGTCTGCCTCCTGTCCCACTACCTCCAGTGCCCCTCCAGCCCACATTGTGCCCTCGCCCCACTCCGGGCCATCCTCCCCCCAGCTCCACTCCCTGCCCTACCAGTCACCCACCTCCCCCTCCCCCACCGGCAGCCCTCTGGGCCCCCCAGCACACAGTCCCCAGGCCAGCAGCCCTGTCATGTCCAGCCTGTCCCCAGGGGGACCGGGGCCCCTCGTGCAGCAGCACCCTCTGGCCCCCCAGCAGGGCCCCTTCCCTACGGAGGGGGAGAGCATGAACATCAAGCAGGAGCCGGAGGAGAGCGAGCCCACCTTCAGATCCATCGGCCTGCAGGACATCACACTGGACGACGGTAAGACACGGCTATGTCTATGTCACCCTCTCCATCTCTCCATGTGTCTGTACTCTCTCTATATCTCATTCTCTCTTGATTAGGGGGAATTTAAAAGCCCTTAAATTTCCATTATTTTAATAGCCTTTTAGGATTTAAAAAAAGTTCCATTACATTACATTGTTGCATAGCATCCAGCTAACACGTGTTATACAAAAAAGCTTCTGTTTTATAACACTGTGTAAAAAGATACTTTCCACCAGTTGCTGAATTCTCCTGGGTGAAATTATGTCTCATTATAGTGATTGTATTTCATACATACATCACTTAAACCGGCAGTTGGGTTTTGTACACAGTAGGGTTGTTATTGAATGGTCCTGACTGAGTACAGGAGGATTGGACATCATAGCAGCACAATAGACTAATGACTCTTCACACTAAAGGCCTCATCACAAATAGCTCATCCCCATCTGACACACACACACACACACACCAGTAAGGAGATTCATTACACTTTGGGTTCAGCTCATTTGTACTGACTGGATGTTGCAACAGTGGGAATACTAGGAAAATAGTTTTATACCACAGAGACCACAGCCGCGTCGTTATGCTGCTGCAATTACTGTGTGTGTATGCGGGTGTGTGGGTCCTTTCCATTCTTAATTTGGATGCTGAAGAGGACTAATGTACCTCTATTTACGGTGGTATAACAAACTGACTTGAGAATGATGAGTCTAACTCATTAAAATTCGTAATTGAGTGCCTCTTCACCTCAAGAACACTACAAATCCTAACTCAGCACAAACCGTCAGAGAAACCACCATTCCTCATTTAGTTTCTAATCTGCCACGCACAGCCACTTCTGCTTCTCTGAACCCTGGTCCCGGTCAGTCACATATTCAAATCAACAGCAGTCAAATGGCCCATAGTTAATAAACAGCCTGAAGAGACTGCGACATAAAGTGTGTGTGTGTGTGTGTGTGTGTATGCATCAGCAAGTGCTGTATTGTGTGCTAGCAAGGGCCAGGCTAATTAACACGGCCCATTATCAATAAGTCATGTATGAAAGGCCATCAGACAAAAGTTAACCAGCTGCATAATACACTGCATGTGTATTCATACACACACTCATACACTCAGACTTAGTCGCACAGTTGTGTGTACGCACGCATAATCATAATCAGTATATCCTTAATTATTCGCTCTCTATTTCTCTCTCTCTCTCACACTCACACACACACACACACACACACACACACACACACACATTGTTAAAGTAAAGGTCTGGCTGCCTCAGTCAGTTTCCCTCAGACGGTGTAGCTACAGGTAACTGCCAAAATAAAGGAAACCCCAACATTAAGTGTCTTAATACGTAGGGCGTTGGGCCACCACGAGCCAGAACAGCTTCAATGCACCTTGGCATAGATTCTACACGTGTCTGGAACTCTATTGGAGGGATGCGACACCATTCTTACATGAGAAATTTCATCATTTGGTGTTTTATTGATGGTGGTGGAAAACCCTGTCTTAGGCGCCGCTCCAGAATCTCTCATAAGTGTTCAATTAGGTTGAGATCTGGTGACTGAGATGGCCATGGCATATCGTGAAACATCAGCAAGTTGAGCAGTCTTCGTCACTGAAGCTCCTGCTAAACATGCCCCAACATTCACCCCCCAAACTCACTGAGATCTATTCTAGCCATGGTAGCCAAAATAATGGGGCAACTGGGCCTGCCCAGCATTTTTATACATGACCCTAAGCATGATGATGGGATGTTAATTCCACACCAGTGGAAGAAGAAGAAGTGTGAGAAAAGTTATTGACTGAAAAGACTGACATGGTTCACCCTGGGATTAGTAACTCCCTGTCTGAATGAGGCCTAGAAATAGCTTCTGTGCCATGCAGGCTCTGTAGGGCATCCACACACACACACACACACACACACACACATACACACACACACACACACACATACACACAAAACACACGCGCACACTGGCGCTGTAGGACATCATGAAGCAGTGAATGACTGAGCAGCACAGTGCAGCAAAGGAACGGCTGAGTTTTTAGGCGGTCAGAGCAGCACATGAAATATACCACAGAGCAGACCAGGGTTCATGTGTATTTGAGTATTTGTTATTTAAATACCTTTTTTCTGTGTATTTGACTATTTTCAAATAATGTGGCCTGAATTAACTACTTCTATTGGAAGTATTTTAAAGTATTTTCGGTAACACTTTATTTGGATAGTCCATCTGTAGTTGCTCTACTGACTATCAGTAACATTTCAACTAACTATCTACTAACCCTAGCTCTAACCGTAACCTTAACCCTTACCCTAACCTTAACTCTTACCTTAACCCTTACCATAACCCTTATTCTAAACCTAACCATAACCTTAGCAAGCAGTTGCTTATCAACCGATAGTTTGTTGATAGTATGACTATCTGTAGAGCATCTACAGAGGGAAAATCCGGACTATCCAAATAAAGTGGGACCGTATTTTAAAATAAATGGATTAAATGCATGGGAGTGTATTTGAGTCAGTGTATTTTAGTATTTTAAAATACTTTCCAAGTGTATTTCCAAATAAATTCCAATATTCAACTACTTGAAATAGTATTTGAACCCTGGTCTACTAGACTACAGCTCAGCACAGACGTCTGGAATGCTAATTTACATAGCATAATTATACCACCACTATTAATTCTGCATGAACTTTACAATCTGCATGACTGTCTGTGAGTGTGAATACTCTGTCGGTTGGGTTGTTTATCTGTGTGTGTGTGTCTTTCTGTTAATGTCTGTATGTATGTTCTAGTAGTCTAACTAAGAGCAGGGTCAGTCAGTGCTGATATGTACATTTTAATATGATAGTCATTCCCTGGTAGGATTTCAGTATACTGTAGTATCACAAGGGGCGCAACTTCCACTGGGGACGGGGGGGACGGGGGGGCGGGGTGCCACATTCTGAAATTGTTTTATCATTGGAATGTGATACAAAACGAGGCAACGGTGTGCTTTAGGACCGTGCGAACGCCTCCGAGCGGTCGGGTAAGCTGTTTGGAGTGTTTATCCTACTATTATTATTGTGTGTATATATATATATATATATACACACACACACAGTGGGGAGAACAAGTATTTGATACACTGCCGATTTTGCAGGTTTTCCTACTTACAAAGCATGTAGAGGTCTCTTTATCATAGGTACACTTCAACTGTGAGAGACGGAATCTAAAACAAAAATCCAGAAAATCACATTGTATGATTTTAAAGTAATTAATTCGGATTTTATTGCATGACATAAGTATTTGATCACCTACCAACCAGTAAGAATTCCGGCTCTCACAGACCTGTTAGTTTTTCTTTAAGAAGCCCTCCTGTTCTCCACTCATTACCTGTATTAACTGCACCTGTTTGAACTCGTTACCTGTTTAAAAGACCACACGACCTGTCCACACACTCAATCAAACAGACTCCAACCTCTCCACAATGGCCAAGACCAGAGAGCTGTGTAAGGACATCAGGGATAAAATTGTAGACCTGCACAAGGCTGGGATGGGCTACAGGACAATAGGCAAGTAGCTTGGTGAGAAGGCAACAACTGTTGGCGCAATTATTAGAAAATGGAAGAAGTTCAAGATGACGGTCAATCACCCTCGGTCTGGGGCTCCATGCAAGATCTCACCTCGTGGGGCATCAATGATCATGAGGAAGGTGAGGGATCAGCCCAGAACTACACGGCAGGACCTGGTCAATGACCTGAAGAGAGCTGGGACCACAGTCTCAAAGAAAACCATTAGTAACACACTACGCCGTCATGGATTCAAATCCTGCAGCGCACGCAAGGTCCCCCTGCTCAAGCCAGCGCATGTCCAGGCCCGTCTGAAGTTTGCTAATGACCATCTGGATGATCCAGAGGAGGAATGGGAGAAGGTCATGTGGTCTGATGAGACAAAAATAGAGCTTTTTGGTCTAAACTCCACTCGCCGTGTTTGGAGGAAGAAGGATGAGTACAACCCCAAGAACACCATCCCAACCGTGAAGCATGGAGGTGGAAACATCATTCTTTGGGGATGCAATGGGGACAGGACGACTGCACCGTATTGAGGGGAGGATGGATGGGGCCATGTATCGCGAGATCTTGGCCAACAACCTCCTTCCCTCAGTAAGAGCATTGAAGATGGGTCGTGGCTGGGTCTTCCAGCATGACAACGACCCGAAACACACAGCCAGGGAAACTAAGGAGTGGCTCCGTAAGAAGCATCTCAAGGTCCTGGAGTGGCCTAGCCAGTCTCCAGACCTGAACCCAATAGATCTTCTTTGGAGGGAGCTGAAAGTCCGTATTGCCCAGCGACAGCCCCGAAACCTGAAGGATCTGGAGAAGGTCTATATGGAGGAGTGGGCCAAAATCCCTGCTGCAGTGTGTGCAAACCTGGTCAAGACCTACAGGAAACGTATGATCTCTGTAATTGCAAACAAAGGTTTCTGTACCAAATATTAAGTTCTGCTTTTCTGATGTATCAAATACTTATGTCATGCAATAAAATGCAAATTAATTACTTAAAAATCATACAATGTGATTTTCTGGATTTTTGTTTTAGATTCCGTCTCTCACAGTTGAAGTGTACCTATGATAAAAAATTACAGACCTCTACATGCTTTGTAAGTAGGAAAACCTGCAAAATCGGCAGTGTATCAAATACTTGTTCTCCCCACTGTATATATATATATATTATGTCCCACCCACTTCTAAAACCAAAGTTGCGCCCCTGAGTATCACTGTAGTATCGCCTGCATAAACTCTGTGTGTGTACCACCACGTCACAGTTTAAACTGCTGTGGTGATCTAACAGATGGCCTTGGTGACGTATGCCAGCGTATGGGCCATGCAGTAGTGTGTGTGTGTGTGTGTGTGTGTGTGTGTGTGTGCAGTAGGTCTACTCTGTGTGTGTGTGGGGTCAGGAGCGGCACAGACTTACTGACAGATGGACAGACGAGTTGAGAATCCCACCCAACTGGCAGTATGCACCCAAAAATGCTTCCCCACTTCTCATAAACTCCTCCTAGCCGAATTCTCATCTCTAATAAACAAGTTTCTATCTAAGAATATGCATTGAGCAGTAAGAGGCAGGAGGAGGCCGTTTTTCTGCTAGAACTAGCACCTGAAAGGAAACTGCTGTGTACAGGACCTCTGCTTCTTTATTGGTAGGTACAGTTGTCTAGATTTGGTTTAGTGTCCATATTTAGTGTCCATATATTTCCAGTCTTCCTGAACAGTGTTAATGTGAGTGCACTATTAACAGGTACAGTAACTGTACAGTAGTGTGTATAGCGTGCTGTAGGTGTGTGCCTCCTTGCTCTCTCCCTCCCTGTCTTCTGTGAGCGTGAGTGAACCCTCCTGTGAGGGTGATTACGGCCGTCATGGTGACAGACTGAACCACTTGTGGTGCCGACCCGCGTGTTTATCTAATTAATCAGCTGACTCTGGCCCTGTGTTTGCACAGACAACACATACACACACATACATACACACACAGTGCAGACGGGTGGGGGTGGGGGTGGGGGGGCTAGCGGAGGCTGTGTGTGTGACACGGCGTGCCTGCGTCTTTTGTTTGCTCTCCTGCTCGGGCCACAGCTGCCTCTCGCCGTGAGCACGGCATTCTGGGTTAATAATAGGCCGGGCCTGCTGCTCCCGCTCTCCTTGTGAGAGACAACGACACAGAGCAGGCACACACACTCACTCACACACACTTAATTCTACCGCCGTCATAGTGTACACACACACACACACACACACACACACACGCGCATGGAGACACAGGCACATCGCACACACAGTAACCAGCACACAGTAAATGCACCCATCAAAAACAGCCATTTTCACATCAGTACTATGAGTATGGAGCAACACATTGTAAACACTGTGCACACAGTAGTTAAACACATACTTTAGACAGTTTTCCCAGGCACAACTCTATATACAAATACACAAGATCAATGGCACTTACAGAGCATGTGCACAGTCTCTATTGACATAGCATAGCCAACACACAGACATAAACACACACGTCTACATTTAAAACATGGGGTAATCTGGGTCTGTTACTAAGGCTGCTGAAACATCGTTGTCACCAGACTCCATTCCCCTCCATGAGGTAGGCCCTGTCCATCTCTACTACTAGAGACCCAGGGATCCAACCCCCATTTCTATAGACAATGTGTAGTCTGCAGGTTGCACTACCACTAGACGGAAGTCACAGAACCCTGGCACCATGGTGCTGGTCAGTTTTGGTCAAGCAGGCCTCAGTCTCTGAGTCCTGAGTTGTCCCCAACAGTGGAAACTCCCCTCTGGTGCTCTGTGGTTTGGTGGCTTTGTGGCTCGGTCCAAGTCCCAGCCCAGCCAGTGGCTGCTTCTAACTTCGAACCGAGCATGGAAGATAAATAACACAACTCTCTATTCATGTGAGGAAAAAACAACAGTGGTAGGAAAATGCATCAGGCCTGGACCAAACCAAACTCAGCTAGATAAATACAATCACAAACGCACACCGCCGGCCTTGGAACAAGTGGAAACTGGCTTTGTCATCTTTCCATACAATTAAAGACTTAGGAATGTAATGAAGGCAGAGGTCTTGGCAGTGTAGCGCAGGGCTCTAGGGTTCAGGTCCTGCCATGGGAGCCTTTCTCTCTCTCTGTGTGCGTGTGTCTGTGCGTGTGTGTCTGTGCGTGTGTCTGTGCGTGTGTGTCTGTGCGTGTGTCTGTGCATGTGTGTCTGTGCATGCGTGTCTGTGCGTGTGTCTGCGTGTGTCTGTGCATGTGTGTCTGTGCATGTGTGTCTGTGCATGCGTGTCTGTGCGCGTGTCTGTGCGTGTGTCTGTGCATGCGTGTCTGTGCATGCGTGTCTGTGCATGCGTGTCTGTGCGTGTGTCTGTGCGTGTGTCTGCATGCGTGTCTGTGCGTGTGTCTGTGCATGCGTGTGTCTGTGCATGCGTGTGTCTGTGCATGCGTGTGTCTGTGCGTGTGTCTGTGCGCGTGTCTGTGCGCGTGTCTGTGCGTGTGTCTGTGCGTGTGTCTGTGCGTGTGTCTGTGCGTGCGTGTCTGTGCGTGCGTGTCTGTGCGTGCGTGTCTGTGCGTGCGTGTCTGTGCGTGTGTCCGTGCGTGCGTGTCTGTGCGTGTGTCCGTGCGTGTGTCCGTGCGTGTGTCCGTGCGTGCGTGTCTGTGCGTGCGTGTCTGTGCGTGTGTCCGTGCGTGCGTGTCTGTGCGTGTGTCCGTGCGTGCCTTTCAGTGGGTTTCTCTGTCAAGATGTTGGCCAGCGGCAGGTAGACGGGAGAGCCCAGGCAGGCCGGAGATCCTTGGTAATGTTGGAACTTAACATTTTCCTTCAGCCAGGAAAACAGAAAGAGAATCCTTTTATTTGTGTTTACAGAATAGAATACCCTCCAAAGGAAGTCCCATATCATGTTATGTCCCTATTAAACCCTGTAGTGTGCTTTGTGTGACAGCTGCTGTAAGGGGAGTGTGTCTGTCAAGTGTCTCAGAGAACTGTTGAGTCACTCTGCCCTGCTCTAGTAAACAGTAAAGTCATGTGCATTGCCATCACACACACCGGACACACACACTCACTAGTAAACAAAGGTCCACTGTAGCTCAGTTGGTAGAGCATGGCACTTACAACGCCAGGATGGTATATGCATGCATGACTGTTAGTCGCTTTGGATAAAAGCGTCTGCTAAATGGCATATATGATTATATATGACACACACACACCATAACACATCTCCACATGGCAGTCAGCTCACTGCAGCTATCCGCCATTCTAGTTATGTGGATCCAGGAATTCTCCTAACTCACTAAACAAGCCTCCGGTCCGGACACTTCTCTTAAAATGCCATTAGGTGCCATTAGATGTTTAGTCACTGTGAAATGCAGCAGACACACATAATAATAAATAATAATAATAAGCCATTTAGCAGACGCTTTTATCCAAAGCGACTTACAGTCATGCGTGCATACATTTTTGTGTGTGGGTGGTCCCGGGGATCGAACCCACTACCTTGGCGTTACAAGCGCCGTGCTCTACCAGCTGAGCTACAGAGGACCACATGGAATGTGTCATTATCTGATCCCTACTGCACATCCTAAGGTGATGGTCTATTGTGGTGGAGGTTTAGATGAATCCTGTGGTTCGCCATTCCGGATCCTATTGGCTTCCATTCCAACGTTTTTGGACGGCTATTCCGGCTCCAATCCTGTTGGCTTCCACCTTGTAACTCACTCTTGTGGTCATCTGATGGCTTCCTGTGAGCATACATTATAGGGGCCGGATCAAAAGACATGGGTCTTGTGAATCACTTACAGGCACATCAAATGGGAAATCCACAGATGATTCACAGAGATGAGTGACTTTGTTAAAACTGCAACAGTGATCTAATGAGGCTATAGTGTTCTCACTGGACCTCTACTGTAACTGTGATCTGTCCAGACTAGAGTAACAGTCTATACATATCCTTTAAAAAAATATATTTCCCTTTATTACTTTCCAACCCCACCACCCCTTCCCTAATTGGAGTAAACTAGTGAACAACAACGCTTAGGCCTCTACTTCCAGCTTATATGTACTATATACATTTTATGGACACAGTCAATTTTACAATAAGTCTATTTTGTTTGTTTTTTCTCCTGAACTTCTTCTACTCTCAACCTCTCCGATAATTTTCATGATGTCCATCCGGTTTGCTTCTATATGCCATATTGTTCTAACTGTGCTCTTTCACAAAAGCTCCCAACCTACAACCTATATACTTATTATGGACACAGTATGCTTACATTAGTTATCTTGCTGTTAGTTGTTATTAGTCCCATCCATCAGCTCCATTCAACACCTCCCATCTATCTCTTAACACCATCCATATAGGATTTATATTTGCCATATATATTATCAACTGTACTGTGATGTTTCACAAAAGTTCTGAACCCTTCTATTCTCATTGTTTCTACAGATTGTAAATTGAAAATAAACATTTTTGCTAAAAGTATTATTATATTATTGATCGATTGACTATGACTTTTCAGATCACCCAGTAGTGCTATCTGCAGGGTTAGCTCCAGGTAAATATTGCAATCCTTCAGCCAATCCTGGACCTGTGACAAAAAACAAGCTACAAATGGACAGTACCAAAACAAATGATCTAATGATTCTGTCTCTTCGCAGCAAAATCTGCAGAGCTGGAAAGAGTGTATCCCCTATATAAATAACATTCTGTTGGTAGCAAGAATTTTGTATAATAATTTAAAGTTATTGAATCCGGCGTCGTTTTGCGTATCAGTTCATAAACACTATGCCATGGAATCGGTACGTCAAAAATCTCTTCCCAATTATTTTGCAATCTATATGGGACGGCTGTCAATCCTTTGGTCCTTAAATGAAACTGGTATACTTTTTTTATTTATCACAATTTTCATTAACCAATTATGTTCTCTAATGCAGGGCCGACAGACAAGTTCCTTACTTTTTCCCCCTTCCACTTTCGTCTTCCATTTTTGCGGTAATGCTGCAATTATTTGGTTGTAATTTTGGATAGAGCAGACATTTCCATATGTTTTTGTTAGCTGCATGTGCGACATAACTCCACCAGTCCTACCTATGATATAATTTACGAAGATTATACCTTTTTAAACATGTTTGAAAAACATTTTTATTAGTATATTTGAGTTTAACCACAATATTTATTCTGTCGTTTCTGGAAGATTAAATTGAAATTGCAACCAACTTTCTATGACTTGTTTTAGAAATAGTGATATTTGGGAGATGATTTCCTTTTCAAATAACTGAAAGTGAGAGGTTGTAATCTGAAAAGGGAAAAAGGCCATTCTTGAACATTGGGTGAGACAGTCTTACTAATTTGCTAGAGAACCTGTTCGGATTTAAGTATAACTTTTGTATGACTGAAGCTTTTAGTGATAGGTCTAATGCTTTAATATTTAATCATTTCTGTCCTCCGAATTCATATTCATTATATAAATAGGCACGTTTAATTTTGTCTGGCTTGTTGTTCCAAATAAAGTAGAATATTTTTTTCTCATATAATTTAAAAAACTGTTCGCTAGGCGTTTGAGTTTGAGTTTAAGTTTATTTTTACAGGGACAGTGCACATTAATCAACGTTTCAGTAAAAGTGCCGGTTTTAGCCAGCCGGCTAATTTTCAACCGCAGTCCCTGGGCAGGTTATTAAAAACAATTACAATATAGACAATAACAACATAGAACAAGACATAGCATACAGACATAGCAACATAGGACAAGCAAGACGTAGCATACAGACAGAGCAACATAGAACAAAAAGCAGCAAGACAAAATTCATAAAAGCAACAAAGTGTTTCCACACCTCACAAGTTACAGACAACAGACATGGAAAGCGGCAACACACAGCTAGGGAGTAGGCAAGACCATAAGCAAAAACAGTGAGGGGAAAAAAGTATTTGATCCCCTGCTGATTTTGTACGTTTGCCCACTGACAAAGACATGATCAGTCTATAATTTTAATGGTAGGTTTATTTGAACAGTGAGAGACCAGAACAACGCATGTCAAAAATGTTATAAATTGATTTGCATTTTAATGAGGGAAATAAGTATTTGACCCCTCTGCAAAACATGACTTAGTACTTGGTGGCAAAACCCTTGTTGGCAATCACAGAGGTCAGACGTTTCTTGTAGTTGGCCACCAGGTTTGCACACATCTCAGGAGGGATTTTTTTCCACTCCTCTTTGCAGATCTTCTCCAAGTCATTAAGGTTTCGAGGCTGACGTTTGGCAACTCAAACCTTCAGCTCCCTCCACAGATTTTCTATGGGATTAAGGTCTGGACAATAGGCCACTCCAGGACCTTAATGTGCGTCTTCTTGAGCCACTCCTTTGTTGCCTTGGCCGTGTGTTTTGGGTCATTGTCATGCTGGAATACCCATCCACGACCCATTTTCAATGCCCTGGCTGAGGGAAGGAGGTTCTCACCCAAGATTTGACGGTACATGGCCCCGTCCATTGTCCCTTTGATGCGGCAGAAAAACACCCCCAAAGCATAATGTTTCCACCTCCATGTTTGACGGTGGGGATGGTGTTCTTGGGGTCATAGGCAGCATTCCTCCTCCTCCAAACAAGGTGAGTTGAGTTGATGCCAAAGAGCTCAATTTTGGTCTCATCTGACCACAACACTTTCACCCAGTTCTCCTCCGAATCATTCAGATGTTCATTGGCAAACTTCAGACGGCCCTGTATATGTGCTTTCTTGAGCAGGGGGACCTTGCGGGCGCTGCAGGATTTCAGTCCTTCACGGCGTAGTGTGTTACCAATTGTTTTCTTGGTGACTATGGTCCCAGCTGCCTTGAGATCATTGACAAGATCCGCCCGTGTAGTTCTGGGCTGATTCCTCACCGTTCTCATGATCATTGCAACTCCACGAGGTGAGATCTTGCATGGAGCCCCAGGCCGAGGGAGATTGACAGTTATTTTGTGTTTCTTCCATTTGCGAATAATCGCACCAACTGTTGTCACCTTCTCACCAAGCTGCTTGGCGATGGTCTTGTAGCCCATTCCAGCCTTGTGTAGGTCTACAATCTTGTCCCTGACATCCTTGGAGAGCTCTTTGGTCTTGGCCATAGTGGAGAGTTTGGAATCTGATTGATTGATTGCTTCTGTGGACAGGTGTCTTTTATACAGGTAACAAACTGAGATTAGGAGCACTCCCTTTAAGAGTGTTCTCCTAATCTCAGCTCATTACCTATATAAAAGACACCTGGGAGTCAGAAATCTTTCTGATTGAGAGGGGGTAAAATACTTATTTCCCTCATTAAAATGCAAATCAATTCATAACATTTTTGACATGGATTTTTCTGGATTCTTTTGTTGTTATTCTGTCTCTCACTGTTCAAAAAAAAATTATAGACTGATCATTTCTTTGTCAGTGGGCAAACGTACAAAATCAGCAGGGGCTCAAATACTTTTTTCCCTCACTGTACGTAAACTGGGATAATACTAAAGAGTTAATCAGGGTAATTTTTCCACAAATAGACAGGTATTTACCTTTCCATGGTAGCAAAATCTTATCTATTTTTGCTAACTTTCTATTAAAATGTATTGGAGTGAGATCATTTATTTCATTTGGGATATATAGTCCGAGTATATCCACATCACTCAGAGATGTTAGCCTAGCAACCCTGGAACATTTTTAGTCATCTAGTTTCTGTTACTGAAACTGACCATATATTTCCAATGAAATATGATCATTAAGTGGACTTATCCATTTGACTTGAACGTCTCATGTTTTCTCTTCTACCCGAGGCTCTCTGAAGACGTGTGCATGTCATTACAAGACTTCCTTTTGACATTCTCGTTTTCAGGGAAACTGAATCTTGGCTTGCCTGTCCCGTGCCTTGCACAAGTGTTTTCCATTGTAACATGTTTTCTTCATTTGGTAGAGTGGAGGGAACAATCACTCAGTCTTCTTGTTATTTTCATAAGCTGGTTCTCTGTTGGAGCGCCCTACATGCCCTTTTCTACTGCACACTTCAGTGTTTGTCTGTCAGGGAAGGTTTTTTCAATCTGTCAGAAGGGAACCAGGGTGATTACCCGTTTTCCATACTAACTGACGACTTGTTTATCATAGCAAATCCACATCAGTTTGACTGTTTCACTTCTGTTTCTCACTGCAGAGATTATTTTAACAGATCTCTTTTAGACATGAAATGTATACATCTAGACATGATGTTAAAGATCACTGTGTGATTCGAAACAAAGAAAATAAAAATATTTGGGGTCAGAAAGGACACACTATGTAGATTTAATGAGGGGCAGTCTGTTTCTCCCCTCTGACTGGGTTAGGTAAAGTGATTAATGTGAGTTTCCCCTTTTAAGATAATGACATGACACACACTGAGACAGACCAGCAGAAAACCTTGTCTTACTGTAATTGGCCTAAGTCACAGTGATTGAAGGGTTCGTTCCCCCCTAAAGCACTGTCTGAGAGGTGACACCAGTCCGATGGGGAGGGAAGTCTTGTTCATGGGCTGGTTTAGTCACACATTCAGTAAAGTAGGCTAGCCCTACACACTGGGAAAGGACCAGAGAGGTATACCTTAGAAGCAAAATGACGGCTCACTGTAGGAGGAGCAGTTCCCTGGCTTACCAGGGACCCCCCCTCCTAGTCATATAAAGAGGATCTCCCTTCTAGAGGGTGAAAGAGACCCAGGGTTCTCTGCAGTAAGCTGGGCTAAATCATCAGGTTTCTGATGCAGTCATAAAAACAAGTCAATCTGAGACATTGGTTCAGGTATGAAACTACCGAAGCCAAGCACAATTGAAAGACTTTTCCCAGATCTAAATTACTTCAGAATATAGGCCTAATTAATAATATTTTATGAAACTGTCAGTATTGTTGGAGCCAATTGGAAACCTTACCAGTAGTCGATGAATAGGATACCTAACGGCCGTGTGAACGTTTGCATCGTTTTGAAAACTTGGAGTGTGATGTGTGTGTTCAGTGGAAAGTTTTCTAAACAGACACACAACTGCAGATAGACATTGTGCTTGAGACTTACATTAAACTCATACAACAATAATAACGCTTCATTTTTAGTTCAACATTTCAGCTGGTGTGCTGTATTTAGAACATCGATACATTGCTGATGTTTTATGTAAAGCTGTATGTCACAGTTAACCTCTCTCTGTGAGAAGATAGAAATATAGTATCTGTGTGAAGATAGATAGCAGTGTGTGATGGGAGAGGAAGAGCCATCCGCCCACGCCAACAGGATAGAGACGGTGGCTAGCCAGCCAGGCACAAAGGCCTGCCCCTCTCTCTGTCACATCAGCAGTAGTAGCAGCTCGCAAATCACACAAATAAACAGCTCTATTTCTATCATGGAACCACCAATACGTTTTCACTGCTTTTTTTAATGGTAGTCGAGAAAAATCCTAGCAAGGACAGTTGAAGCTACAGTATTCAATGTGAATACTATAAAAGGATGTTAGAAATAGTTTTTGTTCTTTTTTCTGAGACAGATTTCTTTTGGGGGCTTTTTTGAGATTGTACCTGTATTACAGGATTGCAATGTCTTTGAGATGTTGTAATTGTTTTCAGATAAGTAGCCGCTGATTCTTAGGAATGGGGGTAACAGTTGAAGAGAGGATTAGGTCTAACAACTGGAAAATAGAGTATCAAAGCTTTTAATTCAATTAAATTGATGTCGTAGTGCTAGCTGTGCCACTAGAGATCCTGGTTCGAGTCCAGGCTCTGTCGCAGCCGGCTGCGACCGGGAGACCCATGGGGTGGCGCACAATTGGCCCAGCTTCGTCCAGGTTAGGGGAGGGTTTGGCCGCCAGGGATGTTCTTGTCCCATCGCGCACTAGCGACACCTGTGGCGGGCCGGGCGCAGTGCATGCTGACTCGGTCGGCAGGTATACGGTGTTTCCTCCGACACATTGGTGCGGCTGGCTTCCGGGTTAAGCGGGCACTGTGTTAAGAAGCAGTGCAGCTTGGCAGGGTCGTGTTTCGGAGGACGCACGACTCTCGACCTTTGTCTCTCCCGTGTCCGTACGGGAGTTGCAGCGATGGGACAAGACTGTAACTACCAATTGGATATCACGAAATTGGGGAGAAAAAGGGGGTTATTTTTTTTTTGGGGGGGGGTGTAATTAATTAATTAAATTGATGAAAAAGTGTAATTCTTGATTTATGTTAATGAATAAATTATTATTTAACCCCATACACAGCATAATTTGGTTAAGAAATTTAAAGGGAAGATTTTAAGATGAACAAGATTCATTAATTTTAAGACTCCCTAATATCTCTATTATACTCTGGATTTGTTGTCAGTGAAAAACTGGTAATCTAGACATGATTCGACATGGATGTGTTTATTTTCTGTTTATCACTCCATCTACCAAATAACTACCACAGATATAAATACCCATATATTATATTACCCATATAAAGCAGATGCTGAATGACACCATGGACCAAACTTGTCCATCAGACATGTCTGGGCCAGGGGCCAGTCTTCAGACATGCTGGGCCAGTAAATGTATGATTTCACAACAGACAGTTGCACAAGAAGTGGCCAGTTGTAGGTAGGAGAAGAGAAATCCCCAAGCAGCAGGGCTGGTACTGTTACTGTGGTATATGGACAGATCTGCCTGAATTCCTGCGTATCTTATCTGTCTCAATGTGCCAAAGTCAAACTGTCAGAGCTCAGAGGACTCACTCACCATCTCCTCTCTCTAAACCAGATAGTCAAACCCTCTCCTCTCTTTGCCCTCTGTCTCTCTGACCTGCCATGACTTTTGACACCTATGTGCCACATCAGGAAATTAACGGTATATGAATGCCGCTGCTGCGCGAATGCAGATCTAGCAATCACTGCTGTGTGGAAAATATCTTCACTTTTTCCACAAATACCAAACCAGTCTACTTATCCTCTCCTCTCTCTCCATTTCTTCTCTCTCTCTTTTCTCTCTCTTTTCTATTTCTTCTCTCTCTTTCTCACCCTCCTTTTTGTTCCACAGGTACTGTAGTAAACCAGATACAGCTTACAGCTTCAGTTTAGCGTGATATGGGGGTTAGAAGTTGATTTACCTTACGGCTGTGGTTTTTACAGGCTCCCTGCTGGTCCTCCCGCTGAGCCACGCTGGGCCCGGTGTGAGCTGAAAACAGCTTCGGCACCACTGTAACATCTCCAACATGCCCCAACGCCAGAGCGAGAGAGAGAGAGAGGGAGAGAGAGAGAATAACTTGTGTTATTTATTTAATATCAGGCCTAGCTAGCTCTGCCTGGTAGAGTAATTACCTACAGCACTGTGCTTGAATGCCTTTCTGGGGTCGACAACATGTGTTTTAACAATGGATTAGTTTTATACAGGCCCGTTTACTACGCTCGCAAACCCGCAATAATAGGCCAGAGGAAATGTACTCAAGCTCCATTAAGAGATGGAGGTAATGAAGAAACATAATAGAGAGCTTGTGCTCGCTAGCCATTATATAAGTGGAGGATGATATTTATAGGAGTCGACATGTTGTGGTGGTAAAGACGAAATATCATGGACGCTGTCAAAGGTCAAGTCTGACAGTAATGACACACGGCAGTGAATGGAATAGTTTCCCCTCGCTTTCTGGTTGTTGATGGTGTTTTTTTCATTCCAAAGCTGTGAGTTGAACCTCTGGGTCTTGCCAGTGTATGTATGATTGAGTTTTTCCCCCTCTGTCTCTCCAATATGATATGCTGAAGCTGAACTTTTCTGTGTTCAGAGTAGTCAGTAAGTGAGCTGGGCAACATCGCCCTCTGCTGGTAAACGTGTATTTTCTCACAGTCCGAATGCATTCAGGAACACAATTTAGATTTGATTTCTTGATAATCTATGAGAATCAATGTGTCCTCAAACGTTGGGTCAATTGAAGTAGAAGAAAGCCTTGCTAAGGTTTAGTAGCCTATAATAAACCCTCTGGACTGTGTTGTTCAGCTGTAGTGAACCTGTATCTCTCTCTCTCTTTGTGTTTCCAGTGAATGAGATCATCGGCAGAGACATGTCCCAGTCCCCTGGCGGCGGTGCCCAGTCGTAGCACTGTCTGCGGCCTCCACACACCCAGCTGGGCATAGCAGTGTCCTCACCAGCCCCAACACAACCACCTCCACCACAGGACTTTACCATCTGCCTCTAGGCAGGACAGACTTGGCTGAGATTCCCCTTTACACTTCATGGACCTACCAGTCCACAAGAAGACCCTCCAGACACACATGAACACACCTTTCATATACTCACATGGCAGCAAAAGAGCTCAGATTCACCCACCTACACATGTATACATCAGATTATAAACAGGAAAACACCGCAGGGTGGTGACAAGCTGTGGGATTATTGGGGTCAGTGAGGGGCAGAAAGACGAGGAACATGTTCTCTGTTCAGTTGACTTCGGGTTCTTTTTTAGGATTAGTTCTCAGTTCTCAGGCCTGGGCTCAGATCCCCAGAGGTGATCACTGGTTTAGAGAGTGATCACCTCCTAAACGGTTTCTATGCAGCAGAACTCTCTGCTCAGGGGCATCTGATTGGAGTATGTAATCTATCCTCTCAAGTCAAAGTGTAGCCCCTAACAGTGTAGTGCTCAGTGAGGAAAAATAGGATGCCCACAGTAGGAATAAAGAAGGGTTGAATACTGTTCTCATGATTTTCTCACCAGCATAGACCTCGACACGGTACAAATCACCCCGGTTGGTTGAGTGATGTCACAACAGTGCCCCGTGGGGGTGTATAGGTAGTACTGCAGCCCCACTGCGATGACCCCCCCCCCCCCCCCCCCCCCCCCCCCCTTATCACCCTACTCCTTCTCTGTCTCAGGTCTCTGGGTGCCTGGGAGCCCCTCTTCTTCTCTGGTGCTGGACTGGGATCTGTAATATGCAACATTCCACACTTCTAGTGACCTTCCAGCCATGTAGATACAGTGCCTTCAGAAAGTATTCACATCCCTTGACTTTTTCCACATTTTGTTGTGGTACAGCCTGAATTTAAAATGGATTAAATTGAGATTTTTTTGTCACTGGCCTACACACAATACCCCATAATGTCAAAGAGGAAATATGTTTTTAGACATTTTTACAAATTAATTAAAAATGAAAAGCTGAAATGTCTTGAGTGAATAAGTATTCAACCCCTTTGTTATTGCAAGCCTAAATAAGTTCAGGAGTAAAGAATGTGCTTAACAAGTCATATAAATAACATGATTTTTGAATGACTACCTCATCTCTGTACCCCACACATAAAATGATCTGTCGAGTGGTGAATTTGAAACACGGATTCAACCATAAAGGTTTCCCAATGCCTCGCAAAGAAGGGCACGTATTGGTAGATGGGTATAAAAAAAAAGCAGACATTGAATATCCCTTTGAGCATGGAGAAGTTATTAATTATACTTTAGATGGTGTATCAATACACCCAGTCACTACAAAGATACAGGCGTCGTTCCTAACTCAGTTGCCTGAAAAGAAGGAAACGGCTTAGGGATTTCACCATGAGGCCAATGGTGACTTTAAAACTGTTACAGAGTTTAATGGCTGTGATAGGAGATAACTGAGGATAAATCAACAACATTGTAGTTACTCCACAATACTAACCTAATTGACAGAGTGAAAAGAAGGAAGCCTGTACATAATACAAATGTTCCAAAACATGCATCCTGTTTGCAACAAGGCACTAAAGTAATACTGCAAAAAAATTGGCAAAGCAATTCACTTTTTGTCATGAATACAAAGTGTGATGTTTGGGGCAAATCCAAAACAACTGCATCATGTTATGGGTATGCTTGTAATCATTAAGGACTGGAGATTTCTTTAGGATAAAAAGAAACGGAATGTAGCTAAGCACAGGCAAAATTCTAGAGGAAAATCTGGTTCATTCTGCTTTCCACCAGACACTGGGAGATTAATTCACCTTTCAGCAGGACAATAACCTAAAACACAAGGCCAAATCTACACTGTTGCTTACCAAGAAGACAGTGAATGTTCCTGAGTGGCTAAATTACAGTTTTGACTTAAATCTGCTTGAAAATCTATGGCAAGACCTGAAAATGGTTGTCTAGCTATGATCAACAACCAATTTGACAGAGCTTGAAGAATTTAGAAAATAATCATGGGCAAATGTTGCACAATCCAGGTGTGGAAAGCTCTTAGAGACTTAACCAGAAAGACTTGCAGCTGTAATCGCTGCTTAAGGTGAGATATTTCTGTATTTCATTTGAAATAAATTAGCAAACATTTATAAAAACATGTTTTCACTGTCATTATGGGGTATTGTGTGTAGATGGGTGAGATTTTTTAAAATATTTAATCAATTTAAAATTCAGGCTGTAACACAACAAAACATGGAATAAGTCAAGGGGTATGAATACTTTCTGAAGCCACTGTATCTGTATATTATTACTACCCTCTCCTCCTGAGTCTCCAATCCTCCTCTTCAGGTTGAACAAATGCCTTATAAACATTGTTAACTAGCAGCTTTGAATGATAGGATGGTAAAAGCTTTTGTTGTTTGTTTGCACAGTTGACTCTTCATGCAGAGTATGAGGTTGATTTTGATAGAAATTAGGTGGATTTATGAGTTGGTGATATGGAGACGCTTGACTTTCGATGAATATAATGTTTTGTGCGATGGATAGATGAACACTTTGGTTTGGTCCAGACTGAGGTAGCCCGTTAAGACGAGTAAATATATATATTTGTAACTGTAAGTAGACTCGTTGGAGTTTAATTAAAGGTGGTGTTTGAATTATCCACAAAGCGAGACGGACCTGTGTTCCTCTGAGCTCTGTAATGCAATAACTGACGTGCGTCTGAAATGGCACCCTATTCCCTGTATAGTGACACCCAATTCACCAAACAGGGAATAGGGTGTCATTGTGGATGCACACTAACTGTCCTGATGCCCTGGGCCCAGTTTCTCAAAACCTTTAATCTGGATAAGAATGATCCGGATTCTGTAATCCTTTTTTTCCAGGATCAGATTGCTCTGGCTGTTTTTGGGCCAGTTTTTCAGAAAATAATTGGATAGGATCATTCTGATGCACAATATGAAGGTCACAGAAGCCAGATTTTCAGTGCTTTCAACAGGCCTACACCTTTCCATTTATTGGACAGGTTATGGTACTACTTCTACACTGTCAGGGAAACAGAGATGAGTAAACTACATGAATAAAGGTAACTATATTACAAATAATAGAGCCTGCATATCACTTATAAGTAAGTACATGCATTTATTTGACACTTCTCAATATAACTGACCACATACTTAATACTGCGGTCAATTTAACTTAATCAACCTTTGGTTTTCAGATGTAAGAATGTTTTTTAAACCTCCTCACCTTAGTTACTTAGAAGATTATTGGTTGTTGTGCCTTTCACCTTTCTAAATCCACCCTGAATACACCCTTCCAGTGGGATCAAGATAATCCAGATTTTCGGCATCAAAATGATCCAAATCACTACCTTTTGAGTGAAAAAAAAGAAAAACGACATTTAATCCTGATTAATGGTCAAATTGGATTACTAAATCCGAATCCCTATCTGGAGGATCAGAATCTTTATTTTTATTTTTTAAACCCAATTCTAACATGTAATTGTATGTGATTGCAGAAATCCGATCAGATAACTTTTGAAAAACTGGGCCCAGAGACCCTTGTGTGCCTTCCACTTTGTAACAACCACACCTTTCTGAGGGTAAAGCAGCTTCAATCCACATACTATTGGAAATAATATGATAACACATTGAAAACTGTGCAGATTTCAACTGTTGATAAAAGTATTTTATATGTAGTCCTTTATATATACTGTATTAATGTATTGCTCCCTCCCCGACGAACAAGGTTAAGTTAGTTTTGTAAAATTACGCCCACTTTTGACTGTTGTTGGTTCTTCCACGTCCCCTGTGTGTTGCACATCACGACAAACGATAATTTTGTCTTCAGGATGTTACCTTAACAAAAATATGTATTAGTCAATCTTCCTCCTTGGGGCGACATACAGACTGCGAATGTATGGAATATTGATAGCAATAATAAAAATATTCTCAGTTTGCCTGAGAATTACAACAACTAGAAGTCCAAAGAAAATGTTAAAAAGCGACATATTCCAGTACAACAACATCATAAGGATGTTTACAGAATGTGATTCTGAATGCTGGATAGATGTATGCCATACATTACGTAGTCATGCTGTAATACAACATGTTTATTGGTCTGGGTAGGAACAACTCCTATTGCCTTAACATGTTCTCTGTGATTGAACAGTGATATGTATATTCTTGCATGTATATTTTTTTCTCTGAGAGGATGTTGCTAATAACAACTGTCAATCATGTTCAAGTCCAATTGGAAGTAGAAAATAATTCTGCTATACACAAAAAATCTGCCTGATGCCTTTAAAAACATAAAAAGAAACAAAAAAGAACCTTGATGCCTATAGTTGTAGATGCAGTAGAGATGCTTGGTTCTGTCACTTCAAGGCTGCATTTACACAGGCAGCCCAATTCTGATCTTTTTCTCACTAGTTTGGCTTTTGACCAATCAGATCAGCTCTGAAAAAGATCTGTGATTGGTCAAAGAACCAATTAATGGAAAAAAGATCAGCATTGGGCTGCCTGTATAAACGCAGCCTTCTAGAGTATCAGCACAATACTTCTTATTACTCCTGCATACCAGAGGGCCAGTCAGTGAATCTGCCTTGTAAAGGACACAGTGCAAGCGTCTTAGTAGATTATATTAAGTGTGTGTGTGGATGTGTGCGTTTGTACCCAATAAACTGTAGATAAGTGTTTTTTGAATAATGAATTTCAGTTCTGTACAATACAAGCACACCGATGCATTAGGCTACTATGCAAAGCATGACAAAAGCAACATGACAACGTGATATTTGGCATCAAGTAGAAAATAACTGATTTGTTTGTAATAATCTTGTGGCTTGTGTTTTATGTGTAAAACCTTTTCAAACAGTGAGGAGAGAATGTCACTATTTTGTTTATTTAAACTATAGGAATGCCTTAACTCATGTTTTTAATATGAATTACTGGTTGGTTTTCTATATGCTCTTCTGGGTTCATCATTTACTTGTGAGAATATTAATTTTGGACAGCAGGACGTTAGTTAGAAGAGGAGAGGCTGGCTCTGGGGCTGGTTGTGAGACTCCGTTACCTGATTCACAGTATAGAGCCGATCAGAACCGTACTGTGCTGGCTTGGATGTTTCATTTTCACATTGTCCTTTCCAGCACTATGTAGATGCGTAACCAGGGCAGCCCAGTATAGATAGGCTTGGCTCAGTTTGGCCCTATAAGTGTGAATGAGGCATATGAGTCAAGACACGAGCAGCATTAAATTCAGTAAGCGTTCACTCTCTGCCGTCCTCTTCTGTAAAACCAAAGACCGAACAATATGTTCCCATTTTACATACTGATAAAAAGCAACACAGACTGACTTTAGAACTCTATTTTTGATACTTTGAAATGGATGTCATTCCTAACGGTTGGGGACATATATCTATAAATATATGTTTTGTAAAAGAAAAGGGAAATACAGGTTTTAGCTGATGTTTACGGAACCTTGTATTGTCATGTCATGTACATTTTGTATTTTAAAACCATTTTGTAATTTAAGACTGCAGTGCTTTTTGAACTTATTCAAAGGGAATACCTTGCATTTAGGCTCTTACAGTAGTGTATCAATAAAAATAAAAAATGTCCAACTATGGCTTTGTGTTTTTCTCTTTCTATACTGAACAAAAATATAAATGCAACATGGAACAATAAAGATTTTACTGAGTTACAGTTCATATAAGGAAATCAGTCAATTGAAATAAATAAATTAAGCCTTAATCTATTATTTTCACATGACTGGGAATACAGATACACATCTATTGGTCACAGATACCATAAAAAAAGGTAGGGGAGTGGATCAGAAAACCAGTTTGCTATTACCACCATTTGCCTCAGGCAGCGCGACACATCTCCTTCGCATAGAGTTGATCAGGCTGTTGATTGTGGTCTGTGGAATGTTGTCCCACTCCTCTTCAATGGCTGTGCGAAGTTGCTGGATATTGGCGGGAAATGGAACATGCTGTCGATCCAGAGCATCCCAAACATGTTCAATGGATGACATGTCTGGTGTGTATGGAAGAACTGGGACATTTTCAGCTTCCAGGAATTGTGTGCAGATCCTTGCGACATGGTGCGTTACCATGCTGAAACATGAGGTGATGGCGGCGGATGAATGGCACGAAAATGAGCCTCAGTATCTTGTCACGGTATCTCTGTGCATTCAAATTACCATCAATACAATGCAATTGTGTTTGTTGTCCGTAGCTTATGCCTGCCCATACCATAACCCCACCGCCACCATGGGGCACTCGGTTCACAATGTTGATATCAGGTAACTGCTCACCCACATGACGTCATACACGCTATCTGCATTCTACAGTTGAAACGGATTCATCTTTGAAGAGCACACTTCTCCAGCATGCCAGTGACCATCGATGGTGAGCATTTGCCCACTGAAGTCAGGTCAAGACCCTGGTGAGGATGACACGCACGCAGATGAGCTTCACTGAGACAGTTTCTGACAGTTTTTGCAGAAATTCTTCAGTTGTGCAAACCCAAAGTTTCATCAGCTGTCCAGGCTAAGATGATCCCGCAGGTGAAGCCGGATGTGGAGGTCCTGGGCTGGCGTGGTCTGCAGTTGTGAGGCCGGTTGGACGTACTACCAAACTCTCTAAAATAACGTTGTAGGCGGCTTATGGTAGAGAAATTAACATAAAATTATCTGGCAACTGCTCTGGTGGACATTCCTGCAGTCAGCATTCCAACTGCACGCTCCCTCAAAACTTCAGACATCTATGCTATTGTTTAGTGTGACAAAACTGCACATTTTAGTTGCCTTTCGTCCCCAGTACAAGGTGCACCTATGTAATGATTATGCTCTTTAATTAGCTTCTTGATATGCCACATCTGTCAGGTGGATGGATCATCTTGGCAAAGGAGAAATGTTCACTAACAGGGATGTAAACAAATTTGTGCATACAATTTGAGAGAAATAAGCTTTTTGTGCATATGGAACATTTCTGTGATCTTTTATTTCGGCTCATGAAACATGGGACCAACACTTCACATGTTTATATTTTTGTTCAGTTTGGGAGGAATAATAATAATAATATGCCATTTAGCAGACGCTTTTATCCAAAGCGACTTACAGTCATGAGTGTATGGGTGGTCCCGGGGATCGAACCCACTACCTTGGAATGGTGGTGTTGATCCTGGAAGAGATTGCCTTATCACTGGTTGACAATAAATCACTTTATTACGCAGGGCCTCATTTCATAGGAGTCATCTATACCTACACTGGAATATAAAGTATGTATAATTTACTGGATCAGCCTTTCAAATAGCCTACTAATAAGGATTACTAGAAGACCTAATTTATGAACGCGTATGTGCCATTAAAGAGCCGAGACATCTTTTGCGCCACTAGTTTCCCAATTCAATCCAGTGTAAAAATACACATTTCATTGGTGCATGCCGCCATACATACATAAACGCTTTTCACAGCAAAAACCAAGTTATACTAGTTATAAGTACTGACTTGTTCAATAGAATTTCATTGATTTAGTTCAGAACAAATTAAGGCTGTTTAAACACTGGGGCAATAAAGTTTCATTTATTTATTCAAACAGTTATATACACATACAGTTATAAATTCATACAAGTCAAGTCTCAAACTTGCTTAAAAGAAACAAACAAAAAAGTCCCCTCTGCCACCAGAGGTCAGCCAGGCCTCAGAGGGGGCTGGTATTGCACTCTGGGTAATGTAGGCACAGTGAAGATGAGAAACCAAAGACACTAGTGTTCTCAGCAGCCCAGTCACAGGAAAAGGAACAACTCATTCACTTTATTTATTTTTTAAACAGTTTGTCGGTCCAAAACAAGGGAGAATCGAAAGCATGCTGCAGAAGACCGCGGTTTTCAAGAACAGTCTGGAAGAAAACTAAAGAGATGGCACAGAGATCTACTCTCTTTAAAGGATAAATGATATTGCTTAAAGATTATGCAGACCAACAGCCAACTCTTTTCACATTTACATTTGAGAGTTTATTTTGGATTAAACAAAGAATCAATATTTGTCATGCTAGTATACTACAGAACTATATGAGACTCTGGCTACTTGAGCCTTAGCCTACTCTGATTAGAATGGCATGCCATACATAAATGCTTTTTACAGCAAAAACAAAACACTGTTACACAAGTAGTTGTCAATAAGTGCATCACCCAGCATGTTACTGTGGCTCTCACTACTGTACATAGTGGCCTTGTCTTTTCTAGTTCTCCAAAAGCCATGCCAGGGAGTAGTGGAATGAGCATCTGATTTCCCTTCTGCTATCCAGTACAATAGTAGTTTCAGTTCCAGTCAGTCTATATGGCTGTTATCTATTATCACACTGTACAGGTCAGCATTGGAAGGCACATCATTTACGACACTAACGTGCATACAGTACATACGTAGTGTTTGAAGACATACACACATGCATACGGTAGGCTACATACAGTAGTGTTTCAGACTGACAAACCAGACAGGGGAATAGATATTTTGTTTGGAGGTATGAACATCTTATATAGTGGGGTTGTAGTGGTCATTTTGCTAAAACAAAGGGAGACGTGGTTTCATGCTTTAGGTGAGTGGTAAATATCATTGTCATCGTCGGTGGATGTTATGGAAGTATTAACACAAGGCACTTCGAGCCAGACACACAGAAAGGATGACGTGCATCATATATAAATATGTGTACAACCTAGTGCTGTGGGGAGAGGTGTCTGTCGGTCTGTGTATGAATGTTGAGAGGGAGCGTGAAAGAGGGGGGGGGGGGGGGGGTCGGCGGATTGTTTGTGGGGAAAAAGAGGTGTGTCCATCAGTAGTGGAGGGAGAGGGCGAGGGAGTGACGAGGGAGAGAGAAACGGTGTCAGCAGTTGCGGTCCTCGGCTCATCCCTCCATGGTCGCGGTCAGCTGGTCACGGTCAGTTGCAGCACACCAGCAGGTGGACGGGGAGACCAGACAGGGGGTGGTTGGAGCGCTCGGCCACGGCCCGCCTGGCTGACTCCTCGCTGGGGAAGGTGACCAGGGCCTCGCCACTACGCTGGCCGCTGAAGTTGTACAACAGGAGGATGGAGTCCGGCTGGAGCTGGAGGCAACAAACCACAGGAGATGGAGGAGGGATGTAAAGAGGTGTGGAGCGAGAGAGAGAGGGGATAGAAGCCACACCGCTCAGTCATTAGCACCATCCCAACACCAGGGGGCCACAATCAGGCAAAGGAGAGAGGAGATCCTGCACTGATCAAACCAGTAGAGTTAGAGGAGATCCTGCACTGATCAAACAAGTAGAGTTAGAGGAGATCCTGCACTGATCAAACCAGTAGTTAGAGAAGAGATCCTGCATTGATCAAACCAGTAGTTAGAGAAGAGATCCTGCATTGATCAAACCAGTAGAGTTGGATGAGTCAAAGACGAGAAACCACAGGCCAATGCAATTCCTTCTAATGCATGCTTCCCTTTAGAAGAGCTTCAGTCCAAAAGCAATCCCCTGATCAGTCTGTGGGAGCAGGTTAGCAATTGTGTTAATAAACTCAGAAAGAACACCACTAGGGTAGCACACTCAGGTCAAGGGCTAGATAAATAGTTAGAGAGGAGAGGAAGGGAGATAGAAAGAGAGAGAGATTCACTCTGGAGCACACTGTTGATTTGGTGTTCGGCAGGTGGACTGGCAGGCAGGCAGACGGGGGGGCCATGCGAGGTACAGGGGGTTGAGGGTGTTAACTTACCTTAGTCTCCCTACAGACAGAGCCACTCTTTGGGCTGGATCAGACTCCTGGTCTGTCCCTGACTCATCTGAACCATGCTGCTGTAGTCTTCAGGAGAGTACTACAGTGTAATGAGTTTCACAGTCAGACAGGTGGACTCAGTAGAGCATTATATACACACACACACCACATAAATAAACTCACAGTTTAAAACCTAGATACACACGTTTTAAATGTAGATACACCACACTACAAGTCCCCAACAACTGTCATTGGAACATACATGCATACACTATAAGTGTAATGTATGTAAGACACCAATCAGAACAGTTTCTCACCCAAACTGAGTGCTCAGTCAGAGATAGCACAACAAGTTTATAATTGAGCCAGATAGCAAAAACCAGGGGATAATCAGTCAGGATGAGATTACAGTGGTTTAGCCAAGAGTCAGGACTGAACACAGCAACACACACTCTTTAGCACACACACACAGCGTATGACTGAAAAGCCTTACAGTAACTGGTCAGGTGATCTCACATGCTGGGAACTTAAGAGTTAGCCCCAAGGAAAACACATACCTATGACATTAAAAACCAGCAGCAACTTTTCTAAACAAACCTTTAAGAGCACAAAGAGACCCAAACCCTTTTACAAAAACATCCCAGCCCCATCCCTGTATCCTAGAACACCTAATACACCTTGCCCAACCAGCCCAGTCAGTCACAGTACTGTGAGAGTTCAGTTCATACCTCCTCTGTAGACTCACTCCACCTACTCAGCCAGTCAGCCAATGAGGGAGAAGTAAGAGAAGGGGAGAGCACAAGTGCACACGTGTTCCTTATTGAATATGCAGCACGGCTGAACCATGCTTGGTTGCAATAAAGCATTCTGGTAGCTAATATATGAGCATAGTGACTGGTCAATGGTGAATGATGGTTTGCCTACAGGCTTGTAGTTAAACATAAAGCTGGTTTTGTCATGAGGTGGGGTTATAGTTTGGGGAATTATACAAATATGCTATTATGGAATAAGAAGGGTTTGGACAGTTTGTCCAGGTATTTCTTAAATTAAAAATTTTGGGGGATTTGTGTGTATTGTTAGGTATTACTGCACTGTAGGAGCTAGAGACATAAGCATTTCGCTGCACCCGTGATAACATCTGCAAAATGTGTACGCGACCAATAACATTTTATTTTTACAGTTTATGTAACACAAGTCAGAGCCGCACTCGCCCCAAACCAATTTAGAGCCCCATCTGACACCAGGACAGATTTTTCTCCTCAACCCGACTCTCCCGCATAGAATTGTTCCGAGAGCTGATCTGTGACCCACCCAATAACATCAATTTTATTGTTTCCATTACTCCAGAGTAGTAGGCCATTATTCCCTCCCTGCATGAATTCATTTGTTTGCATGTCTATTGAACATTTGGATAAAAGGAAACCAAGCCGATATCTTTTTATTTTTACAATTGACAACTCAAATCACTCTGAAACAAGGGCCTTCTAATTAGCCTTCTTACCTAATGAAAGCCTTTAGCTGACAAAACTCGTGCAGCACCTGTTTCCACGATGGTGTATTTCATAACCTTTATTTTTATTTTTCCAGTTAGGTCTATGTTAGACATTTTTGCCTGAGCTACGCTATCCAGGGAAATTACACTTGGCAACATATTCCAGCACCACACAATGGATAGTTCCCTGATCCACTGCGTGCATGGCTGGTAGCCTACATGTCTGTCTCACCGCTCACAGAACGGAATTCTCAACACAATAAGCTCCTGGGTTTGTAAAAAAATATTTTATCTTGATTTAAAATGCTTCCGACCCGCAATATAATTGTTCTGAACCGCAAACCGACCCATGGGTTGAAATAACGTTTTCATTGCTCCCGCTAGCTGATTTTTTTGCAGGTCAACCGCGGGGAACCGACCCGATGCAGGACTCTAACCGACAGCCCCTAAACCCTGCAAAAACTAGCAGAACATCCTGCTTTGCTATTGGCTGTCACACACAGGCACAAACATATACCCGCATCAGACAGAAGATGTGGTATGTTACAACGCAATGTTTATATAAGCCCCTTTCAAACAGCCTGTTATTTACCACTCAATTGCAGGTATACTCCTTTTATACATGTCAGTGGGTAAATGGCAAATTGGGAGGGATGGGGGTGTTGTTAAACCATGGGGGCTGTTTGCATTTCAAATTAGGGAGGTGTTAAAACAATGGAAGTGTTAATGAATTTACCTGCAAAAAGCAGAAAACCAATCACACAGACCCAATACCTGTATTTTGGTTACAGCGTCTGAAAATGCAGGAATCATGACTAGGTTTTTAGGTGGCTTTTAATTTGCCATGTTTTTACCCCCTACCCCTACAAAAAGCTGCTATGGTAAAATAGTGGGATCTTAGTCTGTATATGAAAAGGGACAAAACACACAAAAAATAGTGGCAAAGAAATCACCAAGACACACATTAAACTGCAATGGAGATTGAGGAGTGGGACTGGGGAGACTGGAACTAAGGAGACTGGGGGTAGAGGGAGGGAGGGACTGGGGGTAGAGGGCAGCAGAGACTGTTTTAGGGGACTATGGAGGGAAAAGGAGAGGGTTAGTAGTGGGGGGTATATTGGGGGTTCTGACCTGGTATCCCTGGAAGAAGCTGAGGATGTCTTTGACCCCGGCATTGTAGGGCAGACCCTGCATCCTGACTAGAGCGCCGTGCTGGGGCATCATGGGAGAGGCAACATGGCCTTGGGCATGGGGCTGCTGGGCCGCTAACGCTACTGACCCTGGAGGAGATGCAAAGTAGCTCACCGTGGAGGGAGAGACTGGGGGGCTAGAGCAAGAGAGAGAAACAGATAGTTTTTTTTACTTTGGAAGCAAGTGTACATTATCCAGAATATGTTGGGTATTGATTTTGACACTGGAACATGGCACTTTGAACTGCATACACACATGACACAAGAGGATATACAGTTCATATTGACAAAACCCCAGAGGGAAATGGTTGTGTGGTTTGTACACTAAGCTGGGGTAGTATTCAGTGTAGTTTACACTAACCTGGGGTAGTATTCAGTGTAGTTTACACTAACCTGGGGTAGTATGCAGTGTAGTTTATACTAACCTGGGGTAGTATGCAGTGTAGTTCATACTAACCTGGGGTAGTATTCAGTGTAGTTCATACTAACCTAGGGTAGTATTCAGTGTAGTTTATACGAACCTAGGGTAGTATTCAGTGTAGTTTATACTAACCTGGGGTAGTATTCAGTGTAGTTTATACTAACCTGGGGTAGTATGCAGTGTAGTTCATGTTCATGTTCATGTAGAGCTGTGCAGGGTGGTGCTGTGGGGGGTAGTAGGCCAGGGTGGGGTGGGGGCTGTGTGGGGGCTGGGGGGTTCTGGGGGTGGCCAGTAGGGGGGGCTGGTACAGAGCAGCCTCAGAGAGCATGGCAGGAGAAGGGAACGCAGCATAGGCCGGAGGAGCCAGACCTGGGGAGAGGACAGAGAGGGAAGTTCAGAATTTCAGATACAGTAACATTCAACTACACAGGAATATTGGATCCTTATCATAATCTCAATATTATTACACCATCATAACATTATCATGCCTAAGCCTGCACATCAAACACTGAACCATCATACATTTACATTTTAGTCATTTAGCAGACGCTCTTATCCAGAGCGACTTACAGTTAGTGAGTGCATTCATTTTTCATACTGGCCCCCCATGGGAAATGAACCCACAACCCTGGCGTTGCAAGCGCCATGCTCTACCAACTGAGCTACAGGGGACTACAGCTCCATGTGCCATACAACATCAATCCAATTGATTTATAAAGCCCTTTTTACATCAGCAGTTGTCACTAAGTGCTTATACAGAAACCCAGCCCAAAACCCCAAAGAGCAAGCAATGCAGATGTAGAAGCATGGTGGCTAGGAAAAACTCTAGTTTTTCATATGATTGATAAGACTGTATATATTAGTCACATAAAAGCCTCAAGATAGTATCCTACTCAGAAAGTTGCTCCAGGTCTGTCCTTGGTGCTGCCCTAACCCTACAACATAAACACACTGAGGGACTGAGGGACAGCGCATTTATACACAAACAGGCTGTATGGGTCTGTGGGCCACATTGACACAAAACACAGTCAGATGACCTTGTGGGCTGAGGGTGGGTTTGCAGGTACACTCCCCTAACCAATCTGGCAACTTAAGTGACCTTGTTAGGCTGAAGGTTGCCACGTATTGTACACTCCACTACAATCTGGTAACCTGAGTGACTGGTCACCAAACTGGCAACTCAAGTGACCTTGTGGGCCTGAGGGGTTAACAGGTGGACTACACTCCGCTCACTAACCTGGGAACCTGAGTGAGAGTGACTGACCTTGTAGGGTTAAGGGTTGCCAGCCAGGTAACGTACACTCATCCCTACCCAATCTGGCAACCCAAGTGACCTTGTGGGGATGAGCGTTCTAGGTACACTCGGCTACCAACCTGGCAACCTGAGCGAGGGACTGCCATAACTCCAGGTCAAACCAGTGAGATTACAGTTGATGTCAAACATGAGGTTGAATAAAGGGGAAAAAGTCAACAGCAAACAGAAACCGCCATTTGAGTAACTGCTCTCAAAGTGTGGCCATCAGAATTCACAACAGCCAATGGTGACACCAGACGGAATTCACAACAGCCAATAGCCACACCAAGAGCATGCACTGCCTTCTAGTGATATGATAAGCAGGAATCTAATCTCTATAGCAACAGGGCACTAATAGAACAAAGTACACTGGGATAGACACCCACTTTAACCGTGTGTATGCAAACAAACCCTTCATAGTTTTAATTGGTGTGTTACACCACCCTACATTATACAACTAATATGGAGGGCATAATTACTACAGCTGACCCTGCCTGTGTAATATGTTCCCTGAACAAACCATTAAAAAGGCATAATCCTGACTGAAACATGTCCGTTTGAATAATAAAGAAGCATTTCTGAAAGCTACTTCCGCTGTCCTCGCTACATATTCTCTGTTCTACGTGATATGTTGTAAAACATCAATGGGACATGCAGTGATTCAGCTAGATCTATTATAGACTTACAGGGTAGTTTGCAGGGTGGAGGGGACAGGCCGCTGCGGTTGAGTGTTCCTCCCATCAGGACGAAGCTCATCTCCTCAGTAGAACACTGGAACACCTCCACATAGCGATCCTTCATCATCTTCTTATGGCACTTCTGGGCCACCATGAACGCCCTGTCAGCTGACTTCATCTGGATGAAGGCGTCACCTGAGGGACGACCCTGGAGAGGAGAGGGAGGTTAGAGATGAGAAAGATGGGCTGTTGGAAGGGTTAGGGTAGGAACTTTGGTTGCATCTCAATAGTGTAAAGCTGCTTCCGATTCCTCGGCTTGTACCCATCACTTCATCTGCGCTAAGTGTTTAATATAAGATGGGTGAAAGTATCATGGCACAAGCGCACGTGTGTGTGTACCAGTACCTGTTGGTTGAGCACCATATGAACCCCATGTGGTTTAATATCAATAGTGTGTTCTCCCATGAACTCCAGTATATCCTCTATAGCAGCGGTGTATGGTAGACCTCGCAGACGGACACAGTCCCGCGTGCTGCCAGTCGCCAGGTAGGGGGGTGTGGCCAGGACCGGCATGGGGACCATGGAAGAGGAGGGCAGCGTGGAGATCAGAGGGGTGGACATGTACCGGTTCAGGACCTAACAGAGAGGGCAGAGGTCAAAAGGTCAGACGACAAAGTCGTGTTTCTCTGTTGTGTTGAGTCATGTTGATCGTCATTTACAATAAGCTTTTATCTAATACAGTCAAACTAACATCTCTGGTGTCACGACACAAGCACCATCCTCCAGCCAACTGACTCATGGGGACCACATTCTATGCTGTGTCACGTATAGTCCTTCTCCAACTTTAGTCATGTCTTACGCTGTAAATACAATACTCATTGCACAACATGTACAGTAACACTCATTTCAGACGAAAATAAGAGGACTGGTTAAATATGGAGAAAGAGGTTTATCTCCAGTAGTTCTCCTTTCTAAAGAAATGACCTCAAGTGACAGGCAGTGCCTGGAACACTGTACCCGTTGGACCTCAACTGTACTTCTAAAACGCTCTATGCATCTCTACCTTACAGTGACTGTCTACTATAATGTAATTGTTGCACCGTGGCTGCAGTACAAGGGAACAGCTTGATGCATCTCTGATAGCAGGATAAGTAGTAAAGAAACAACCCCATTAAGTCCCTAAACACCACCTGCTGCACCTCACCTGCAGTACTTATGAACATCTCTACATTCTACTACACCATACCTGCTGCACCTCACCTGCAGTATACTACACAAACCTGCTGTATACTACACCATACCTGCTGCACCATACCTGCAGTATACTACACCATACCTGCTGCACCTCACCTGCAGTATACTACACCATACCTGCTGCACCTCACCTGCAGTATACTACACCATACCTGCTGCACCTCACCTGCAGAATACTACACCATACCTGCAGTATACTACACCTCACCTGCAGTACCTCACCTGCAGTATACTACACCATACCTACTGCACCTCACTTGCAGAATACTACACCATACCTGCAGTATACTACACCTCACCTGCAGTACCTCACCTGCAGTATACTACACCATACCTGCTGCACCTCACCTGCAGAATACTACACCATACCTGCAGTATACTACACCATACCTGCTGCACCTCACCTGCAGAATACTACACCATACCTGCAGTATACTACACCTCACCTGCAGTACCTCACCTGCAGTATACTACACCATACCTGCTGCACCTCACCTGCAGAATACTACACCATACCTGCAGTATACTACACCATACCTGCTGCACCTCACCTGCAGAATACTACACCATACCTGCAGAATACTACACCTCACCTGCAGTACCTCACCTGCAGTATACTACACCATACCTGCTGCACCTCACCTGCAGAATACTACACCATACCTGCAGTACCTCACCTGCAGTATACTACACCATACCTGCTGCACCTCACCTGCAGAATACTACACCATACCTGCAGTATACTACACCTCACCTGCAGTACCTCACCTGCAGTATACTACACCATACCTGCTGCACCTCACCTGCAGAATACTACACCATACCTGCAGTATACTACACCATACCTGCTGCACCTCACCTGCAGAATACTACACCATACCTGCAGTATACTACACCTCACCTGCAGTACCTCACCTGCAGTATACTACACCATACATGCAGTATACTACACCATACCTGCAGTATACTACACCGTACCTGCTGCACCTCACCTGCAGTATACTACACCCGACCTGCAGTATACTACACCATACCTGCTGTATACTACACCATACCCGCTGTATACTACACCATACCTGCAGTATACTACACCCTACCTGCAGTATACTACACCATACCTGCTGTTTACTACACCATACCTGCAGTATACTACACCTCACCTGCTGTATACTACACCATACCTGCAGTATACTACACCGTACCTGCTGCACCTCACCTGCAGTATACTACACCATACCTGCAGTATACTACACCATACCTGCAGTATACTACACCATACCTGCTGCACCTCACCTGCAGAATACTACACCATACCTGCAGTATACTACACCATACCTGCTGCACCTCACCTGCAGAATACTACACCATACCTGCAGTATACTACACCTCACCTGCAGTACCTCACCTGCAGTACCTCACCTGCAGTATACTACACCATACCTACAGTATACTACACCGTACCTGCTGCACCTCACCTGCAGTATACTACACCATACCTGCTGTATACTACACCCTACCTGCTGTATACTACACCCTACCTGCTGTATACTACACCCTACCTGCAGTATACTACACCCTACCTGCAGTATACTACACCCTACCTGCAGTATACTACACCCTACCTGCAGTATACTACACCGTACCTGCTGCACCTCACCTGCAAAATACCATACCTGCTGCACCTCACCTGCAGAATACTACACCATACCTGCAGTATACTACACCATACCTGCTGCACCTCACCTGCAGTATACTACACCATACCTGCAGTATACTACACCATACCTGCTGCACCTCACCTGCAGTATACTACACCATACCTGCAGTATACTACACCATACCTGCTGCAGTACTTATGAACAGCTCTACATTCTACTACACCGTACCTGTCAGACCTCAGCTGCAGTACTTATGAACAGCTCTACATTCTACTACACCGTACCCGTCAGACCTCAGCTGCAGTGTTTCTGAACAGCTCTACCTCATAGTGACTGTCTACTACATCGATAAACAGTGACTGTGCTGTGTTTTACCTGTTGGACCTCAGCTGCAGTGCTTCTGAACAGCTCGATGTATCTCTTGCCCAGGATCTGCTTGTGTTTCTTCAGGGCGTTCAGGGCGTACTCCTCACAGGAGAACAGGACGAAGGCGTCGCCTGTGGGCCGCCCATCGGGGTACTTTACGAAGAGTAGGCCCTCGCTGGCGTCCGTCACGGGGCTGTCGGCCCCCAGGAAGGTCAACACGTCCTGGGGAGAGGCGGTGAAGGGAAGACCCCTCATCCTGATGATCACCTGGTTCTCCTTGGACAGGAACTGGGCCACCTCGTTGGATGTGCCTACAGTCACACAGAGGGAGAGGAAACGGAATTAACTAGGAGTTAAAAGTTCACACTTTAGCTAATTACTTGGTCCCTTTTACATGCAGATTATTCTGAGGAGTTGATTGTTGCCACTAATAAATAAAATGATCAAATGCATTACATTACTTAAAATACAAGAGTAGACATTAAAACAAGAGCAGTGAGTCAGAGTCTAGGGCCGACAGTATATGCCGGAAGTACAATGTTTTGTCAGACATTATAGATCTCCAGTCGTCTGGCTAGAGTCCACAGACAGACACTAGTCTCTCCCCTGCCCTCTCTCCTGTATCAGCTCTGCTCTTTGTCTATTCACACCCCCTTTGTGTGGCCCTGAGCTGGGCCTTTCACTGGCCGCCGGGAGGATGAGGTGAGACACTGTCGGCCAGGGGTAAAGTTACCTTCCACCAACTAGCCTCTGAGGGGTGAGAGAGGGGAGGGGGTGAGGCTCACAAAGCGCCTTTCATTCCCCCAGGATAAGCCAGAGAACCGGAGCGGTACAGGGCAGGGGAACAGGGCCAGTTCCTCTAGTCTCTACTCTATACTCTCCGCTCTGCTCAGGAAAGAGCTGCTGTTTGAGAGGCAGGGGGGTCTGTCTTGGGTCTGTCTGGGATATGGGGGGGGAATGTAATAGAAAGCTACACTACCACACACTAACAGAGAAACGTTCAACATGGCTTCATAGGAAGCAAGGGAAGAGACAGGGAAGGGGGAAAAGTCTGAAATCTGACCTCCAGCGATCTTGAGGAATTCCTCTCCTGTGGCTTTGTAGACCTGTGAGGATGAGAGGAGACTTTTAGCAACTCTAAATGGCCTTTCATCTGACCAATGCAACATGCACTGTGTGCTACAGTTGGAAAGCATTACTTTTTTTCTCTGTAACAGTATTGGCTGGATAGGTGATGCTGTAACGGTATTGGATCCATAAGTGATGCAACAGTAATGGTATGGCTGTGTTAGACGTAGGGGCTGCTGTCTTAGACGGATGCTGACCTCAATGTATCTGCTGCCCATGTGGTGTTTGTGTCTCTCCAGGGCCAGGTCTCTGTGCTCCTGGTTGATGAAACGAACCAGGGCTTCACCGTTCCTCCTGCCCTGGGCGTTCAGACAGAGGGCCACACCACCCCTAGAGATACACACAGGGAGAGGTTGGAGGAAGGGTAAGCACAATTTGACCCTCTATGGAGACAAAGCTGCATGTACAACTTATTGTGGGTGTTAGTCGCCCATTCTCAGTGGAAACATGGCTTAATCACATGACACACACACAGTCATGTTTTAGTAACGTACTTGGCGATGTTGAGGCCCTTGAAGAAGCGGGCGATGTCCTGGTCAGAGGATTGCCATGGCAACCCTCTGGCTCTGATCACTGTCTCACTGTCCACTGGTTCGGTCTTACTGCTGCAGGGGACAAACCAGAGGCACGGTCAACATGGGGAATGGTGTTTAACTGTTACACACTGAACTCACACAATGCTGCATGAGACAACAGAGAGAGAGTAATGTTCAGAAACTCTTTGAAGACAATGTAAATGGCTTGAATAGTACTTCTATATTGTTAAAAAACCAAAGTGTTTCAGTAAGTCGTCTTCATCAAAGAGAGACATGGTAAAAATTGGGACTTATGCAGTTTAACAGTCTACTTCACACTACTCTAACACAGCAACACAAATTCCAGGGGTTGTCAAGGCAATGGGTATTGGACACCGTAGTGGGATTTGTGTGGTGCTACTGTATAGCCAGTTGAGTACTTAATGGCAAAGTTGGAGTGGTTTAATGACACGCTTGTGGTTTCTCTTGTTGCTGTAATCAATGCTAAGAGCCTGGCTCTGAACATGGGAGGGACGGTTAGGCTTCAACTACAGTAAACACTAAACAACAGGTTTAGTATAGAGACGTGGCCACACAACCTCATGGTTGAATGAGGTAACATTAAGTCGATGCACTGAGAATATACATACCATGCTCCCGATTCAAGCTTGTACTTCACAGCTTCAAAGCATGAGAATTTGTGGTCTGGAAGAGATTCAAACACTAATTAACAATACACATCAAACTTCTATCCACATTTACAATCAAAAGTACCATACTGATAAAAAAATCACTTCACATTAGGCTTGACATTGGATCTGCCAACAAAAGCCAATTGACTTCACTTCTATTCAGACTAAACAATACAACAAATGTTGTTTTTAGTGTTGCTCCGCGTTGCCAGGTTGTTTCATGCTCAACAGGTCTGGCCTGCCAGCCTGCAACTTCAGCAGCATTCCTGTTAGCCACCTAGCCTAGAGAGATTGACAGGGCTGTGGGGTGGCCAGGTGGGACTGGCACAGACAGAGAGCGGGGGGAAATGTGGGCTAAAGAGAGGGATAGCAAAAGAGAGATTTATAGACGTACTGTATGGCTCAGCCAGGATGTGCAGGGAGAGCTGGACCATACTCCTCACCTCCTTCAGCCCCATCACCTGCTCTGACAGGGGAAGTTCTGGGATGCACACATCTACACACAGGTAAGGATGGTTTATCTGTCATTTGTATAAGTACTAGGAACATCAAAAGTGTTGACTGACATTATATTGAATCTAACCCTGACTTACATTCTAGCATAGAGGGCAGTGTGAGGTCCTGGACCTGTCCAACGTTGGGACAACATTTGTGAAACTCTTTCCTCACATCCACAAAGGAGTAGAAACACTCTGGCAGGACCAGGTTCTGAAACACACAACAGGTCGTTCAGTCATTAGTCTATTCAACATTCACTGAATAGTAGAATACTCTGTAGACAGACCTCATGAAAATAAGGGATAATAGGAGTGACGCAATGAAGGAGGGAGCCAGGTATAGGCGGCATAAAGAGATGAAGAAAGAGGGGATGAGATGAAAAGGAAAGTGAAAGAAAAAAGAGAGGACAGGACGCCATCTCCGGATGATTGTGTGGATAGCTAGCATTCCTGTGCAGATTATGACATGTTACTGCTCAACACAAGACAAGCACAGGAGAAATACTGCTAACTGTGACCCAGGAAGTACAACTTACACGTGTGGCTAACAAGGTCAAATGTAAAGAATATACACAAACAAATACCAAAGACTCAATATCTGGACTGAATTATAGCATTGTGCCTCCTTCACCTAAACAAAGTCCTAGAGACTGATACACATAATACCTTTTCCATATACATGTTGGAAATTCCTCTAAAAACTAGGTCAGTAAATAAGGGCAATTATATTTTCTAACAAAATGGCTACATTTCCCCTAAATGGTAGGTTAGAAGATCAAGGGCCACTCAATACCTTCTTGGAGGCCTCAGGGTGAAGGGCCTGTCGTATGATGAGGGGCCCGTCGACACACAGTGTGTAGGAACTTCTGCCCAGAGCCTTCACCTCTGCTGAGACTGACTGCTGGAACTGTAGGGAGAGAATGAAGAAAGATACAAGAGGAGAGTTATTGTGAGAACATACAATGAGTCAAACACACACAACCAAACTAAAGTATGACTTTACTTTGTTGGTTATCAGCCAAGTAGTTGCCTGTGGTCTTTTAGAGATTCAGTGTAAACCACTTGTGGCCAGCAGACAAACATGGGAGTGCCAATGTCACCTCTGGAAAACCACAGAGTAACACAGTACTGATTAATTCTGCTCTGCTGCAGCACGCTACTAACTACATTTACGTCATTTAGCAGACGCTCTTATCCAGAGCGACTTACAAATTGGTGCATTCACCTTATAGCCAGGTTATACCTTATAGCCAGGTTATGCTTGATTTGTTTTCAAATAACAGTGCTCAGGGAGTTCTCTCCCATAAGAATTAGCAGTGTTTCTAACCTTTAACACTTTAAATAGGCCAAGTCTTTAAATAAGCCCACTGGTACGAACAAGTTCCCTGAACAGGTAGGTTTGAGTTTTCTGGGGGATCAACAGGTAGGGAGGCGTCCTGAGATTGACGGATGTGAACGCTACGTTCTGTACCGTGCGTGTGTGTGCGCGCATCTTATAAATGGGGAGGGGGGGGGGGTCCAATAGGTTTTTTCAGGTGTTTGCATAGCGAGGAAGCAGACAAGGGATCGTGGTGCTAATCAGCACCTGGATCAGGGACTTCACTTAGCAGTTAGACCAACTGTCACGACCAGACCAAGATGAGACAGGACAGGTGAAAACAACCAACCCCAGCCAGAGAAACCAGCCACTGCTTCGCTTCCTATAAACAATGTTCGCCAATCACTAGCCCCTATAAAAACACTCAGCCAATGACCAAGCCCCGCAGCAGTGACTCCCAAATAGGTATGTGTTTAGTAATCATCACATTTAAATGGGGCCCATTACTAGTGTTGTGTAAACTTTACTGGTGTCTTTGAACAGTCAACAGACATAACGTCTCACCATCACCTCAACCAACAAACTGACCTCTCCAATTTGCCAGTTGGTGCTCCAATTCCATTTCTAGCTAGGCTGGCTTCCTTCTTTGAGGATATCATTTTGGTATCCTGTCTATTAGGGGAGAGTGGGGTAAGTTGAGCCAAAAGGGTAAGTTGAAACGCCCTTGTTTGTAGGAAACCATACACAAAATGTATCATTTTACCAAATATTGAGGAACCAGTCATAATTTTATGGAGTCTGAAGGGAGAAACCACATGGAAAATGTGGTAAGCAAGTTAGGTAAAAAAAAAAAAAAAAAAAATTCACCAAGTCAAATTAATGTATTGTGTTAAGAGGTTTAATTTACATTTTAGTCATTTAGCAGACACTCTTATCCAGAGCGACTTACAGTTAGTGAGTGCATGCCATTTATTTATTTTTTAGATTCATACTGGCCCCCCGTGGGAATCAAACTCACAACCCTGGCATTGCAAGCGCCATGCTCTACCAACTGAGCTACACGGGGCTTGTATATAAACCACAGTAGATCATTTTAAGATTGTTCTATACATCAGTTGGGGTCTCTATAAGCTTCAATAGGAGGTCCTAAATCTAGCACGGAAGCCTCTATAATGCAAATTCTGTTGTGTGGTGTTCCGCAGGGCAGCTGGCTGGGCCATTATTGTTATCACTAATGATATTCCACTGACCTTTAATAAAGCCTGTGTTTCTATGTACGCTGACAACAACAGTATACACGTCGGCTACGACAGTAAAATAAATAACTGACACCCTTAACATAGAGCTCCAGTCTATGAGCTCAAGTGTTTGTTAGGTGAGCTCAAGTGTTTGTTAGGTGTTAAGCCAAAAAAGCCATTTTGATTGTGTTGAATTGTGTTTTGGAAATAAAGATGGGCATGGTTTTAAAAAGGTAGTGGTAATACTTCATTCAGTACAGACATTTGTAGGCGGCTTAACTTACCCTGTTTTGCGGCTCAATTTACCCCATACCCGTAAGTTGTGCCAAGAGACCACTTCTTTTCCCAAAACTAATATTTTCATGAATTCTGATTATTTCCAAAGATACAACATCCTGAAATATCTAGATATCTTTGTTAGAAAACTATTTCCCTTGACGGAGTGATGCTGAATATAAAAAAAATGACTAAATTTACCCCACATCAAATAGGCAACACTACTCTCAAATTCATGGTTTGTTTAGCTACTACTTATCCCCTACAAGCTACAGTCCCACTGAGAGAGGGATACCATGTTATCTGTCCAGAAGATCTAAATGGTCGTTAGTGACTAATTGTCAGTCAGTCAGTGAGGCTAATTTCACATGGCCACTAGCCATATATGACATCCAGCCTTCAGACAGTACGAGTGTGTTGCTGCTGGTGTGTGTTAGAGCATGCTCCACACGGACAGCCAGGAGATATATACACAGGGCCATGACCTCTCAACCTCAACAGCTGGCGACTCAACTGCCTGAGAGAGGAGCCATGGGTGCTGTTAAAGTAGGGCACACCGTAGGAAAATGATTGCAACGGAAAGCTTAAATCTGTGACCCTATTGGTCAAGTGGTACCTCCCCATTTCAAAAATGTTTTCGCCCTACTGAACATGACCCCTGCCTGGCTCTCACTAATCTACATGAGGTTATGGAGTTCAACTTGAGGGAAATAATTATGTTCATGAGGGTCTCTATTTCAACACACTGACCGTTACCCACAAATACCATCACACAGGACAAAAAAACACTAGGCCCCCTATACCATGATCATATGCATTGTATTGAGACAACAAAGGAGAGTTTTGTTGAACCCTTCATCACTCCATCTATCGTCTACAGCTATCCTGAACCTATCAAACCCTAAAAGGGATGAGATGGTTGAGTCCTCGTGGTGACCGGGACCAGGATACTGGGTTATTGATTGACAGGTCTGTCTTGCCACGTGGAGCTGTGGGATGCCATGCCACTTCAGGGCCTGGTGTGTTACAGTTCACCATGCTATGATAACATCTGGGTTAGGGAAGGACTGATACACACAGGAAGCTCATTGGCTGATGTGGGCCGGTCAGATAGGCCCCTAAGACTACTGACTGGCTTTCTCTGAAAAGACTGTCTGCCAAGCTTCCAGAGGTCAATGTGTCATCATCTGGGAGCCATGACAGATGATACACAGTGTATGTCATAGGGTATCAACAGATAATGTAATGTATCTGGTAACATCTATGGTATAGAACCCAGTCATTTAAGTAGTCCCATAGATAATAGGACAAGCAGGAACAGACCAGGATGCAAAGGTAGTTGTGTTCAACCTAATGCATGGTGAGTGAGGTGTGGTGTTCGTTTGCTTGCGGCTGTTTTCACAGCTATGCAGCCCCGCCTTGCACAATCAGCAGCCGGATTAGGAATAGAAACAAATGGTTTAAAGGAACTAAGCGACACACCCTGTACTCTATCCGCTCTGCCAAACTAGCATGCTATTAGAGCAAACATGTCCAACAGGACAGGCCTAACAAAGGGAACAGGTACTGATAAATATGACAACACTAGCAGCAAAGGTTAAATCAGAGAAAGTACCAGACATTAACTCAATAAGGCAGTCAGAATAGGAAATGTCAACATGCTACAAATGAGAACATGTGCATAGACGGTCACTAATCTACCTGACCAGGCCAGCCAAACCATTCATTGATTACCATTGGTTTCATTTTCCCCATTGGGAGGGCGGGTGGTTCTCTGCTGCACTGTGCCATGGGTGAGAGTGAGGTAGGAGTTGACCCTTGAACCATCTGTGTTTTCTCTTTGGTATAAGCTATAGCTGGTGTGTTTGCATGGTGTTGAGGCCGGGCCCATGGAGAGGAGTCGAGCAGGGGTGGTGGTGAGGCTCACGATAAGGTGTTAGGGAGTACCAGGCAGTACTCATGGCTAGGCCTGTTACAGTCACACCACTGTCCCAGACTTGTCATTTTATGACTGGACTGTGGAGATTAGAGGTTTACAATCCTGGGTCTGTATAGGACCCTCTGGTTTGTTCTCTACAAGGCACAATGCTGTTGGAGAATGGGAAGGGAGAAGACCAAGGGAGAGTTTTATTGCTGCTGGCCCTTTATCTTTCATTATCTGCCTCTGCTGTGCACCTGCCCTGCCCCAGTGCCTTCAGAACCTGGGAACAGGGTGACGCTGCCCCACCTGTGAGAGAGACCTAGCAGCACAGAGAGCTGAACACGCTTTGCTCCAGGCTGCCTGGCACAGAGCAAGTCAGAGCCTGTGTACTATCACTGCACTGATCTGAGGCTCTTCACACTAAATACTGGCCCTAATAAAGGGAGGCCCTAAGACTGACTGGGGTTCAATGAGTCCAAACCACAAGTGTCTTCCAGACAAACCCATTGATCTGAGAACAGCTAAGAAACTAGAACAGGATTCTGACATAAAAAAAAAAATACAAAAACTCAATCTTAGGGAGAGAAAGTTGTTGATATGTTGAATGGAAGGCAGGCTACAAATCCACAAGGAACAGTAGTGTTTAAAGTCCCCCCCCCCCCCCCAATGGAAAGGGTGCAGCCCAGTTCTAATCTCGATTGCCATTTTTCTCCGACTGAATAAATCTTTCACCAAAGAAAACAAATCTGCGTCCTTGGCTAGGCTGCTCTGGCCTTATGACATTGTCAGGTCCACTGAGATATGGTCTCTGCCAGGTTAGTTAGCTATTCCTACCTACAACCCCAAAGGCAGTCTCTCCTATGACTCACATTAGTTGAATGTAGCTTTATCTCCATTCCTCCACTGACTACCTGGCTTAAATCAATAGACACAAATGAATAAACTAAACCTGACCAATGGCAAGAGAAAGTGGCCCAGCAGACAGAGGTAAGCCAGTAAAAAATGGATTGTTCTGGTTAATCTTTAAAGGGTCCACAGACTCACAAAACAAACTGGAATTGGTACGGCTTGCGGGTAGAGAAACTCAAACTACAGATTACTTCAGCAATCAGAAATCAGCAGTGAGAGAGCATCTTGCAGTACGGATCTACTCTAAATCTATATTGTGTCACAAGCCACAACCACAAGAGCACTGTCAAACTCAGGGACCTTATTGCAAAAACATTGTTGTTGTTAAGGAAGGATTGATCACTTCAGCGAACCTGCTTGTGCTTGTTGCATGGGAGAGGACCACAGCACTGAGTCAGACAGCATCTCTAAACCATAACCCTAAATCACTAGGAGAGCCTGGTAATATGGGGTTTTCAATTATGAAATACTGCTGGGGCGGGGACGGGGTTCGGTGTAACTCCCTACCTACAGAGTGCATACAAATACTCTCAGCACTGCAGGCAGACAGAGCGGTTGAAAAACAAGTTTGGCAACATAAGCCCTTCTTTTGTCAAAACATACCTGGGGAGGTGGAACGTGAAAACACATTCACATCCTGGTCATCATAAACAGGAACAGACTGCCTCATCTCACAACTACCTGGCCTGAGAAAACAGGTGCTAGGCTATGGCCAGGGGTCTCCCTCACTCCCCCTCTTTCTCTCTGTCCGTCCTCTCTGCCCAGGAGGCGTGTTTCTTTGCGTTCCCAGGTAAACATTCAGTCTTCCAGATGTCAGCAGCTCGCATCAGTCTGGGACAAGACTAGACCTGCTTGTCTCCCCGTCCCTACCTCAACCCCACGGCAGTCACTGCTTAGCCAAGCAAGCCTACTCAAACCAGCTTCTACACTGGGCTGGTCCCAAATGGCACCCTATTCCCATAGGGCTCTGGTCAAAAGTAGTGCACTATAGGGAATAGGGTGTCATTTTGGATGTAACTACTCACTGCCTGTCAAAGAGCTTAATAGGCCAAACAGCAGCCAACCAATTGGAATAATTGTTAATGGTCAGAAACCTTTCAGGGGTTTCCATTCGCTGAGAAAATCGACACACCTTAACATTTCCCTAAAGCGTCACCATCAAGCTTGTTATGTCCTGTTATCTCCCTCCAGGCGGTTGGCGATGTTAAAGACCATTTGAATGCTGTCAGTCTTATCATGCATGGTTGTTTTTGCCAGTTAAAGTTCAGCCATTATCATATTAGAGATTTGTTCAGCATCTTAAACTTTTCTTTGGAGTCAGTTTTAAAATATTTAAGTCTTAGAATGCAGGAAAGCAAAGGACAAGACTCGAGATTTTGGTCCTAAACAGGAATCTTCACTATTGGGCCTGAACAGGAATCTTCACTATTAGGCCTAATCAGACAAAATGAGTCTCACCTGTTGCAGAACTTTGTCCAGAGGTTCGGCCTTGTAGAGTTCGTCCACAGACAGCCCAGTCTCCTCTTCACTCTGGTCTGTCAACTCTAAAGTATCGGGCTTCACAAGACGTCTCTGAAGTTTCCCAACCTGTGAACGGAATCGGTGTTTCACCACGGCATGTGCCACCCATTTTAGTTCTAAACTACAGAGTACAGCTTGGTAAAAACGCAACAACTAATTTCCCAAGTCAGTACTAAACATGACAGGCCCATTTTATGAACTCACCGACTATCAAACAAGCAGTTAATTGTCAAACAAGCAGTTAATTGTCAACGCAAAGTTGCCAATGTCAAGGCGTTGACATATAACCAAAAAGGTACGCTTTCTTTCATCCTATATTTAAAGCATTTCACTGAAATTACATCTGACACAGGTGTAGGCTACACACCCCCAGCCTATCGGTTGGTTTAGTTGAGGCCCATATGCACACTTATCTTTTAAAACTGTGACCCACAAATATTTACAGAACGCGTACCTTTGTTGATTAATATATGTCAGCTGTCAAGTTAAAACATGAGTCCACTACTTAGACACAAAACACTAAAAAGAAGAAACCTTTACAACGGTTGAGAAAGTCCGTACCTTTTTCTCATGTAGATCCACAATTTGCCACACCAAGAGAATTATTTCCCTCTCATCCGAACCCAGTTTACCCCCATTTGCACCAGCTGTTGCCCCAAAGAACACCACCAGAGTATCACTGTGCGAAGCCATCAGGGACCACAAGGGTAAAAACTACAATTAAAAGCAAAGATGAAATAAAAATAACACGAGGGTTCACCTTTTTCCAGTGATAAGGAGCAAACAAAAGGTCTGGAAATTCAATTGAAGTCAAGTAAACGAATAGGGGGAAAGAAAGATTATTTTCAAGAGGACACGAAAGAGATTGCGTTCAAAGACTCTACCTGATCAAGTACTTGAGTGTGTTCTATCCAGAGATACTGGTTTAACTGGTAAAGAAAGTTGGAAAAAATCCGTGTTTTCCTTCACGCGAACTCCATGACAAGCCCTGAAGTTTTTTTTTCCTCTTCCTCGCAATTTTTACGGAGTTACCTGTGTATAGTTCAGCCTCTTACTTTCAGTCAAAGCTCCCAGGGGAGTTGGCCTATTGGCCGCTTGGCAAAGGTGAGGGCGGGACATAGCGCACCCAATACCTATGTAACCTAACCTGATTGGTGTAGCACGTTTGAAGGAAGTAGTAGCATATAAGTATCCCGCTGTTCACCACACCTTTGAAGTAGCAAAGCACCTAACGCCTCGAGCACACCAACAGTGTTTTTACGTTTTGGTACACCATAAATTAAGCTACATTCAAATCAAAATCAAATGTTATTTGTCACATGGTTGGTAAACAACAGGTGTATGCTAACAGTGCAATGCTTACTTACGGCCCTTCCCAACAATGCAGAGAAAAACAAAAATTTATAACAGGAGGAATACATACACATAGACTAACGATAACTTCACTATATACACGGGGTACCATTACCGAGTCGATGTGCAAGGGTACGGGGTAATCGAGCTAGATATGTACATATAGGTAGTGATGAAGTGACTATGAATCAGGATAGATAATAAACAATAGCAGCAGCATATGCGATGAGTCAAATGGGGGTCAATGCAGATAGCTATTTGGTGAACTATTTAGCAGTCTTATTGTATGTGGTAGAAGCTGTTCAAGGTCTTGTTGGTTCCAGACTTGGTGCATCGGTATGGCTTGCAGTAGGGTAGCAGAGAGAACACTGCGTTTGCCTTGCAGCGTTGCTTTGCAGAGGCAGTTGCAGTTGTTCTGTGTGGTGCATTGGTTCGATATATCCAACGTATGCATCAAATTGTGCGTAGACTTGACAGAAATTGTAACAAAAGGTGAATGTTGAACTTTTGTTGAACACATATCCAGTAAAAATGTTGGATTACATATTTAAAAGGTTTGACTGCAGAATTTATTATGCAGCATTGATGCAAGGACGGTGTCGGTCTGATCGAGGCGTAAGAGTTTCACTGCCAGTTTATGTCAGTGTGTGTGTACTGTGTATGACAATTTATATATATACAGTGAGGGAAAAAAAGTATTTGATCCCCTGCTGATTTTGTACGTTTGCCCACTGACAAAGACATGATCAGTCTATAATTTTAATGGTAGGTTTATTTGAACAGTGAGAGACAGAATAACAACAACAAAATCCAGAAAAACGCATTTCAAAAATGTTATAAATTGATTTGCATTTCAATGAGGGAAATACGTATTTGACCCCTCTGCAAAACATGACTTAGTACTTGGTGGCAAAACCCTTGTTGGCAGTCACAGAGGTCAGACGTTTCTTGTAGTTGGTAACCAGGTTTGCACACATCTCAGGAGGGATTTTGTCCCACTCCTCTTTGCAGATCTGTGTTTGATGTGCAGGCTTAGGCATGATAATGTTATGATGGTGTAATAATATTGAGATTATGATAAGGATCCAATATTCCTGTGTAGTTGAATGTTACTGTATCTGAAATTCTGAACTTCCCTCTGTCCTCTCCCCAGGTCTGGCTCCTCCGGCCTATGCTGCGTTCCCTTCTCCTGCCATGCTCTCTGAGGCTGCTCTGTACCAGCCCCCCCTACTGGCCACCCCCAGAACCCCCCAGCCCCCACACAGCCCCCACCCCACCCTGGCCTACTACCCCCCACAGCACCACCCTGCACAGCTCTACATGAACATGAACTACACTGCATACTACCCCAGGTTAGTATAAACTACACAGAATACTTACCCAGGTTAGTATAAACTACACAGAATACTACCCCAGGTTAGTATAAACTACACTGAATACTACCCCAGGTTAGTATAAACTACACTGGATACTACCCCAGGTTAGTATGAACTACACTGCATACTACCCCAGGTTAGTACAGTGAGGGAAAAAAGTATTTGATCCCCTGCTGATTTTGTACGTTTGCCCACTGACAAAGACATGATCAGTCTATAATTATAATGGTAGGTTTATTTGAACAGTGATAGACAGAATAACAACAAAAAAATCCAGAAAAACGCATGTCAAAAAAGTTATAAATTGATTTGCATTTTAATGAGGGAAATAAGTATTTGACCCCTCTGCAAAACATGACTTAGTACTTGGTGGCAAAACTCTTGTTGGCAGTCACAGAGGTCAGACGATTCTTGTAGTTGGTAACCAGATTTGCACACATCTCAGGAGGGATTTTGTCCCACTCTTACATTTTAGTCATTTAGCAGACGCTCTTATCCAGAGCGACTTACAGTTAGTGAATACATTTTTTTTTTTATACTGGCCCCCCGTGGGAATCGAACCCACAACCCTGGCGTTGCAAACACCATGCTCTATCAACTGAGCTACATCCCTGCCGGCCATTCCCTCCCCTACCCTGGACAACGCTGGGCCAATTGTGCACCGCCCATGAGTCTCCCGGTCGCAGCCGGCTGCGACAGAGCCTGGATTCGAACCAGGATCTCTAGTGGCACAGTTAGCACTGCGATGCAGTGCCTTAGACCACTGCGCCACTCAGGAGCTCTTCTTTGCAGATCTTCTCCAAGTCATTAAGGTTTCGAGGCTGACGTTTGGCAACTCGAACCTTCAGCTCCCTCCACAGATTTTCTATGGGATTAAGGTCTGGAGACTGGCTAGGCCACTCCAGGACCTCAATGTGCTTCTTCTTGAGACACTCCTTTGTTGCCTTGGCCGTGTGTTTTGGGTCATTGTCATGCTGGAATACCCATCCACAACCCATTTTCAATGCCCTGGCTGAGGGAAGGAGGTTCTCACCCATTTGACGGTACATGGCCCCGTCCATTGTCCCTTTGATGCGGTGAAGTTGTCCTGTCCCCTTAGCAGAAAAACACCCCCAAAGCATAATATTTCCACCTCCATGTTTGACGGTGGGGATGGTGTTCTTGGGGTCACATGCAGCATTCCTCCTCCTCCAAACACAGCGAGTTGAGTTGATGCCAAAGAGCCCCATTTTGGTCTCATCTGACCACAACACTTTCACCCAGTTCTCCTCTGAATCATTCAGATGTTCATTGGCAAACTTCAGACGGGCATGTATATGTGCTTTCTTGAACAGGGGGACCTTGCGGGCGCTGCAGGATTTCAGTCCTTCACGGCGTAGTGTGTTACCAATTGTTTTCTTGGTGACTATGGTCCCAGCTGCCTTGAGATCCTTGACAAGATCCTCCCGTGTAGTTCTGGGCTGATTCCTCACCGTTCTCATGATCATTGCAACTCCACGAGGTGAGATCTTGCATGGAGCCCCAGGCCGAGGGAGATTGACAGTTATTTTGTGTTTCTTCCATTTGCGAATAATCGCACCAACTGTTGTCACCTTCTCACCAAGCTGCTTGGCGATGGTCTTGTAGCCCATTCCAGCCTTGTGTAGGTCTACAATCTTGTCCCTGACATCCTTGGAGAGCTCTTTGGTCTTGGCCATGGTGGAGAGTTTGGAATCTGATTGATTGATTGCTTCTGTGGACAGGTGTCTTTTATACAGGTAACAAGCTGAGATTAGGAGCACTCCCTTTAAGAGTGTGCTCCTAATCTCAGCTCGTTACCTGTATAAAAGACACCTGAGAGACAGAAATCTTTCTGATTGAGAGGTGGTCAAATACTTATTTCCCTCATAAAAATGCAAATCAATTTATAAAATTTTTGACATGCGTTTTTCTGGATTTTGTTGTTGTTATTCTGTCTCTCACTGTTCAAATAAACCTACCATAAAAATTATAGACTGATAATTTCTTTGTCAGTGGGCAAACGTACAAAATCAGCAGGGGATCAAATACGTTTTTCCCTTTTTGTATATATTTATATGCATTTTAGCTTCTCTTCTGACGTGTTTGAAAGTAAAACTCTGTTGCACCATCTATAAAAGAAAATACATTTATGGCCCTCGCTAAAATGGAAATAGTAACACAATAAAATTACAATAACAAAACGATATACAAGGAGTACTGGTACTGAGTCAATGTGCAGGGGTACAAGGTAGTTGAGGTAATATGTACATGTTGGTAGGGGTAAAAGTGAATAGGCAATCAGGATAGATAATAAACGGAATAGCAGCAGCGTGTGTGTGTGTGAGAGCATATGTAGTCGTATGTAGTCTATGTGTGCGTTGGAGTGTCAGTGTAGTATGTGTGAGTGTTTGGGTAGAGTCCAGTGCAAGAGAGTCAGTGCAAATAAAAAGGGTGTCAATGCAAATATTCAGGGTAACCATTTGATTAACTGTTCAGCAGTCTTATGGCTTGGGGGTCGAAGCTGTTCAGAGAAACTGGTTGTGTGAGTGACAGCACACCTTTGTGGAAAGGTCATAAAATAACTAAACGGTAAGTCTTGGGCAAATGTCTCATAAAATGCATTATATTTCCTAATGCCTATACATACCTCATAGCTAGGCTACAAGAAAAAAAACTTCTGTGCATTCCCACAGGTACTTGTCCAGGCACATGGCACATGTGCCTCTCGGGAGCCCTGTGAACTGTTACTCCATGGCCTGGTTCCCAGGATGGTGTGTTTTGTTGCTCTCTACGCCCCTTCCTTCTGTACTATAGGTAACCATGGGCTGGAGACAATACAAAGGAAAGGACTTTTGTTTCATCACCTCGTTTCACCCTATTGTTTCCCCAAGCCTCAGGAGGGCTGGATGCCTTCACATTGAAATTCCTCTTGTGAAGGTCTCTCTCTCTCTCTCTCTCTCTCTCTCTCTCTCTCTCTCTCTCTCTCTCTCTCTCTCTCTCTCTCTCTCTCTCTCTCTCGCAGTCTCTCTCTCTCCCCTCCCTCCCACTGAGTGTATGAAATTCAGATGAAAGCTTTTAGGCCCTGCTGTGTCAGAGAAAGTGTGTTTAAGACATAATATGTTTGGTGGTATTCTATATTACAGGGACTGTGATGTAGGATGGGACTGTGATGTATGATGGGACTCTGATGTATGATGGGACTCTGATGTATGATGGGACTCTGATGTATGATGGGACTGTGATGTATGATGGGACTCTGATGTATGATGGGACTGTGATGTATGATGGGACTCTGATGTATGATGGGACTGTGATGTATGATGGGACTCTGATGTATGATGGGACTCTGATGTATGATGGGACTCTGATGTATGATGGGACTGTGATGTATGATGGGTCTGTGATGTATGAGGAGATTGTGATGTATTTCCCACCATGTTTTTATCTACACATAAAGGAAATTGCCATAAGGTAGTCAGCCCCTATGTTTTGTGTTTCCTTCTGTGAGTGTTAATGGTGAGAAACTTAAATTCTGAATGAACTTGTCCTTTCTTTCAAGACTAGAGAGACAATCATACTCTGGCAAGCTGTGACCAAAGGTTTACAGGTGTTTGACACCATGTTAACATTTTCTCACACACTGACGGTTGCTTCCTCATTTTGTACCACACGTTCAGAGCTTGGCAGTGTGCAGTTGAGTGTAGCTTATTACAAGCAACATCAGTGAAGCAAGACATGTGCCATGGCCATTGGTTAGTTGACAGTCAAATGATGTAGGCAAGCCTCAGGCTGTTTCGGCCTCTGTCAGTGTGACACCAGTGTGATTTTAGTCAGCAGCCCAGGCCCCAGAGCAGTGATGAAGACCAGAAGTGAAACTGTGAACTCCACAGGAGCCACAGGCTCATCCTCACATAGACTGACCAGGCTGGCTGCAACAACCACTGTGATTGGTTAGGCTTAGGTTCAGACAAGACAGGAGCACCTGCTGGGGCAGCAGCCAGCACCACTACACACAGCTGTGATTACTGGAGGCAGTGCCGCAATATCATTTTTCACAAATATACAGAGGGTAAAGGAGACCACCCCACCCCCTTACTGTCACGTTCGTTGATGAACGGGTCAGACCAAGGCGCAGCGTGATATGCATACATGTTTATTTGAAACGAATAAACTAACGACACATGAAGTCCACGGTACACAAACAACATACCTCACACGGAACAAGATCCCACAACCCACTAGTGCCAATAGGCTGCCTAAGTATGGTCCCCAATCAGAGACAACGAGCGACAGCTGCCTCTGATTGGGAACCACACCGGCCAACATAGATCTAGACATACTAGATCTAAACATAGAAAATCACAACAAGGAATATACACACCCTGACTCAACATATAAGCGTCCTCTGAGTCAGGGCGAGACACTTACATTCAAATTGTACACACTACAGGAGCAGGTGAAAACAATTTAGGCAGTGTTGTCCTGTAATTGGGTTGTGTTGACACAAGCTGCCCTGCCCAGCCCAGTAATTCTTACACTCAGCAAGCTAGAGCAGCCATTACATGTGTGTGTGTGTGTGTGCGCCTGCATGTGTGTGGGCGCTTGTGTGTGTGTACGTGTGTCTGAGTGACAGCGTGACACATTGAACAGAGCCAGGCTTACTGGAGCAGGATGAGACAGAGCACCCGTCTGACGCCCAGCCAAACGCTGTGTGACTCACTCCTTCAGAAGAATACATGCAGAGACACTGTGGAGCCTCTTGACTGTCAACGCGATATAAAACTTCTTACATCTTACCTAATATATAGTGAAATTACACCTTAACATACATATTTTAGGCGGGTTCATTTATAGTTGAATTAAAAGTGAGATAGAAACTGTGCTATTAAATGGAGAGAGAGGGCAATGTCTTGTGAATGTGTCAGAATTCCACAGTCATTGGAAAATAGGTACACTGCCACCTATTGGACTATAAGGACTAATGAATCATCATTTACAATCAATAGTATGATATTGATGTAAATAAAATAAATCCCTATTTGAATAAAATATTTAACTAGATTTAGCTGACATAGGAAACTCCCTAGAAAAACAATGTGGTTTTCTCTCTAATATGATTGTGCCAAAGAGTAGTACAAGATTCCTCTTTTCATCAGTGGTCAAAGGGGACACAAGGCAGATTTTCATGTTGCAATCTCCGTAGATGAGAGGGAAGTTGAAAGCATGACTCGTGCTGTCGCAGAACAGATGTTAGGTGTAGACCAGAACCACAGAACTAGCAGATTCATACTTTCTGACTGAAAGATACATTTCGTAACACTTGTAATGGTCTTTGTAACACTTTCAACACGTTTTTTTAAGGGATCTTTTTTTAAATAAGTATTATTTTATTTAATAAACACACAAATATGACCTAGGGTATATACACATGTTCATTGACTTCAACTATAACAATTAAATGATCAGTATAAAGACAGTAGTAAAGTTCAGTATGACAGCAATAGGCTGATATCTGTGGTTGCCATTATCATGAAGGCTAAAGCTGTGGATGAAATATATTCCATCCAGATCAGGAGGATCAAAAATAAACGTAGTGAGGCATGGCCTCAAGATAAGCAGCTGAATACATACAGTACACGCAGTCATTATACTCATATCACATAGCTTCAGACAAACATATGCAGTGACATATGTTCTTTTTTTCTATAAAGCTCTTTCTTCTGTGGCACATGGAATATAACATCATTTTGAGCATGAAATGAGCATTATATCACAACTAAAAAATTGGTCAAACACAGTGGGCCTACATAGAAAAACGCGTATTTGTTAAACCTTGAAGTATCATTTCAAATGTTAATTCAAATTCACTACAGGTAAAATGATATACAGTACTTATTTAAATGTTTTTTTATATGCATTATGTTTGACATAAACATGATTAACAATTATTATTCTACATTTTAAGTTAATTAACATATAGAAACAATGTGACAAATCAAACTTTGTAATTTACACACAAAAATCTTTAGCAAAAATGTATGATACACATCATATTCAAACTCAGGATGAACCATTTTCACATATATTTATAAGTACATCCATTTGTTCCTTAGGCTCTGTGACACACTGGGAGCTGTGGCTCTGTGTCTGAGAGAAGCTCGGTCTCTTGGTCACAAAGGACAGTTCTTTAGTCCCCTCTCTGGGGGCCGTGCTTGAGATGTGCCAGAACAATTTCTGGATCCCTGTTTCCCTCAGGGAACTCCGGAATGTACGCGCCACAAACACATAAAGCAAAGGGTTGACCGAACTACTGATGAACACGAGGGCTCCAGCGATGAAGGTCATGGTGGTTCTGGCGCTCTCTAGACGCGCTGCGACCTCGCGGTGGGACCCCTTGATGGTGAGGATGACGAGGGAGAGCACGTTGCCCACATGGTGAGGGGTCCAGCATAATGCGAACACCACTACCACGCTTGCAATCAAGCCCGTGGACTTACGCTTGGACTTAAAGGTCATCTGTGCGATGCGGCTGTAGATACAGCTGTAGCAGACCACAAGAATACATAAGGGGACCGCAAAGCCCACTAGGGTCTCCAGTAGAACACACACTGCCTCCTGGCCATCTGAGGTGTACTCCCTGTACAGGCAATGCTCCTCCCCAGGGTCCCCCTCCACCACCTGGGTGGGAAAGACCGGGATGCTGAATAGAAACGCAGCAGCCCACAGAACAAGAAGAACTTTATTCAAGGCCTTCTTCCTCCTCCAGCCGGCTGAGGCAAAGGGGTGTCGCACAGAGGCGAAGCGCTCAACGCTCATGAGGGTGATGAGGAAGACACTGCTGTACATGCAGGCGTTGATGACATACACCATGGCCTTACAGGAGGCCTCCCCGAACACCCAGGAGCGGGCCAGGGAGTAGATCCACAGAGGCAGAGTGATGAGCACCAGCAGGTCTGCAGCAGCCAGGTGGAGGATGAGCACCACGGTGTGGGAGCGCTGCTGGACATGCCTCAGGATGGTCCAGATCACCATCAGGTTCCCCGGGACCCCCACCAGGAACGACAGGCCCAGGATCACACAGGCCACCGCCGTTCTGCCAGCAAACTCATCAGGAGCCATGGTGGACTCTGAAGCTGAAGACAGCTGATGATCGAACGGTTCTGGTTGATGCTGCCGATCGCCTTGCCTCACCTCGCCTTACATGCCTCCTATCTGGTGTACATACTCAGACAGAAAAAAAGTGCTGCACCAGCAAGCTTTCACTTCCCTTTAACTTTGCGGAGGAGAGCAGGAAAGAGGTTGGTTTTTCACAGAGCCATCATTCTGTGAGAGACAGAGCAGTGAGTCATCCAGTGGGTCCTTATTGTGGCACTGTCTGGAAAAAGAATCTTCTAAGATATTTTAAGAGGTCAAAGAATTGTATTGACCACAAATTACTTTTATTGAAGTGATATGAACTTGAGATCAGATTGTTTTATTTTATTGTGATCAAATAGAGTAAGCCAGTGTGTTATTTTGGGAAACAGGAATTTCAAGACAATAATATTCAAGGAATTGTAACAGGACCACGAATAAATGTTATTTAAGTTATACCACTTTATGAGCAAATGCAATAGCTTTATTGTGTTGAAATAGTCACAATTTAATTACTTTTGTGGGCTTTTCTCACTGTATTTCATAAGCACTACAACAATCTCTAGATTTCGTACCATGATCATAAAAATCAAACTTGTAATCAAACTTCTAGATTCTAGCCATATTTATTATCATCAATGCTGACATCTGAATCAATGATCAGGTCACAGTTTTCATTTGTCATTTTAGTAATTTAGCAGGCGCTCTTATCCTACACATTTTGCCATGGGGCAGAGAGAATGTTTTAAAACTAGTTTCCTGCAATTCTACACATTTTGTCATGGGTCTGAGAGAAAAATTTATCCAGAATGCTCTTATCCAGAGCTACCATTTCTGTAGTCCTACACAGTAGTTCTATCTGTGGTATTGTTGCAGTCTGGCATTACTGAGGGCATTGTGTTGTCCGATCCTGTTGTGTTGTCCGATCCTATTGTGTTGCCAGATCCCCTTAGCTTGGAGGAGGTGTGTGAGGCGACTTCCTGGAACAGCCTGACCATGCGGGACTCCTGGAGACTGCCCTGGAAGTTCCTCGCAGCGAAGGTATAGAACACAGGGTTCACAGAGCTACTAATGAAGGCCAGCGCTCCAGAGATAAACACTACTGCACTCTGGACCACTGAAACAGGCACAGCATCATCTGGATCCTCTGTCAGAATGCTGACTAGGCTTACAGTGTTGAGGACATGGTGAGGAAGCCAGCAGAGAATGAAGGCTACCGCCACACTACTGATGAGAACTGTCGACTTCTGTTTGCTGCTGCCGAAATGCATTGTCTTCAGGTGTGTTGCTACTAGACAGTAACAGACAGCCAGGGTGGAGAAGGGGACCACAAAGCCCACCAAGGTCTCCAGGCATAAGAACACCACCTCTTGGGCCACTGAGCTGTACTCAGTGAAAAGACACTGCTCAGTCCCATCGATCTCATCGATAGAGCGGGTCAGAATGGATGGGATCCCTAAAAGGAAAGCCAGAGCCCAGATAGCCACCAGAGCCTTGTCCATAATGGCCTTGGTCTTCCAGCGCAACATCTTGAACGGGTACCGGATGACAAGGAAGCGCTCAACGCTCATGAGGGTGATGAGGTAGACGCTGCTGTACATGCAGGTATTGATGACGTACACCATGGCCTTACAGGAGGCCTTCCCGAACACCCAGGAGCGGGCCAGGGAGTAGATCCACAGCGGCAGGGTGATGAGCACCAGCAGGTCTGCAGCAGCCAGGTTGAGGATGAGCACCACGGTGTGGGAGCGCTGCTGGACGTGCCTCAGGATGGTCCAGATCACCAGCAGGTTCCCCGGGACCCCCACCAGGAACGACAGGCCCAGGATCACACAGACTACTGATCGCCCTATGGTTGACATTTCATTCAACAATGCATCATCATTGTCTGAGATGGAGGAGCTCGAGCTGTTCATTTTGCACTGCAGTCAACTGCTGTTTCCTAAGAAATAATGATGTTGTTTGGGGAGTAGTTCCTTATATCACCCTTGGCCTCGTAAGCAGTAATGGTCACTTTACTTCTGTAATAGTACAAACAAGGGTTTCTGTCTGAGTGTAACAGGAAAGTAATGTGGTTAGCTAGATGTGACAAAGTAAAATGTACAGGATGTTAAATATTTTTTCACAGTTTTTATGTATTATTTTTGTATTTATTTTTTACAGTAGATGATGTACGCCTTCCCCATTACAGTTTACACAATAATTGTTTTTAGTGCATGAATGCATTGTGTTGGGTGCATTTTACATTGACCCCCTTCACCCCCACTTTTTTTGCACTGACTCTCTTGCACTGGCTCTATGCACACTCAATAGACTCTACCCACATATAATACGCTGACACTCCAACACACACACACACACACACACACACACACTACATACACTCACACACACAAAACCCACACACTTGCATATTGATGCCACACACTCACACATAGACACACTTTCACACTTTTTCACTCTCTTCACAAGCGCTGCTGCTACTCCGTTTATTATCTATCCTGATTGCCTATTCACTTTTACCCCTACCAACATGTACATATTACCTCAACAACCTTGTACCCCTGCACATTGACTCGGTACCGGTACTCCTTGTATATACTGTAGCCTTGTTATTGTTATTTTATTGTGTTACAATTGTTCCTTTTTTATTTAGCAATTTTTTTTCTTACTTTTTAACTCTGCGTTGTTAGGAAAGGGCTTGCAAGTAAGCATTTCACAGTAAAGTCTACACCTGTTGTATTCGGCGCATGTGACAAAAACATTTTATTTGACATAGAGTTGACTATTTTTATTGTTATAATTGATTACTGTACTGCATTGTTAAGGAAGCTAGCGCATAAGCATTTCACTGCACCTTTTATACCTGCTGTAAACAGTGTTTGTCATGAATTAATTACATTTTTGATTACATTTTTCGGTTGAGTAGGTTACGCTCTAAATGTAATCTGTTACAAAATTGTTATCAGTAATGTAACAAGGATTAAACAAACTCAGTAACATAATCTGATTACTTTCACAGTTACTAGTTACCTGTCCAAAATTGTAATCAGTAACATTACTTTTGGATGACTTTTCCCTTAAAATGCATTAGCATAAAGATAAGGTGGAACAAACTTAAACTTGCACCTTTTTTCAATGTTGAATTGAAAGTCATTGAGAAAACAGAAAGATATCATAATTTATTTTTTGCAAACATTCTTTCTGAATTAAAATGTAATCCAAGAAGTAATCATCTCCTTTTTCAAAAGTATCTGTAATCTTATTGCAATATTTTTTTGCTGGTAAAGTAAGTGATTACAGGTAATTGTTTTTAATAATTAGATTACATGTAATTGATTACGTGTAATCAGTTACTCCTCAACCCTGATTTTACTGGACAACATTGCACTTGACACACTTTTATTTTGAAAGTTGTTGTGATGACGCTCGGAATTTCATGACCTGGGTCTCTTGCATAGATTGTATATCTCCAGCCAGAGAGAAATAAACAAGATGTCGTCAACATATGCCGCGTTCATACACTAGACGGGACAAGGAAACGTCCTAACTGGTTGTAGTTGTACACGTGCCGTGGTCAACGAATTAGCAAGTCGGAAATTTCCGAGTTTTCTAGTTCCGACCAGTATGTGAACGCAGCATTAACCACGGATCGGGGAATTTCAACGTAGTCTACTGTCAACCTCTACAAGAGGATATTGGATGTTGGACATTAAGTTAGCTAGTTAATGTCAAATTGATCAATTTGTAAGTTGAGTGAAATGTCTTTGCTCAAATATTAACCAGACTGGTTTGGTTTATTTCATAATCTCCAGCTAGCTAACTAGCTAGTTGCTAATGCTAGCTAGTTAGCAACCTCTCTGCCGAGGACGGAAACGTCAAATAGATTCTGGAACAGGTAGCTAGCTAAATTAGTTAGTTAACTAACTAGCTAGAGAGTTTGGACTTTTTAACTAGACAGTCAGCAAGCTAAAGTGCTAATTTATAAGCAATGTCAGGTCCTCTATTTGAGTTTGTTTTATTTGATATATATAACATTGGGTAGCTAGCTAGCTGTCTAAACTTGTAGCGAACAGCTAGCTTCCATGCTAACATTAGCCTAGCACGCACTAGCGAGCTGGACCAAAATGGGCGTTGTTTTGGTAGCGGTAGGTAGGTAGTTAGTTAGCTAGCTAATAACAATATGAACTTAGCCAGCAAGTTTAGCTGCTCAGCTAGCCCTCCACAACTGTCTCTGACCAGTGAAACAACACTATAAACTAGAACTAGACAGAGAGGGCTTTTTGCTCAGGCTTACTACCGTTACACTAGCTAGCTAGTTCCATTCATTACCATTACCTACAGTAGCCTAACTGATTTGTTTTCTGTCCCTGCAGGTTGTTGACAGAGCAAAGGTGTGGTGGAAATCAGTGTCAAGCCTATTAGGCCTAACTTCACAAGTATTGTGTGTGAGAGACCTCCAACATTAACATTCCAATGCCTCTGCTATTCCTGGAGAGGTTTCCCTGGCCAAGTCTGCAGACCTACACAGCGCTGAGTGTGGCTCTGCTGGCTGGAAGCATCTTCAGCGCTTACACTACTGTGACAGAACAGGGGTTCGGGGTTCCAGACATGGACGAGCCTCCCCCACCTGCCCCCTTAGAAGGAGATAATAGAGGCGGCCAAGGCCTAGAACATGTGACTAGTGATGATGTTGTGGGTGCAGATACAGAATTGGCAACCACTGTTATGTGGTACCTGGTCACTGACAGTCTCTTTGTATGGGTAAGTCTTATTCAAGATAGGCTCAACTCAGCCAAGCAGACAATATTGTTGTTACGTTACTTAGTTGTTACTTGGTTGCTAAGTGGTCTACTCTTCTCTACTCCTCAGGTGTTGGTGAATACAGCTTGCTGTTCTCTGATGTTAATTGCTAAGATGATCCAGTGCATGGTTTTTGGGCCCCTCAGAGTCAGTGAGAAGCAGGTGAGTCTTGGAGTTGTGGTGGTAACCTAATAACTGGTATTTGATAAGCCTTGTGTGTGCTCACATGTCAACGTGGTACTTGCATGTTTTCTCAAGCGTCTGCTTTTTGGCATGTCGCCTTATTGAAGGTTAGGCATCTGACTGTGTGTCTATAAACTATAGTACAAATGTCCTCCACAAATAGTCTGGAAAACAAGATCTTAGCATTGAAATCCACACTGGTGGTTTGAGTCTATTAGTGTACTCTGACCACTCCATCCATGTTCTAATGTCTTGACCTCTCCTCTCTCCACCCCTCTCCCTTACCATCTCCTCTCTACTCCACTCCCCTCAGCACCTGAAGGACAAGTTCTGGAACTTCATCTTTTATAAGTTCATCTTTATCTTCGGGGTGCTGAACGTTCAGACGGTGGAGGAGGTGGTCATGTGGTGTCTGTGGTTCTCTGCCCTGGTCTTCCTCCACCTCATGGTCCAGCTGTGCAAGGACCGCTTTGAATACGTACGTCTCATCAACCTCTAACAGTACATTTTAGTCACTTAGTAGACGCACTTATCCAGAGCGACTTACATTAGTGCATTCATCTTAAGATAGCTAGGAGAGACAACAACGTATCACAATCGTAGCAAGTACATTTTCCCTCAACAAACCTCTATTTCTGTTGATAATAATAGTACATTTTATGGTAACACTTTACTGTAGGTGTCCTTATGAATGCATTCATAAAGCCTTTATAACAGCTATATAACACATCATTTGTCATAAGTAGTTTTAAATAGTTATGAGTAACGACATGATATGTTATAAAAGTAGTTATAATGGGTAACAACTGCTATTACACAGTCTGCATGACAACTTATTACAGTACTGAATAAAAAACTGAAATACACTGAAATGATAAAATGTAGATGGGCCCACCCACTGTACTATAGGGAGAGTGACCTTGTTGACTTGTTTACACTGTAAACATATATACCTCTGTTAGATGTCAGTGATATGAAGCTGTTGGCTATACATTCAGTCACAGTGACTGCCATAGACCGGGTCTCTTTCAGGTCCAGACCAGACCTATTAATAAGCTAGTTCTTGCTGTATGTATGTAGGCCAGGGTCTTAGGTTTAGCTAATGTTTCAGTCACTTCATAGACTCAAACTACAGAGTGGGGGACTACAGATGAAAATGAGCTGTCTGGCTAAATCTGGTGTAATGGGATGTTGTACATGGTCCCTGACAAATAAATGTAATAATACAAAAAAAAGTATTAACATTTAGGCCTATTAGATAGTGTGCTGTAGCTATATGAGAGGAAAACAGAACATCACACCACATTGCATTGTGAAGAATGACACCTCTCTGTCTGCAATCAATGGTTGTTAGGTTTTCCCCTTATCATATCAACTGACATAATACCTGTTGGAATGCTGTACTTTGTTGCTAAAAGTTGGATCAGAGCCTGTTAGCTTTTCATTGCATAACAAGCCTGGATGTGCGTCACTGTACCTGTGTCAGTATTCTTGTGTGTCACTAGACTGGTTTTTTGAGCATGTGTTAGTAGGACAGTATGGGGCTGCAGTGACACTGCCCAGATAAAGCTTACCTCTTGACCAAAAAACATGCTCAACTGGAAAGTCTATTGAAAGAGTAGCCATGAAGTCTGCAACCTCCCCTAAATTGTCATTGTGTGTGTTGGTCGCTCTTTGTGTGAAAGTACAAGTTATATGTAGGTGTGCATGTCCGTCTACATCTGTGTGTGTTTGTCTTAGTAATCTCTCTTTCTGTACAGTAGGTTAATGTGTACCTGTTCCCCCCCTGCAGCTGTCCTTCTCCCCCACTACTTCTATGAACAGCCATGTACGTGTCCTGGGTCTACTGGTATCCCTGCTGCTGGGCTGCTGTGGTCTGGCTGTGGTCTGTGGCCTGCTGGGCGCTACCCATGGCATGCACACCCTCTCCTTCATGGCTGCTGAGGTGAGGACCAAGCCCTAAAGAGCTCGCCAGCTTGTAGTTCTAAAAAACGTAAATGAGTAACCTCTGGTTCGTTCGGCCGTTCCTATGGGGAAAGAATCGGGTTTTGGAATAGAAAAAAAAAAAGGCAAAAAATAACACAGACTTAGGAGATGTTATACGTTTTGTTCTATGAGACAGTATCAGTCCGTTAACATGACCTTTATGAATTATGAAGCCTTTATGTTCTTTTCTGATGACAAATGCTTAAAAATTCACAAAAAGGGAAGTTAGCTGATGAAGATTATCTCATAGAACAAAACGTATAAGATCTCCATACCTGTGTTTACCACAGACCTTATTTCTGGCGTTGATCCAAAAACCCTACAAAAACTCAATTCATTTCCCAATAGGCTTTGTCCAATGAACCATGGCGGAGTTAGTGCCTACAAAAAGACCCCATTACTATTGCTCTATATTGGGCGGAAGGTATTTCTATAGGCACACCCATTGGTGTAGACTAGAGCAGGACTGGCTAAACCTCCTGGGGAGTTGGGACTACCATCCTGCAGGAGTTTGTTCCAGCTGTTGTTTTATTGTAAGTTACAGTAACAAGGCGGTTTACTCAGTCACAAATTAGTAATACATAATTGTCATCAGTTCCTTTCTTGTGGGAAACAGTTCTAAAATCAAGGTATTGTATAAAATACTTATGTATAATTCATATCTCTTTCTCTTGTCTTTCAGTGTCTGCTGGTCACTGTGCGGACTGGACATGTCATCATGAGGTAAGGTCCTTTCTTTCAGAATGCAGACCCTCTTGCACACCACCACAGCAACACAGATGACATAGCAGATCTAGAATGAACCAGTTCTATTATTAGCGTGCTGTTAGATGTGTTACCATGAGCACCCGTTGAAAGACTGCTTTGTACTACAGAGGGTGATCAGGATGACTTACAGGCAGCTGTATTTATTGGAGTGGTTCATTAATTAGTTAGGTTAAACCCTGTAAACAGTAGCCAGGTGTATGAGTTGTTGCTTTGCTTTGTGTTGTGTGGATACCCATAGCATTAAGTGCCTATCAGAGTCCAAAACTTGTACGCGTATGCATAGCAGTGTACTTTTCGAATTCTCAACGCAGCTCAATCAATTTCTCCAACTGTCAACACATTGAAATGAATAGAAGGACGTGTGCGCAGAGCTGCGTTGGTTGGGAATTTTGGGGAGGTGCACGTTCGGGCTGGCCCAGTGAGAGTTAAGCTAAGTGATGATCTACAACGACTGATTAGCGCAAGCAAAAATAAGTTAGTCTGGCCTTAATGGCTATATACTCTTATCTCCATCTGGCACAGTCAGAAGAGGACTGGCCACCCCTCAGAGCCTGGTTCCTCTCAAGGTTTCTTCCTAGGTTCCTGCCTTTCTAGGGAGTTTTTCCAAGCCACTGTGCTTCTATATCGGCATTGATTGCTCTTTGGGGTTTTAGGCTGGGTTTCTGTATTAGCACTTAGTGACAACTGCTGATGTAAAAAGGGCTTTATAAATACATTTGATTTGTAGTGTGTACAATTCAAAAGCATAAGTGCAAAAATGTCAAAATAAAAAGGCATTATTGTGACTTGGGCAGGTTTCTGACTGTCTGTTTCTCTGCAGGTACACCATCCACCTGTGGGATCTGAAGCACCCAGGCACCTGGGAGAGTAAGGGCTCCTACGTCTACTACACTGACTTCATCATGGAGCTGTCTATGTTGTCCCTGGACCTTATGCACCACATCCACATGCTGGTGAGTAACAGAGCTGGGAGCACTACGGGCTGGTGTTAGTAAGGGAACTAACTGCACTACCGAGAGGCCCACAAGATGGCTGACTGAACTAGCCTGAATTTAAAACAAGGGCTCTATCTCAATTTGTCTTTCTGCGATTCCTTGCATTCCATCTCCTCTACTCCTCAACTATATTGGAGGAGAAGGTCCATGGTCTCTCCTCTCAGATGATGAGAGTAATCAAGGAAAGATTAATTGAGATAGAGCCACAGTATTCAGTTAGATGAGTTGAGTATGATCTTAGAGCTGTGTTTAACATTGGACACCCCTGTCTCCCCTCAGCTCTTTAGTAATATCTTAGAGCTGTGTTTAACATTGGACTCCCCTGTCTCCCCTCAGCTCTTTAGTAATATCTTAGAGCTGTGTTTAACGTTGGACTCCCCTGTCTCCCCTCAGCTCTTTAGTAATATCTTAGAGCTGTGTTTAACGTTGGACTCCCCTGTCTCCCCTCAGCTCTTTAGTAATATCTTAGAGCTGTGTTTAACGTTGGACTCCCCTGTCTCCCCTCAGCTCTTTAGTAATATCTTAGAGCTGTGTTTAACGTTGGACTCCCCTGTCTCCCCTCAGCTCTTTAGTAATATCTTAGAGCTGTGTTTAACGTTGGACTCCCCTGTCTCCCCTCAGCTCTTTAGTAATATCTTAGAGCTGTGTTTAACGTTGGACTCCCCTGTCTCCCCTCAGCTCTTTGGTAATATCTTAGAGCTGTGTTTAACGTTTGACTCCCCTGTCTCCCCTCAGCTCTTTAGTAATATCTTAGAGCTGTGTTTAACGTTGGACTCCCCTGTCTCCCCTCAGCTCTTTGGTAATATCTTAGAGCTGTGTTTAACATTTGACTCCCCTGTCTCCCCTCAGCTCTTTAGTAATATCTTAGAGCTGTTTTAATGTTTGACTCCCCTGTCTCCCCTCAGCTCTTTAGTAATATCTTAGAGCTGTGTTTAACGTTGGACTCCCCTGTCTCCCCTCAGCTCTTTAGTAATATCTTAGAGCTGTTTTAACGTTTGACTCCCCTGTCTCCCCTCAGCTCTTTAGTAATATCTTAGAGCTGTGTTTAACGTTGGACTCCCCTGTCTCCCCTCAGCTCTTTAGTAATATCTTAGAGCTGTTTTAACGTTTGACTCCCCTGTCTCCCCTCAGCTCTTTGGTAATATCTTAGAGCTGTGTTTAACGTTGGACTCCCCTGTCTCCCCTCAGCTCTTTAGTAATATCTTAGAGCTGTGTTTAACGTTGGACTCCCCTGTCTCCCCTCAGCTCTTTGGTAATATCTGGCTGTCCATGGCCAGTCTGGTGATCTTCATGCAGCTGAGGTATCTGTTCCATGAGGTGCAGCGCCGCGTCCGACGCCACAAGAACTACCTCCGTGTCATCAACAACATGGAGGCCAGGTCTGTCTACTGATCAGCCCACTGACAGCTCTCACTGTCCTGTATATAATACAGCTCTTATTAGATGATGGGTGGTGTTCTTTCACGCTTAGCTGTGACTCTGTGTATGAAGCTGTTGTTGTTTGAATCTAGTCTCTCTGCTTTCATATGACGGGCTATCTAGCTATTAGCTATTTACAGTTGAAGTCGGAAGTTTACATACACTTAGGTTGGAGTCATTAAAACTCGTTTTTCAACCACTCCACACATTTCTTGTTAACAAACTATAGTTTTGGGCAAGTCGGTTAGGACATCTACTTTGTGCATGACACAAGGCATTTTTCCAACAATTGTTTACAGACAGATTATTTCACTTATAATTCACTGTAGCACAATTCCAGTGGGTCAGAAGTTTACATACACTAAGTTGACTGTGCCTTTAAACAGCTTGGAAAATTCCAGAAAATGATGTCATGGCTAATTTACATCATTTGAGTCAATTGGAGGTGTACCTGTGGATGTATTTCAAGGCCTACCTTCAAACTCAGTGCCTCTTTTCTTGACATCATGGGAAAATCAAAAGAAATCAGCCAAAACTTCAGAAAAAGAATTGTAGACCTCCACAAGTCTGGTTCATCCTTGGGAGCAATTTCCAAACGCCTGAAGGTACCATGTTCATTTGTACAAACAATAGTACGCAAGTATAAACACCATGGGACCATGCAGCCATCATACCGCTCAGAAAGGAGACGCGTTCTGTCTCCTAGAGATGAACGTGCAAATCCACCCCAGAACAACAGCAAAGGACCTTGTGAAGATGCTGGAGGAAACTGGTACAAAAGTATCTATATCCACAGTAAAACGAGTCCTATATTGACATAACCTGAAAGGCCGCTCAGCAAGGAAGAAGCCACTGCTCCAAAACCGCCATAAAAAAGTCAGACTACAGTTTGCAACTGCACATGGGGACAAAGATCGTACTTTTTGGAGAAATGTCCTCTGGTCTGATGAAACAAAAATAGAACTGTTTGGCCATAATGACCATCGTTATGTTTGGAGGAAAAAGGGGGATGCTTGCAAGCCGAAGAACACCATCCCAACCGTGAAGCACAGGGGTGGCAGCATCATGCTGTGGGGTTGCTTTGCTGCAGGAGGTACTGGTGCACTTCACAAAATAGATGGCATCATGAGGAAGGAAAATTATGTGGATATATTGAAGCAACATCTCAAGACATCAGTCAGGAAGTTAAAGCTTGGTCGCAAATGGGTCTTCCAAATGGACAATGACCCCAAGCATACTTCCAAAGTTGTGGCAAAATGGCTTAAGGACAACAAAGTCAAGGTATTGTAGTGGCCATCACAAAGCCCTGACCTCAATTCTATAGAACATTTGTGGGCAGAACTGAAAAAGCGGGTGCGAGCAAGGAGGCCTACAAACCTGACTCAGTTACACCATCTCTGTCAGGAGAAATGGGCCAAAATTCACCCAACCTATTGTGGGAAGCTTGTGGAAGGCTACCCGAAAAGTTTGACCCAAGTTAAACAATTTAAAGGCAATGCTACCAAATACTAATTGAGTGTATGTAAACTTCTGACCCACTGGGAATGTGATGAAAGAAATAAAAGCTGAAATAAATAATTCTCTCTACTATTATTCTGACATTTCACATTCTAAGACAGGGAATTTTTACTAGGATTAAATGTCAGGAATTGTGAAAACTGATTTTAAATGTATTTGGCTAAGGTGTATGTAAACTTCCGACTTCAACTGTAGCTATTCATGAGACTAGTAAAGAGGTTGATCTAGATTTCTTATGCTCTGTACCTCTCAGGTTTGCAGTGGCCACAGCAGAGGAGCTGGTAGCCAACAACGATGACTGTGCCATCTGCTGGGACACCATGCAGACAGCACGCAAACTGCCCTGCGGACACCTCTTCCACAAGTAAGAGACTGACCCAGCCAACTATGGCACCTCTAAAAACCCAGGAGTCATTATTTCCTCACACTTGATTGAATGTGGCATTATGTGGGTGATGTTTTGAATGACACTAAGCGACTGCTTGAGTTTCTCTGGGCTCATAATATGTACATTAACATTCCTGTTTGTTCTATTCCTCAGTTCCTGCCTGCGGTCGTGGCTGGAGCAGGACACGTCGTGTCCAACATGCAGGATGTCCCTGAACATCAGTGGTGATGGGGGCCCGGCCAGGGGCCAGCAGCAGGGGGCTGGCCTCCCACTGGAGAACAACCTGGGCCCCGGAGGCCCCGCTGCAGACGCCAGACCACACCTCAACCAGCACAATCACTTCTTCCACTTTGATGGTAAGGCCCATACAGACTTGTTTTTACAACACAGGTGCTCCCACTGAATGGACTACTCTATTGAGTATGGTTGATGATGATGATGAAGTGTATATGAGTTCTGGCATACAACTTGCTGATAGTCACATAGACAGACATCACAATATTAGAAACATTACATGTAGTGCACATTTCAGGTAGAGATAATTGTGGTGATGTCTCCTCCCAGGCTCCCGCATCGCCAGCTGGCTGCCTAGTTTCTCAGTAGAGGTGATGCACACCACTAACATCCTGGCTATCGCTCAGCAGGCCAACAACTCTCAGCTCAACACCATGGTGAGTCACAGCCTTACTCTAATCCCCTCCCGAGACACCAGGGGATTCTCCTTTCAGCATGCTTTTTAGTCCTGGACTAGGTTTAATGTGTCCGCCAAAACAGTTTCCAGGGGGTCTCGCAGGCATCATCTGAGCTTTGAATATTGTTTTTACACCTGCCCTTCATCAACAGCTTTGTTTTCAATGTATTAATTGCAGCAATATGACTTCTATAGAATGTAGGTGGCTGCTGGGTAACGTAGTGTTCTACTCCCCACAGGCCCATCAGATCCAGGAGATGTTTCCTCAAGTTCCCTACCACTTGGTGCTGCAGGACCTGCAGTTGACCCGCTCTGTAGAGGTCACCACCGACAACATCCTGGAGGGACGCATCGTGGTGCCCTTCCCTGCTCTGGTAGGTCCTCCAGTTCAGTTCATTGGGTATTTTGGCCATGGTGGTCCACATAGAGATCCCAGAAGGCCTACACTTTCTCCTTGTGTGTGATTGTACTGCCTCATTCTTAAGGTTAGGTAGAAAAATAGAGGGCATGAGTTCAGGTTCTGGTCAAATGTGATTAAAGATGTCTCTGACTTGCCTCTCCCCCTCGAGGCGGCTGAGCGTTCCCCCCTGCAGGTGAACCCAGGCCCAGAGGAGGGGGCAGGAGCCAGTGGGGGGGTGGAGACGGCCCCCAGCGAGCTGAACAACCTGGAGGTCAGAGGGAGCCGCTTCTCCAAGTCTGCAGAGGAGAGACAAAAGATGTTGCTGCAGAGGAAGGATGAGCTGCTACAACAGGCACGCAGGTACTGTACTGTCACCACTGGCAATACTAGACCAGTCTGTCAAATGACATGGGTGTATTCAGTGAGGGGAAACCTTCACAGCTTTGCAGATAGAAATATAGCTAACCCTATTCAACTTGGCAGATAATCATATCTTTCTACACAATCCATTTTCTATCTGAATGTTTTGCAACATGACCGGGCATCCTGACCAGGCCTCAGCTGACAATCTTTTCAAAATAAGAGTCTTATTAGATAAGAGCAAACACTTGTTGCTATCTTGGTGGTTGTTTTCTTGTCTGTTAGGTCAGGGTTCAGTCTCTGGCCCTGTAACTGAGTAACTACAGTAGCAGAATATATCTATTGTAACTAAATGACTGTGAGATCACGGTCATGTTCATAATGACACATCATAGCAAAAGTTTAGCAAAATGAATGTTTCTTATTAGACTGGTTCTGACAGTTTCTCCCTGCTACACTCTGTTTCTGAGCATTTTCTTCCGTTTCGTGTCTACTGAACACAACCCATATCAATTCATTTCCCCACAGGAGATACTTGAGAAAGAGCCCAGAGGATGAGGAGGACCTGCCCACTCTGGAGGAAGACGCCCCTGTCTCAGACCTGACCATGTTGAGACGCAGGACCATGGCAGCAGCTGCAGAGAGACGCATGCAGAGCCAACCAGACCCTGCTCCCTGAGTCTATACTGGACTGTAAACTCCCACCTGGACAGTCTCGCCTCAAACCCACATCTAATACCCTTGGAGTGTCCACCAAACTCCCCACGTCCCACCTAAGAGGCACAGCCACCTCCACCGAAAGAGCTAGTACCCCTCTCTACGTTATATGATCAATGGAATTACCCAAATAAAAACATGACATTACAAAGTGTTACAAGAAGCATGGGCTTTGGCTGCACATGGCACAGGGGCTCTGCTCTTTTAGGCTGCCTTAGTGAGATATGAGAGCTGTTGGGCCTTGGGAATGGTACCAGCCTCCTCTGAACTTACACCAGAGGCTTAATTGGACATAGATCAGCAGTGTTTTAAAGGAGTGGTGGGTGTCTGTCTGTCTGTCAAGAGTTTCTGAAGTGCACCGTAGAACGCCACCTCGCACACCTGTCATCACATAGCCGTAGCCCCAGCTTCATTAGACTTACCTGTCATTCTCTTTACTGGCCATGATGGGGAAGGAAAGAACATGGTCTCAGAGGATGCAGCTGAGGTTAGTTAGGGTTTGTTAAGGTGCTATCGCTACATACAGCTCATAGTATAATGAAGTAGTTAATATTTGTGTTGTAATGGGCTGAGATTGCTATTAAGATCATGGGTTGGGTTTAGAACCTACTGATGTGTTGTTTTATAACAATGGAGTGAAAACTGTGAATTAAGAGGAGGTTTAATGGATTCAAATATTGTGAAGCTTTTTTATTTTCTTTTAATCTTGCCTTTCAGTAAGAGAATGTCACTTTAGTATTGCAGCCTCTTCGAAATATGAATGTACTTTATCCACATAATGCTGCAGAGAGAGAGAGAGGAGAAGAGTTTAACTTCTGGCCGTTGTGGAGACTTGGTTGTTAATAATGTGTTAAATGTTACATATCCACCCAAGAAAGAGCACTATCTGGATAGGAAGACGGAATAGTTTTGTGTTCCAGGATCCAGACAGACAGTTAAACTCTCACCAGTACTGAGTTATAGAAGAGAGCTGACCTCTAGGTCAACCAGGGGTTTCTATCTGCAGTCTGTATACCTCTAAAACTTCCCAAAACATACCTACACTGTATTAAACATCCATTGATAGAGGTACAGAGGAGTTGGGACGACGGTTGAGGTTTGAATACTGATGAACTAATCTGATCCAGATTCAGGAGTTGGTTGTTCACTCACTCACACTCCATTCCTACACTCCATGTACTGGTAGGTTCATTCTTGCAGATGATATGTAGGCCTACGTGTTGGATTCTTGCAGACGATATGTAGGCCTAAGTGTTGGATGTCTGATAAAACTAAAGGCTTTTGAAAGTTGATTGGTAGTGAATCACAATGGAGTGCTTTAGTTTGTACTTTTATCCCAAAGAACATTGATCCCATGAACTTCCACATGTCTTTCTTTGAGATGTGCATCTTTTTTTGCGTTTGGTTGATGCAAAAGATTTCTCTCTTTCAGCTTGTTTCATCTGTGGGATTGTAAGAAGTTTCTACTAACTATATTTGTGTTTCAGAGATGCACCTTTTGTCAAAAACGAAATACACTAGTCCGTTTTCATTGATTCAAGCTATTGATCAACTCATATTTTCATATCCATGTCATATTTTTATATTCATAAGGGGTTATTTTTGTAACCATTATGTATTTGACCTAATCAAAAACATTAATTAATATTTTGGACTGAGCTTTCCTCATATTTTGTGCCTAAATCAAGAATAGTTCTATGGATTGATTGTGTACATAATGTAGTTTTTGTAAGAACTGCTCTAGTAACATGAAAACATTATAAATAATAAACAGAGCTTCTCTACAGCCTTTTAACAAACTCTAGCTTTTCTTTGCCTCAATAAAATAAACATATTGTAGTGCAGTATAATGGTATAGGCTATAGACCAGTGGTTCCATACCTTTTCTGGGTACTGTACCGCCAACTGAATTTTGTTCTGCCCCGAGTACTGCTGAAATACCCCCCTCATGTGCATTTTAATGAGTCTTCTCAAGTACCCCCTGTGGATAGGCCAAGTACCCCTAGGGGTCCTAATACCCCAGATTGGGAACCACTGCTATAGACAATGAGTAATCTCTCTCTAGACAGATGGGTTGCCTCCCACAATGTTACCACTGAGGGAGTTCGATTAAGCTGAACCGCAGTGCACCGGGCTATGCAGTGAGGGAAGAGCACCCTTCTCAAATCGAACAGTAATCTGCGTCGCTCGGTCATGTTGTCAACAAGGCAGCATGATGCAGGCCTCCTGTAGCTCAGTTGGTAGAGCATGGTGTTTGCAACGCCAGGGTTGTGGGTTTGATTCCCACGGGGGGCCAGTATGGAAAATGTATGCACTCACTAACTAAGTCGCTCTGGATAAAAGCGTCTGCTAAATTACTAAAATGTCAAATGTAATGCATCGTTCAGAAACATACATCTCTTTTCCCAAATTGTTTTGCATTTTCAAACTTTTTTCATTGGGAATGCAGATAAAGCGTTTTTATCAAAGCAGTCACTTTTGCATGTGAAAACACAGAATCCTACTATTTACTCCACATGCTTAACCTACGCCACTTTTGTTTTGAGCCGACTCCACCGTCGGCCAAAACAGGGCACCTGGCTCACGCCCCTGGAGGCAGCCCGGTTACAAAACAAATGAAATCAACGCTAACCCGGTTCACCCGGGGCAGTCCCGGGGCATTAATCGAATACCCTCAATGTTCCAGCATACACACATAGGTCTGGGATTTCTGAGACTAGGCTATGAGTACAATACTTAAAGGGGCAATCCTTAGTTGAAACAATAACAATGCGGTCGCCCCGCCTCTGTTCTGGTAAAAAGCTCAAGGATGGGCCTAGATAAATGTAACCACTCTCAAATTCATAGACAGCTGTGGACTGACCTCCAATATATGAAAATTATAGTTTTAAGCATGTTTTGAGGCTATGCAGTGTTTATTTACATTTACAATGTTTACAAACATTGGAGTAAAGCAAGCTTATATTTTGGGTTCTGATGGGGTATGACAGTTGAATTAAGCTCATGAGGCATAAATTATACATTATCTAAAAAAATCAATGGGTGTATATCACTCATTTATATATCCAAAAATTGATGTAGGGACTGCAGATTGTCCCTTTAAAGGTCCGGCTTCCTGGACACAGCTGGACTAAAAAACATGCCCAATGGGGAATTTCCATTTAAATCACTTTTATTTCCAGGTCTAGGTTTATTTAGGCTAATCTGTCTCTGGGAAACTGGCCCGTAGTGTTATTACTTAGATTGGACAGTAGATGGCAGTAATCCCATCTCAATGACCACACTGTGTAGTGTACACGATCTATTCTAAAGATCTATTCTATGCCGTACAGTCCAATGTATTTCAGTCCCACACGTAGCCTACATCTGGGCGGAGGGAGCTAGTAAATTCGCATTATTCAGTTGTGATGTTCGGGTTTAGGCTGCATTCGTTGTAAATAACCCGACCAGCTGATCGATCACCTTGCACAGTGAGTTTTGTTTTGCTAAAAATACTTTACTTTTTAAATAATTATGTTGCCTATGTTTACTGAATTATTATGCTTTTTTATAGAATTCCAGTTATTTGTAGGCCTATTTGCATAATATTTATAGATCCGTAATGTTTTGGATCACTCATTAAAACTGTTGACCCATTAACTGTAAAAGTTACTTTAAATGTTATGTTCAACTTTAAACGAACTACAACTTTTAAGGATTAATGAAGCCTTCATTACTTAACCCTTTAGAAGGCCAACAGATGCTTAAGAAACCATTCTAGCAGAAGTCAGCAGTAGAAACAATAACTAAGCAGATATTCTGCCTCTGTTGCAGTAAAAAGCTGAGGGATGGAGCTGGAGAAATGTAACCACTCTCAAATTCATAGACATAACTATGTATGCAAGGACTGACCATCCATGATACCAACATTATACTGTAGTTTTAACCATGTTTTGAGGTTATATAGTGTTAGTTTACATTTACTTTATTTACAAACATTGGAGTAGATAGGCTTATATTTTGGATTCTGATGGGGTACGACAGTTGAACTAAACTCATGAGGCATTTTATAAATTATATTCTTCAAGAATCAATGGGTACATATTGTAAAAACTGTTGGTCACTAAATCCGGCTAGAATGACCAAGTAAAAATGGTTGGCTGGTATGCCCTAACCCGTCTGAGCGGTCGGCTGTAAATGCCCTCACCCGCTATATACTTATAACTGATTGGTTTGGTTCTATCCTCTGTAGTGCTGTCCGGTTATAACATGATGTTGAGGCCCATCACTGTACTCTTGATAGTCACCACCACACACACGCAGACGCAGCTGTTTCCATTTGGAGAGGTGTATATGGTTTGGTAATCTGAATGATTTTGAATTTTATTGTTGTGTTTCTATAAGACAAAGATATGCACACATGTAAACAGTATTAGTTAAGGGTTATAACTATGCAATATACATACAGTACCAGTCAAAAGTTTGGACACACCTACTCATTCAAGGGTTTTTCTTTATTTTTACTATTTTCTACATTGTAGAATAATAGTGAAGACATCAAAACCCTGAAATAACACGTATGGAATCATGTAGTAACCAAAAAAGTGTCAAACAACCCAAATATATTTTATATTAGAGATTCTTCAAAGTAGCCACCCTTTGCCTTGATGACAGCTTTGCACACTCTTGGCATTCTCTCAACCAGCTTCATGAAGTAGTCACCTGGAATGCATTTCAATTAACAGGTGTGCCTTGTTAAAAGTTAATTTGTGGAATTTCTTTCCTTAATGCATTTGAGCCAATCAGTTGTGTTGTGACAAGGTAGGGGTGATATACAGAATATATCCCTATTTGGTAAAAGACCAATTCCATATTATGTCAAGAACAGCTCAAATAAGCAAAGAGAAACGACAGTCCATCATTACTTTAAGACATGAAGGTCAGTCAATCCGGAACATTTCAAGAACTTTGAACGTTTCTTCAAGTGCAGTCGCAAAAACCATCAAGCGCTATGATGAAACTGGCTCTCATGAGGACCGCCAAAGGAAAGGAAGACCCAGAGTTACCACTGCTGCAGAGGATAAGTTCATTAGAGTTACCAGCCTCAGAAATTGCAGCCCAAATAAATGCTTCACAGACTTCAAGTAACAGACACATCTCAACATCAGCTGTTCAGCGGAGACTGCATGAATCAGGCCTTCATGGTCGAATTGCTGCAAAGAAACCACTACGAAAGGACACCAATAATAAGAAGAGACTTGCTTGAACCAAGAAACGCGAGCAATGGACATTAGACCGGTGGAAATCTGTCCTTTGGTCTGATGAGTCCAAATGTGAGATTTTTGGTTCCAACCGTCGTGTCTTTGTGAGACGCAGAGTAGGTGAACAGATGATCTCTGCATGTGTGATTCCCACCGTGAAACATGGAGGAGGAGGTGTGATGGTGTGGGGTGCTTTGCTGGTGACACTGTCTGTGATTTATTTAGAATTCAAAGGCACACTTAACCAGCATGGCTACCACAGCATTCTGCAGCGATACGCCTTCCCATCTGGTTTGCGCTTAGTGGGACTATCATTTGTTTTTCAACAGGACAATAACCCAACACACCTCCAGGCTGTGTAAGGGCTATTTGAGCAAGATGGAGAGTGATGGAGTGCTGCATCAGATGACTTGGCCTCCACAATCACCTGATCTCAACCCAATTGAGATGGTTTGGGATGAGTTGGACCACAGAGTGAAGGAAAAGCAGCCAACAAGTGCTCAGCATATGTGGGAACTCCTTCAAGACTGTTGGAAAAGCATTCCAGGTGAAGCTGGTAGAGAGAATGCCAAGAGTGTGCAAAGCTGTCATCAAGGCAAAGGGTGGCTACTTTGAAGAGGGATAATTAAGGTAGGCTGAGCAGCCAAACTAACGGGAGTTAAGGGAAACTGAAGGGACTGTGAGGTGAAGTTAGGTAGAGAGGAGAGGAGCAGGACGGCCTTCTTTACACATATCCTTAATTTGTCAAAAAATTTATGTAGCAACTGCTGATTGCCCCTTTAAGCAAATTTCATATGTTATAAAGAGTGGCAAAGGATCACATTTGCCAAAGACCTGGATTTTATATATAGGCCTTTCATATCACACGTTATACAGTATTACTTTGTTTATAAATTATGTAGTGCTTATCAAGACTTTATGAATGCCATATAAAGCCTTCATACATTGTAGTTCGTTTAAAGTGGGACCAAACATTCAAAGTACTGGACTGATTGAAGTTACCACGTCTTAAAATTACTTTATTTATAGAATATGATGTCGCGGATACTCCATAGAGGTGATTTACTAAGCCTGGGGACACACTTGATGCTGTGTTTTCTCTGTGGCATGATGTCGGAAGATCCTACAACAGGAAGTGCAGTTGGCTTGATGACAAAATATCCTTTGATTGATGGGTAAGTGAACGGAGGAAAGTTGTCTTAGTTATTCTGGCTTTCCTAAAATAGAGAGAAGTTTATCCTACAGTATTCCTTATTATTGGTTAATTATATATTTGTCTGTGCAGAGATACATAGATATTTTTGTTAAATCATATGCAGCCTAAAATATTAATAGCTCAAGGATTTTCAACGGTAAACTTTTGGAAATTTGGCAGTAAGTATCCAAAACAAGTGTAGTTCCAAAGACAAATAATTACCATCCCGTACTGAGTCATTCTCGCCCACACACAAGTGGTACTGTATGGAGCTGTCCCTTTTGAAATTGGATATGTAAAGATGTCTTCCTCCAGCTCCACCTTGAGTCACTCCCCTCTATTCCATCTGACTGACTCATCTCTCTCTCTCCTAGACATAACGACCTAGCTCTGATGCTAAGGATTCTCCACAACAACAGACTGAGTCAGGTTGACCTACGCAACATCAGCAAAGTGGCCACGGACATCAACCGACTCACAACGGGACATGTTGGCGCTCTGGTAGGTTAATGTATGGTTAATCGTAGCCTAAGTGTGTGTGTGTGTATGTGTGTGTGTGTATGCGTGTGCATGCTTGTGTGAGTGTGTGAGTGTTTATGTGTGTGTGTCCCCGTGCGTGTGTATACTGAGTTGTACTAAAGCCATAATACCCTTCTAACTCAAGTGTTGCTCTCTGGCCTCCTGCTTTGTCCCCATCCCATGCTCTGATCAGGTGTTTGCAGCCTACGTGTTGTGTGGCGCCCAGAAGAAGGATGCTGTGCGGCTCACACTGGAACAGATAGATGTGATCCATCGTATGTGTACAGAGAACCCAGAACTGGAGCTGGTTACATCTGTAAAAGGTATACAATATACCAGGGGTAGGCAAATAGATTCAGCCGCGGGACGATTTTTGTCAGCGTGGATGGCCGTGGGGCCAGAACATAATTATAATCATTTGTACACTGCAAATTGACCACAAATAAGCCCAATAAGAGATTGTATTTGAAAATAACAATAGTTTCATACCTTGATTACATTGAGACATGATCATGTTTCTTTTTTATTCGTGGGAATACTTAATTATTATATATTTATTTCTGAATTCCAGGTGATTTTAGCATTTTCCCCCCCCTAAAAAACTAAAAGTGTATTTGAATGTGTGTGGTTTTGTGTGGGAGTGTCAGTGTAGTGTGTGTGAGTGTATACTGTACATAGTGTATACAGTATATAGTCTAGTGAGTGTGCAGAGTCAGTGCAAGATAGGGTCAATACAGATATTCCGGGGTAACCATTTAATTAGCTATTTAGCAGCCTTATGGCTTTGGGGTAGAAGCTGTTCTGGAGCCTGTTGGTCCGAGAGACGATGCTTCGGTACCGTTTGCAGGATGGTGGCAGAGTAAACAGTCTATGGCTTGGGTGGCTGAAGTCTTTGCCAATTTTTTGGGCCTTACTTTGACACCGCCTGATATAGAGGTCCTGGATGGCATGGAGCTCGGCCCAAGTGATGTACTGCGCCATCCACACCACCCTCTGTAGCGCTTTATATTTGCCATACCAAGCGATGATGCAGCCAGTCAAGATGCTCTCAATGGTGCAGCTGTAGAACTTTTTGAGGATCCGAGGGCGCATGCCAAATCTTTTCAGCCTCCTGAGGGGGAAGAGGTGTGTGTGTGTGTGTGTGTGGACCATGTTAAGTCCGTAGTGATGTGAATGCCAAGGAACTTGAAGCTCCCGACCCGCTCCACATCGATGTGGATGGGGGCGTGCTCTCCCCCCTTTTTCCTGTAGTCCACGATCAGCTGCTTACTGACATTAAGGGAGAGGCTGTTGTCTCTGATCTCCTCCCTGTAGGCTGTCTCATTGCCGTCCGTGATCAGGCCTACCACCGTCGTGTCGTCAGCAAACTTGATGATGGTTTTGGAGTTGTGCGTGGCCACGCAGTCGTGAGTGAACAGGGAGTACAGGAGGGGACTATTCACACACCCCTGATGGGCCCCTGTGTTGAGGGTCAGTATGGCGGAGGTGTTGTTGCCTACCTTCACCACCTGGGGAGCGGCCTGTCAGGATGTCCAGGATCCAGTTGCAGAGGGAGGTGTTCAGTCCCAGGGACCCGAGCTTGGTGATGAGCTTGGAGGGCACTATGGTGTTGAACGCTGAGCTGTAGTCTATGAACAGCATTCTCACATAGTTATTTCCCCTCTTGTCCAGGTGGGAGAGAGCAGTGTGAAGTTCAACTGAGATTGCGTAATCTGTTGGGGCGGTGTGCGAATTGGAGTGTGTCCAGGATGTCTGGGATGATGTGTGTCATGACCAGCCTTTCAAAGCACTTCATAATTACAGATGCGAGTGCTACGGGACGATAGTCATTTAGGAAGGTTACCTTGGAGTTCTTAGGAACAGGAACAATGGTGGGCAGCTTCAAACATGTTGGGCTTACAGACTGGGCAAGGAGACACTTGCCAGCTGGTCTTCCGTCTGGCCAGTCATTTATGCTCTCTGATGTCATTTGATGGGTTTTCCAAATGGATCTTTCCAACATTATGGAAATGTGTGGTTGTTCAAGTGGGTTGATGCCTAGTAAAAATATGTTTCTGCCCCATTTACAGTAGTATGATGATGATGATGATGTGTGTGTGTATCATGTGTGTGTATTCAACAGGACTAAATGACACTAAGAGGATAGCGTGTCTGATCAGCATTGAGGGAGGTCATTCTATAGACAGCAGCCTGCCAACCCTGCGTATGTTTTACCAGCTGGGGGTTCGCTCAATGGCCTTCACACACACCTGCAACACACCTTGGTGAGCACACGCACACACACACACACATGCACACACACACACACACACACACACACACACACACACACACACACACACACACACACACACACACACACACACACACACACACACACACACACACACACACACACACACACAGACTCATGCACAATATGTGTTATATTTTGGCTTGACATCTTGGGTTCTTGCTACTGGGCTATGACACAGTAGTTTTTTCTTGCTGCAGGGCTGAGTCCTCCTCAACAATCTATGATGTCTATCAAAGAGAAAATGACAGCCTAACAGACTTCGGTAAGGTAAGGTGAACCTTTAACACTAAGTCTGTGTTAAAGCCAAGACTTGTAGCCTACGCCGGTCACTTCACGCGTCATACTGGAGCGGAATGACATTTCGCTACACTTACGTCTTTAAGTCACAAACATTCTTGATCCTTGACGACTTTTAGGGGGCTGTGTAACACTGATGATCTCATCACTGAGAGTTTTACTGTTTGAAGTGCTTACTTCAAGATAAGTTGAGCAAAGTGTTGATGTTTTTAATGTCAGCAGATAGGTACAATGACGTACATAGAGCACATAATTACTGGGACACCTCAATAACACGGCAAGTGGTAGCGTTATAATGCTTTATCTGTTCTCTCTCTGTCTGTCTTTCTCTCTCTCAGGATGTGGTGAAGGAAATGAACAGATTGGGGATGATAGTAGACCTGTCCCATAGTTCCTGGGCCACAGTCAGGGCAGTACTGCAGGTCTCCAAAGCTCCAGTTATTTTCAGCCACTCCTCAGCCCATGCCGTGTGTAACCACAGCCGCAATGTCCCTGATGACCTGCTCCACGAACTGGTGAGACCAATGGCTAGAACTCTCTCTCTGTCTCCCTCTCTCGCTCTCTCTCTCTCTCTCTCGCTGTCTCTGTCTGTCTGTCTCTCTGTCTCTCTCTCGCAAACACTCCTCCATCCCTCCTCCCTTTCAACCACCATCGGCACGGTCACTCAGTGTGGGTGGCCTATGTTTATCAGGAGAGACTTTTGGAATGATGTTTTGACGATGTCCTTTCTGAAGTGTTTCTTTAATCAACTTGTCCTTTATTTGCATTTCCTGTTTTACAGTGCCTTCAGAAAGTATTCATACCCCTTGACTTATTCCACATTTTGTTGTGTTACAGCCTGAATTCAAAATTGATTAAATATATATATATTATCCATCTACACATGATACCCCATAATGACAAAGTGAAAACATGTTTTTAGAAATTTTTGCAAATGTATTGAAAATGAAATACATAAATATCTAATTTACATAAGTAATCACACCCCTGAATCAATACATGTTAGAATCACCTTTGGCAGCGATTACAGCTGTGAGTCTTTCTGGGTAAGTCTCTAAGAGCTTTGCACACCTGGATTGTACAATATTTGCCCATTATTCTTTTTTAAATTCTTCAAGCTCTGTCAAGTTGGTTGTTGATCATTGCTAGACAGCCCTTTTCAAGTCTTGCCATAGATTTTCAAGCCGATTTAAGTCAAAACTGTAACTAGGCCACTCAGGAACACTCATTGTCGTCTTGGTAAGCAACTCCAGTGTATATTTGGCCTTGTGTTTTAGGTTATTGTCCTGCTGAAAGGTGAATTTGTCTCCCAATGTCTGTTGGAAAGCAGACTGAACCAAGTTTTCCTCTAGGATTTTGCTCTATTCCGTTTATTTTTATCCTAAAAAAACTCCCTAGTCCTTGCCGATGACAAGCATACCCATAACATGATGCAGCCACCACCATGCTTGAAAATATGAAGAGTGGTACTCAGTGATGTGTTGTTTTGGATTTTCCCCAAACATAACGCTTTGTATTCAGGACAAAAAGTTCATTTCTTTGCCAATTTTTTTGCAGTTTTACTTTAGTGCTTTACTGCAAACAGGATGCATGTTTTGGAATATTTTTATTCGGTACAGGTTTCAAAATCTAAATTTAATCAATTTTAAATTCAGGCTGTAACACATAAAAACGTGCAAAACGTCAAGGGGTGTGAATACTTTCTGAAGGCACATGGCTGGAAGGTCATATTTTTTGATGTTCTATTCTGGGTGTGTTGTTGTTTCAGAAGGAGAACGGAGGACTCATCATGGTTAATCTGCACAGTGGGTTTGTGGCCTGCCATGGCCAAGCCAATGTCTCCATTGTGGCTGGTGAGCAGTTGCCTTTGATTAGTGTTTACTGGCATCAAACAATTAAGTGCAAAATTGGCTGCCTTGTTATCAATCAAGACCTGTTTACAAGAGCAATACGAAGAACATCAGTAACATGTGTATACATGATTTATCCTATGTAAATATCTTCCTGATCTTCTGATATTCCTCTCACGTTTTGCAGACCATTTTACCCACATTAAGAAGGTGGTTGGACCCGAGTTAATAGGAATAGGAGGAGACTTTGATGGAGCGTCTAAGTAAGAACTTGTTGTTACCTCAGAGTAACAACAGCACATCCAGCTTTAGTTCATTAATACATTAGGCTCCAGCTTGAATGCTATCAGAATGACTCACTTTTTTGTAAGCAGGCTGGTAACAGATAGCAGCTGCATTTTACATGTTGTTCTCCTTTGGCCTAAGGGTTTCAGTAAAACATAGCCTGTTATGTTCTACTGTCTGAAGGTTTCCTCTTGGATTAGAGGATGTGTCCAAGTATCCCGCTCTGATCCAGGAGCTGCTGGAGAGAAACTGGACAGAGAACGAGTTGTCCGGGGTCCTCAGACGCAACTTCCTGCGTGTGTTCAAGGAGGTCGAGAAAGTGAGTGCTAAAGGAACAAAAGCGCTGTGTTTTCAGCTCATAAAAAAGGCTCCATGCTACGGTGTGAGTATTGTAATCAAAGCCCATCAAAAACACCTGCAGTAGTAACAAAGGAATGAAAGGCATCTCTGTCTGGGACTGAATGTCCATCTGAGTACGTTGTGGTATGAAGGGAACTGAGAACTGGAAAGGAGCCCAGTATAGTGCATGGAAAATCCCACTTGGTTTTTCTTGTTCAGTAGAGTCACTGTCACGGCATCATAACACAGTGTAAACTTCTCTCTCTCTCCCTCCCTCCTTCTCCCTCTCCCTTCCCCAGGAGCGTGACAGGCAGAAAGAGAAAGGAACTCTCCCCAGTGAAGCTCAGATCGACTTGGCTGAGGTTCAGAACCCCTGCAGGCTGGTTCTCAGGCGACCCGACCACCAGGGGATCAAGAAGGAACAGATGTACTCCAAGGGCCACAGTGAACTGGTGGCCCCCAGGAGTCTGGTCTGGACTGTGGTTGTACTAATCTCCTGCCTCTGTGTCCTGATGGACCATTAAGACTATAATAATATGGCCTCGATTCAATCAGATCGAGCACTAACCCGCGCTGGCCGATATCCGCATAGCTGATGTTTTGGCAGTATTGGAGGTGTAACTGTGGTGTGAGCTGACAAATAGGTGTGTGGCTGCTCTTTTGTGTCACCAACCACTCCCTTCCTTACTATCCCTATGCATTAGATGTTCAAAACGACAAAAGCAAGTGTAGGCTCTGTCGATGATGGAGATAATGACAGGCCAATGCATGTTTTCATGTTCATTTGGATGGGGGGATTTATAACCTATCAGTCTATGTAGACAATAGACCATTACGCATTAGAGTGGTTGAAACATGAGCTTCTAACGCGGCTACATGGGATTTGTGGGATATAAAGTCAGGTGTGGTTTCATTGTATCCAATGGCAGTGTCCACGATAATGTACCGTAAGGGGCTGCTCTAATGCAGTTCCTCCTCCGACACTGCCAAAACAACTGCTATGTGGATGTCGGCTACAACGGATCTGATAGAATCTAGCTCTTAGTGTTACTAAACTATTAGCAGTGCTTGACTTGGGCAGGAGCCTACCGGAGCCGAGTACCGGCACCTCAAATTCTCTATTGCTTGAGCTCTTTTTACTCTTATAGAATATTAGCTCAAAAGTATAGTGGAGCTCCTGCACCTAAATATAAACAGTACTTGCACCCAAAATTAGTACTGGCACCTATTTAGTAGTACTACTAGTGTTGTATTAGTAGTGTTATATTACACTACAACCATGTTTCTCCGACAGTTACAAGCCTAGCTTTACCGTGTTTACTGTGTCACTTGCTTACATGCAGATGTGATCTGGCCTACAAAGAACTTTACCTCATTTTTAGTTTCGGTCATTTTGACCTTGAAGGAGTTGTATATTTACACAAAGCTCTGCATGAACTTTGCACTATATTACATTGAGTTCAACACGTTGAACTCTTTTTACATATCTCATTATAAAAATATATGTTGTTATGTTATGTTTGTTTATTGATACAGTCAAGGCCACAAGGTCATTCTGAGGCATTTACAAGGTCATACTGAGGCATTTAGCTTTATTTATCTGAGGACACAGACCTTGAGGTTCATCACACAAACTTGATTGTCACAATGAAACTATTTCATAGCAAGTGAAGATTTCATCTTAACATTAAGATTATTGTAACATTTCCTCACAAGAGGGTACAGTGAAACGGTATGTAACTAACATGTTAATATACTGTAATGCCTCCTACAGTCATCTCAGGAATGTTGTATTCTGTATTCATATCATAGGTTATATCATATTTATTTTGCCTTTCTCTTAAGTAAATAATGCTTTGAGTTTTCTGTTTTTCTACCATCTTATTTTGTGAACACATTGATATATCTGAAGTCAAGAAAATTACATTCTGGTTGAATATGGAAATGAATCATGATTTTATTGCCACGTTCAGATAAGTACTCTTCCTTTTTTACAGCTCTTGCAGTCTACAAGAAATAAAAGGAAATGTGTGCGTATGCTACTCTGTTCGTTCAGGTGGCCCAGAAAGTATTCTTCATGCCTATCATAATGACTTTTGTACAGAAATAGCAGATCAACAACTATACATTACATTGAATGATGTAAAACCTCTTCTCTTTCAACAATTACAATTACAATTACAATAATCATAAATCAAAATGATTTCAAAACAATCTCTGGCATCTACATTTACAAGCTCTGTCTCTGCCATCTGTTGAAATACCCCAACTGGCATTTCTTTGTTCATTATCTACAATCCGAAAAATCTTAACCTCATCGGGGGAAGATAGAGAAAATAAATAAGAAAATAAATATAAAAGTTATTATTCCACCAACCAAAAAAGGACTCAAATTGGCACTCTACACAGAGGCCTTCATACGGCCCACCCAAGACTATGCGCTATCTGGCAAGCTAATCCTTGATGAGGGAAAGCCCACCATAATTTATTTTCTGCAAAAAAATACAAAAATACTGACTCAGTCGACATAGAAAATTAATGTTTGATGGATGTATGTGTAAAAGTAGCAGTTGTTAGTGGTCTCCTATTGCAGAAATAGGTTTGTGAATGACACAAGCTTTAGTTGCCTTGGCAATAAGGCATTCATATGAGGGAATTATAGCATGTCATCTTTAAAGGCTACTGTCCTCGTGGAAGGCAATACATTCCACAGAAATGCCAGGCAAATTATTATTGCTTTCTGTGGTCCTCAAATTCCACAATAAAAGTCCTCTTAATTCCATCATTAATTGGCACAGTTTGTGTGTACTGTATGTTGAGGATCGGCTGGATGCTGCTGCCGGTGCTGCAGTGCCCCCGGTGGTCGGGGTGGAATGTTTCCTGTCGAGGCAGTATCATGACCTATGACCCCAGTGGTTTCTGATAGGTCAGGAGTAGATAGTGATGACCTCTCGTCCTCCTCCTCTCACCAGCAGCACTCTCTCCAAACCTTCCGTCAGCACCTCCAGAAACTCCATATCTGGGCCAGAGTTAAGCACTGCTATAACCAGCAACTCTGCTCTGCATCGCTGCACCTGCGATTACATCTGCAAATCTGTGTACGTGACCAATTAACTTTGATTTGATGTTCAGCTCAAAAGCCAGTAGTCTTTCATCTCGGTAGACATAGCCAAATATTTCGTGCATGCTGGCTGGCCATCTACTAATACTCATTCGGTCATCTTTTACACAACTCATGCTACACTCAACCCCAAATTACACTCCCTAACCCCATAATGAGCCCTAAAACTGTCCTAAAAAATGAAATATTGTACCACACAGACCTCTAAGACCAGTGTTGTCCAGTAAATTGAGAGCAGCTGTTAGTGAAGGATACAGTTCTCGTCTCCGTCTGTGTTGCGTGGCGGCCCCGGCATGTTGAGCAGCACCAGACGAGCATCATGGGACTTGTTGACGATTACCTCGTTCAGCTTCACTGCCGTGTGCATCCGCCGCACATTGGACTGGTCCCTGGGACACAACCACATACAGATGTTACAATGCAATCCAGAACATTCAAGTATTTAAAGGGATAGTTCACCCAAATTACACATTGGTTTCCTTACCCTGAATGCAGTCTATGGACAAAGTATGACAGCAATCCAGTTTCCCTGGCTCTGTTTCCACATGCTAAAGTTTTAGCATTTGTGGCACAAGTCCCATTCAAGTCATGGGACCGATATTATCATTTTTCACACATCATGTCCAAATCATCCGAAAGTATCTAAAATTGATTTTGAACCTCAAAAAAGTACCTTATAGAAGTTTTGAACATGATGTGCAAGAAATGTTATATCGATACCATGATTTTAATGGGATTTGTGCCACAAATGCTAAAACGTTAGCATGTGGAAATGGTGCCAGGGAAACTATACTAAAGCATGGATTGCTGTCATACCTTGTACATAGACTGCTTACAAAGTAAGAAAACCAATATGTAATTTTGTAATTTGGGTGAACTATCCCTTTAACAATGCCGTGGAATAATGTTCAGATATCTAACAGTGAACAGCATGAACCAACTCAGTCATAAAGCAGAAAGACATCAAGTGCAGTCCACATACCAAAGCTCACCCCACCCCGCCATTCCAATTCATTGCATGGAACTTACAGACTCAGAGTGATCAGAATAACATATTACTAACAGGAACTTACAGACTCCGAGTGATCAGAATAACATATTACTAACAGGAACTTACAGACTCAGAGTGATCAGAATAACATATTACTAACAGGAACTTACAGACTCCGAGTGATCAGAATAACATATTACTAACAGGAACTTACAGACTCCGAGTGATCAGAATAACATATTACTAACAGGAACTTACAGACTCAGAGTGATCAGAATAACACATCACTCACAGGATGAACCATTCTCTGTCTGCAAGACAACAGAAGCAGAAAAAAAGAGAGAGAAGAAGGAAGACTAGAGAGAGTGGACTACCTCAGATGGGGCCGGATGGAGATTTTCCTAACCACGTGAAAGGCCTGGGGGTTTTCCTAGTCAGATCACGTGGGTCAAGAAAAACTCCTGGCCTTCCAATAGACCAACAACAAGTGACTCACGGTTTGAGGCTCATGAGTTCTCTGAAGTTCTCTGGTGCGTTGTTCCTGTTCCTCCTTTCTGCCTCGTACTTCTCCTTGGTCCAGGTCATCTGGATCTTATCAGCTACAGGCTCCACCACCTCCTCCTCCTCGTCTGAGTACAGGCTGCCCATACGGATCAGAGAGTGTCTGTCCTTTACCAGCTGGGCCTATAGGGGGCAGAGTGCAGGGGATACAATGTCCTAATGTCCATACCAGAGTTACTTGAAATGCATGGCCATACATTGCTTCATTTAATGCTAGTGTAGATACACTTTATATACAAAAGTATGTGGACACCCCTTCAAATTAGTGGATTCGGCTATTTCAGCCACACCCGTTGCGGACAGGTGTATAATCGAGCATACCGCCATGCAATCTCCATAGACAAACATTGGCAGTAGAATGGCCTTACTGAAGAGCTCAGTGACTTTCAACGTGGCACCGTCATAGGATGCCACCTTTCCAACAAGTCAGTTCGTCAAATTTCTGCCCTGCTAGAGCTGCCCCGGTCAACTGTAAGTGGTGTTATTTTGAAGTGGAAACGTCTAGGAACAACAACGGCTCAGCCGCAAAGTGGTAGGTCATACAAGCTCACAGAACGGGAACACCGAGTGTTGAAGCGAGTAGCGCATAAAAAGTGTCTGTCCTCGGTTGTAACACTCACTACCGAGTTCCAAACTACTTCTGAAAGCAACGTCAGCACAGTAACTGTTTGTCGGGAGCTTCATGAAATGGGTTTCAATGGCCAAGCAGCCGCACACAATCCTAAAATCACCATGCGCAATGCCAAGCGTCGGCTGGAGTGGTGTAAAGCTCGCCGCAATTGGACTCTGGAGCAGTGGAGTGATGAATCATGCTTCACAATCTGGCAGTCCAACGGACAAATCTGGGTTTGGCGGATGCCAGGAGAACGCTACCTGCCCCAACTGTAAAGTTTGGTGGAGGAGGAATAATAGTCTGGGGCTGTTTTTCATGGTTCGGGCTAGGCCCCTTTGTTCCAGTGAAGGGAAATATTAACGCTACAGCATACAATTACATTCTAGATTATTCTGTTCTTACAACTTTGTGGCAACAGTTTGGGGAAGGCCCTTTCCTGTTTCAGCATGACAATGCCCCTGTGCACAAAGAAAGGTCCTTACAGAAATGGTTTGTCGAGATCGGTGTGGAAGAACTTGACTGGCCTGTACATAGCCCTGACATTAACCCCATCGAACACCTTTGGGATGAACCTGCTACTGGGCTAAATCACACTTTCAATGGAGATTCTCCAACTGAGGATGATTAAATACAGGAGAAGACTTCTGGGTCTGGGAAACCAGCTCAATATGTCCTTCACTGTGGTCCACAACTATTGTTAAGTATGTTTGGTCTGACAGGTGTAATTCTGTGGATGTTTGTGGATGTGTAAGATGTACCTCTCTTTCTCGCTCTGCGCTGGACAGCCTCATCTGTCTGAGCATCTGAGACCTCTGCTCCATCATCAGAGTCCTCTCATACGTGTAGGCCGAGATGTCGCTGTCATGCTGAAACAATTAACATGGTAGTACGTAAATACCTGACCTTTGAATACACTAAGGGGAGAGAAGTGATTTAAAAATGGAAACTCAGTTGGATTGCATGTTAGACTCCTGGTATGAGGTACTTCTCTTCCCATCTCCACTATCATGACATAATTAGGTTTAAGGAGGGACATCTCTCACCATCTCCACTATCATAACATAATTAGGTTTAAGGAGGGACATCTCTCCCAATCTCTACTATCATGACATAATTTGGTTTAAGGAGGAACATCTCACCATCTTCATAATTCGGCTTAAGGAGGAAATTCTCTCACCATCTCCACCATAATGACATAATTAGATTTAAGGAGGTTCATCTCTCACCGTCTCCACCATCATGACATAATTAGCTTTAAGGAGGAACATCTCTCACCATTTCCACCACCTCCACCTCTGCCTCTATTCTCAGCTGGTACAGGAATGTAGCCAGGTCCTTCTTCATCTGAATACTGTTGTCCTCCATCTGGGCCACAGTGAAGATACGCATCTTACACTTCCTCCAAACCTGAAACACACACCATGGTAAGAATGGAGTAGCTTAGCAGTTAAGAGTGTTGGGCCAGTAACTGAAAGGTCTCTGGTTCGAATCCCTGAGCCAACTAGCTGAAAAAGCTGTCGATGTGCACTTGAGCAAGGCACTTAACCCTAACTGCTTCTTTAAGTCGCTCTGGATAAGAGCGTCTGCTTAAATGTAGATACATTTCTAAACAAACAAATCCATACACCTTTAGTCTCGCTCAAGTCATGGTGGCCAACAATAAATGCTCCCAGAGTTTCTGCTGGACTTTACCTTGTGCTGTTTGAGCAGGAAAGGTAGCAGCATGAGCATTCCTCCGTCATGGACGATCCACCACACATCGATGGTGCCATCTGTGAAGCGTTCATGGTTGCTGGGGTAGAAGGACACGTTCTTGGGCACCATCAGAGCCAGGTGGGCTGCTGTGGTACAGCGGACTGTGTCTGTGGGGAGGGGCACAGAGAGGTAAATATGTTTACTTTGTGTAATATGTAATGTAATACAGTTCAATGCTGATGCTATCAGTTAACTAAAGAGTCAGCATGGAATGCTTCAAATACTATACAGGCTGAAGGACAGTCCACCAAACCCACAAAAACATAGAGATGGCCAATGCTCTCATGGAGAAACTGGGATGAGGTTATTGTTTAGAACATTTTTAGGGGAACGGGTCAGATCCATGTGTAGGACCAGGCTAGTCTACAGTAATCAGAGTCTTACTAATGAATGTCTTCCATGCGCGGGGGTCTTCACTTTGCCTCCAGCCGTAGGGCCATCCCATCACCACTGTGTTGTGCTTCATGCCCCCCAGGCCACAGGACTGGATCAGGTGGGCAATGCCCTCCCTCACCTTGGACGCCACAACCACCTGGCAGAAACCCTTCACCCGCTCAATCTCCATCATGTTCTTTACGGCCTGACGAGGAGGAGAGCAGACAATGCAGGTAATCATAAAGCTGGTAATAAACTCACTTATTCTTATTGGCGCATGTCACGGTTTCGGCCGGGACTGCTCCTCCTCCTGGTTCGGGCAGGCTTCGCCGTTCGCCGTCCCCGGAGTACTAGCTGCCACCGTTGTATGTTTCGGGGTGTGATTGCTTTAGTCTGTCTTGTACACCTGTGTCTGTTTGTGTTCTGATTACGTGTCCTATAAGTTCCCTGTTTTGTATTAGTTAGATTGTGTGTTGTTGTTTGCCTGTCGTGCGGAGCTGCGTGTTTGCGCTCTGTTAGTTTTGTTTATTGTTTTACGCATGTTGCGTAATTCCCTCGCCTCCATTTGTTTTCGAGGTCGTGTATTGTTTTGTTGCACTTTGGACTAGTAAAGTATTTTGGACGAATCCTCTGTGTCCTGCGCCTGACTCCTCCACCACATCCACATCGGTTCTTCTGACAGCGCAAAGGAGACAACAGAAATTAGATATCTTTCTTATAGCTTTGTAAAGTGGACTGTATGACCAAGCAATGATGGTAACAGCCTTCAAACAATCCTGAACTGATTCAATAAAGCTACAGTACGGCAAAATGTCTTTTTCTTGTACACACAGTAGACTGTCGGAGAAATAAGATACAGCTCTATCTCTACCTGTTCAGAGGCCTGTGTTTCTCCGTAGCTGTCCAGGAACTGTCCCTGGATGACAGAGCCCACTATGGTCAGGCCCTTCCCTGCCTTCAGCTGGGAGACAAAGGTCAACAGACGGGGATACTTCACATGGAGGTCCTCATCCAGCTTCAACAGCACCAGGACCTGGGGCCTGGAGAGTGGAGGGGCAAGAGAGACAAAGTACGTGAGAATCTACCTGGAAGTACTTATTTGATTTACTAAAAAACAACAACAGTATAAACAGTAGAGTGAGAGAAAGTACAGAATGTATGACAAGGAAGAGGTAGTTATGCATATCTGAAGTTGGAGATACCAGATATCTAAGACTATGGACGAGGAGTGATGTTTACCTCCAGTTTTTAGTGTGAGGTGGTCCATGCTCCAGCCGTAGCAGAGAGTACCGCGCAGCACTGAGGGACAAACCTCGTATCCCATCTCCCCACTCCTTCTCCGCTCTGAGAGAGAGACAGAGTGACAGCATCAGAATATATACTCTAGCCTAAATAGCTAACTCATACAGTGACCCAATTATATACAATTATGTTATGAGACGGGTAAGAGTTCAGACATACCCCTGGTACTCAATGTACTTGTAGATCATGCCAGCGATGCACATGGCCACGATGGCATAGTACCAGGAGGAGATGAACATCAGAGCCAGACACATACTCATACCCAGAAAAGACAGAGCCCTGTGGGGGAAACACACAGTAGTGTAGTACTCATTATACTATAGTACATGGGTGGCAGGTAGCCTAGTGGTTAAGAGCATTGAGCCAGTAACCGATAAGTCACTGGTTCGAATCCCCGAGCCAACTAGGTGAAAAACCTGTCGATCTGATAAGAGTATCTGCTAAAATGTGCACTTTAAATGTAGTACTCTTTGCATTTGACAGGGACTCAGGAGGAATGTTGTGTGAGGGAAATGTATGTTGTCTGAAGAGCTAGCATTGAATTGTAAACAGCTTCTCCTCTCACTCTATCTTGGTTCGTGACTGTGACCTCCTCCTCAGACCAATTGGCAGTACACCCAGAACATTGTTCTGGGGACCAAAAGGAGGATCTCAGTTTCAAGGTCCCAGCTTTGAGAGAAGAAGCCTCGTCAGTCACATGCAGGAACCTACGTTAATAATGAATAATGAAAATCATGCTTATATGACTTGTTTGTATAGCAGTATCAAAGGACTGAGAAGGAACGCCCTTTTCAGAGTTTTCATCAAGCTTGGATTGAGTTTGTGAACCTCTCCGGCCGTGCTAATAAAGATTGATTCATTAACATTGAGTTTGAGTCCTTAGTGGTGAATTTCCACGACAGGTGCTATACTTGTTCAGCTACTGAAGCTTATTACAGTAAAGTTCCTTCTTTCTAGGTCACCATGCAGAACACCAGAGAACAAAATGCTTCTCTAGCTGGAGTCTGCATAAAGTCCTCCAGTCAGTCAACAGGAAAGCAAAGTAGATTATTCAAATGGAGTGGAAGTGTAGCCAACACACCCACACGTATACAAATGAGTGTTACATCGCTCACATACAGTATGCTCGGATACACAGCCACGCACATACACCTGTACTGTACTTACCAGTGGTAATATTTAAACCTAGGCCTCCAGTTGGGTGTCCGTAGTAAAGTCTGCACAGCACAGGCTAAGTTCACAAACAGATAGCACATCAAGAAGAACCTGTCGGAAAAAAAATCACACACCATAAAATGTAATTAATTCCAAACCGATTTAGTCATTGAAATATTGCTTTGGAATTACAATACATTAATTGTCCAGTTATGTACTTGTTGCAGGATGTATAGGCCTAGTAGTCTGCTAAAATACATCTCAACTGAAGGCAAAACACAGAAGCACAAGAAAGTGCACTAGATCAGGGGTTCCAAACGTTTTCACTCAGGCCCCCCTTCCAGCATTGGGGAACATCCCGCACGCACGCGCACAACGTCTATTTCTGTGGGCACAAGCACTGTTCATGACACAAACTGTTCACACCACTCTTGTTGGTGTAGTGACATTTTTTCAGGTTTAAAGCTTATTTCCTGCAATTCTATACATTTTGCCATGTCTAATGTGTATTCATGTGATACTTGAGTGACTCGAACATTACTACAAAATGTATGGGCACTGAAACCTAGCTAAAAAACGTTACCTGAAATGAGCTAGTTGATCTGGACATTTCTGACGAGTTATAAATAGCTCTCTAAGGTATGCAATGACCGACATGACAAGAGGAATACTGATGATGCACTACTCAATTTTGAAATTTCACCTTGTGCATTCTACTATTATAACCTTCAACAGTAAGTTGAAAGTCGGATTGAGTTCCTTAAAATGTATATATCAAAAAAAATAACTGGACCCACAGTTTGGGAACCACTGCACTTGGTGACCTTCCACAAAAAGCCACTTGTGCTGAGTGTGTTCACGGTGCCTGGCTGGAATGAGGTGTTTCACTTGTGAAGTGGTTGTCTAAAATGTAAGTGATTTGATTAAAGTACATTTTACAGACACTCTTATCAAGAGCAACTTACAGGAGAAAGTAGGGTTAAGTGCCTTGCTCAAGGGCACATTGACAGATTTTCCACCTAGTCAGCTCAGGAATTTGAACCAGCAACCTTTCAGTTATTGGCCCAGCCTCTTAACCGCCAGGCTACCTGCCGCCCAAAGTACTCCACAGAGGACCATAATGTTCATTAAAACATATGTGAGATGGAGTGGAATAACCACTAGATACACACACATTGAAAATGGTTTATTAACAGTGTGTGAGAGGGGAAGTAGAGTCATCAAGAGTCTGTTTTCTCCCATGTAAGGTACATGACTTTGGCTGATGGGAGTAAGTTCAGCAAGTTCACACAACATACCATTATGTAATGAATATGGATATGAGTTGAAATAATCCCTATTTGACTGTTTTTAAATCATCATGTTTGTTGTGTGCATGTCTGCATGTGTGTGTTTAGTGTGTTTGTGTGCGTGCATGTGTGTGTTTTTCCTTGTCTGTGTGCATGCACCTGTGTGTTTAGTCTATTTCGTGCACGTGTGTGTGTGTGTGACTCACATGGAGAGGATAGGGGCCACCATGTCCAGAGAGGCTATGAGGATGCCCAGCTCAGCGATGAGTCCTGTCAGTAACAGTGCCCAGGTTGGCTCCCCATTGGCCTTGCCATGACCAAACACCTGCCCCAGGAAATAAGAAAATATACACTTCATTGTCCATTTTCTTTACAGATAACAGAAATATGTATTTTTGAAATACATTCATTGTTTTTTTAATGGTTTGTTTGTTTTTTATTTGTTAATTGTTGTATTGTAGCCAAGGGGACAGATAACTTATGGATTGTGTGGCTTTAAAGGCCCAGTGCAGTCAAAATTAAGCCTTTTCACTGTTTTTTGTATCAGATTGTACAACGGCTGATGAAACTAACACTGTAAAAGTGTGCAGATTTTTTTTTACCCTATTTTTTCTCCCCAATTTCATGATATCCCGTGTAGCTCAGTTGGTAGAGCATGGTGCTTGCAATGCCAGGGTTGTGGGTTCAATTCCCACTGGGGACTAGTATGAAAATATATGCACTCACTAACTGTAAGTTGCTCTGGATAAGAGCGTCTGCTAAATGACTAAAATGTAACTGTAAATATCCAATTACGATCTTATCTCATCGCTGCAACTCCCCAATGGGCTCGGGAGAGGTGAAGGTTGAGTCATGCGTCCTCCGAAACATGACCCGCCAAACTGCGCTTCTTAACACCCACCCGCTTAACCCGGAAGCCAGCTGCACCAATGTGCCTGAGGAAACGCCGTTCAACTGACGGCCGAAATCAGCCTGCAGGTGCCCAGCCTACCACAAGGAGTCGCTAGTGCGCGATGAGCCAAGTAAAGCCCCCCCCCCTGGCAAAACCCTCCCCTAACCCGGACAATGCTGGGCCAATTGTGCGCTGCCCTATGGGACTCCCGGTCACAGCCGGTTGTGAAACAGCCTGGGATCAAACCCAGGTCTGTAGTGACGCCTCAAGCACCGCAATGCAGTGCCTTCGACTGCTGCGTCACTCGGGAGGCCAATGTGGTATATTTTTTTTAAAATCAGTGTTATTTCCTGATAGTTGCTGATTGAAAATACAATCTACACAGGACCTCCTAATCAGCAGGTTTGCAAGGGTGGGAGTTTCGGCTTGTCTGGTGACATCACCAGGCAGTAAATTGGTTAAAGCTGCAATATGTAACTTTTTGGGCGACCCGACCAAATTCACATAGAAATGTGAGTTATAGATTTACATTTTAGTCATTTAGCAGACGCTCTTATCCAGAGCGACTTACAGTTAGTTATTTTTATATTTAAATGTTTCATACTGGCCCCCCGTGGGAATCGAACCCACAACCCTGGCGTTGCAAACGCCATGCTCTACCAACTGAGCTACATCCCTGCCGGCCATTCCCTCCCCTACCCTGGACCAATTGTGCGCCGCTCCATGGGTCTCCCTGTCGCGGCCGGCTACGACAGAGCCTGGATTCAAACCAGGATCTCTTGTGGCACAGCTGGCACTGCGATGCAGTGCCTTAGACCACGGCGCCACTCGGGAGATCCGTCGTTCTCATTGAAAGCAAGTCTAAGAAGTGGTAAATATGTTCTATGTGCATTATTTATATGCTTCCAGTTCTTAAGTGTTGTTTTTGCGTCTTTTACTTTCAGTTTTGCACACCAGCTTCAAACAGCTGAAAATACAATATATGTTTGGTTATGGAAAAGATATTTCACAATGGTTTAGATGGTACAATGATTCTCTACACTATACGTGCGCTTGTTTTGTCACATAAACTGAAATTAGGCAAACTATTCGAATTTTAGCAACCAGGAAATGGCAGAGCGATTTCTGCATAGTGCAGCTTTAATAGACCAATAACAAATAGAGTTCCAACCTCCCTGCCAATAACAGCTAGTTTTAGTTTTCCCCACCCCACTCGGACCACTCCCAGACAGTCCTAGCTAAATTCTTGCTTGAGAAATATTTTTTGCTAAAAAAGCTATTTTTTTCTATTTTAATAGAAAACTATGACAGTAAGGTACTTAATTGTTACCCAGAAATGATTTGATATTGATTGAAAAACAGCTGCATTGGGCCTTTAAGTGCTGGTCCTAGGCCAGTTTTTGGTACCTGATTCTTCATGGTTGCTTAAGCTGATCATAGACCAGGGTTACTCAACCATAACATTACCTTCTTTTATATAGCTAATCCTCTTCTACCAACAAGAATTGAAATGTGGGAATGCAAATTAACTCATATGTTCAGCTTCATTCAAATGAGTAAGCAAAGACATCCGCAACTCGATTCTCTTGTTCACTGTAGTTTGTAGTTGTGTATCATATCGTAGGGCCACTGTAACCATACACGGGCATAGAGCCGAGCAATGTGTATAAACAGTGGTGGCAGCTAGAGAAACCTTGAATTATGGCTGTGTTTTCCGGTCCACTAACAGCTCTGCATTTTATAGAAATGACACAACAGTGTGTATGTACAATACAGCTCCAACCACAAAGGCTCTGATAGCCAGTGTATAATTTTTTACATTGTAGCAAACACTCTTATCCAGAGCAATTAGGGTTAAGTGCCTTGCTCAAGAGCACATCGGCATATTTTTCACCTAGTCGGCTCTGGGATTTGAACCAGCTGCCTTTTGGTTACTGTCCCAATGCTCTTAACCGCTAGGCTACCTGCCGAGGTGGCTGGTCCTACCCTAAGGAAGGGGATGATGTTGTCCTTGGCGATGGCCTGTAGGAGACGAGGGGCGCCGGTCAGGGACTGTAGTCCCGCCCCCACGGTGGAGAAAAAGGAGCCAATCACGATGACCCAGGGGGAGGGCCAGGACAGAGTCCCCACAACCAGGTTCTTACTGACTGCATCCCCAAACCTACAGGACAGGAGAGGACATGGACCTGTTAGTGAGGCCATTATCAATACCAACAAACACAGCATTTGAAGTGCTTTGCCATACCAACAAATATAATTAAAAGCTTTGTACTATATGTTGTTGAGAAGCAGACATGCCATTGTCTGGACTTGAATGTAGCTTGTGATGTCAAAGATGTGGCCTAATGCTACAGACAGGTTCACTTACTTGTCCCTTAGGACCACTCCTTCAATACAGGCCCCAAACAGAACAACAGAGCTGAAATCTGACGGCAGGATGTTAAGGAACATACAGAAACACATGCAGTATGGAACACAGATGTATCTAGACATCGAACAACTTGGGCACAACACTGCCTATTGATATGGACAAGGAAGAGCTTGCAGGTAGGCATTTCACTGTACCGTTTACACCTGCTGTATCCTGTGCACGTGACAAATAAACGCTGATTTGATTTGACTATTGACTCCATGGAAGGATACAGACAAGGGTAGTAGTGGTTATAGCCAAAATGGTTCCAATAGGGATGGACTTCTGAGCATCTTTCAGATCTCCTGATCTGTTGGAGCCTGCCATGATACCTACAGTACAGGGACATGAAGGACACACATCAGTTACTGACAACACTCAGAATGTTGACTCAACCAATCAGTGAACAAACATGTCTCTGGGTTGCCAGCTGGTCAATTGGTCTGGTGTTGCCAGTTCATGGTCTGGGTTACCAGTTATGGCTCTGGGTTGCCAGGTCTTACCTGTGGCGGAGGGAAAGAAGATTCCCACCAGGAGGGTGAAGGAGGTAGCGATGTCAGCTGAGACGTACAGGCCGAAGCTCTCCACAGCCCCGTGGACGTCTACTGAGGGCAGACCAGCCTTCTCCAAGATCTGACCCTTCTCCAGGTAGTCTCCCCACATGTTATCTACAATACACATCAGGAACAAACTTTATAGATATGCTAGCATCCCATCCACAAAGTAAGCAACGTAATGACATCCCCCTAACGGCACAGCAACACCCACCAAAGCTCTACAGCAGGGTTGCCCAACCCTGTTCCTGGGGAGCTACCCTACTGTAGGATTTCGCTCCAACCCCAGGTGTTACTAACCTGATTAATGGTTGCAGGTAGCTTAGTGGGTAAGAGCGTTGTGCCAGTAAATGAAAGGTTGCTGGTTCTAATCCCCGAGCTGACTAGGTGAAAAATCTGTTGATGTACCCTTGAGCAAGGCACTTAACTCTAATTGCTCCTGTAAGTCGCTCTGGATAAGAGCGTCTGCTAAATGACAAAAAAAAAAAAAATCTTATCAATTCGCAAATTATTAGAATCAGGTGTGCTAGATTAGGGTTGGAGCAAAAACCTACAGCATGATAGCTCTCCATGAACAGGGTTGGGAAGTCCTGCACTACAGCATCACAAATTATTGTTATAATAGTATATATAAATTCACTTTTTAGATAGCTAAATCACTACAAACATGTTGTACACAAAGTCTGCAGAAATCTCAAAGTGCATGTTTTACTGTAATTACATATCACCATTGTAAAGTGGATGTGGCTCTGCTGCCCCATAGCTGGCTGGTCCCCAATGGCTATAGTAAAAGAGTGAATTTGCCCCTAGACGCTAATATTGGGTCAGTTATACATTTCCCCCCATTAATGGTTAAGGTTAGGATTGTGGGAGGGGGAAGCTGATCCTAGATCTGTATCCTAGACTTCACCCAGTGTGGTAATAGCCATATCATTACAACTATGGTCCTTACCGCTGATGATGCCGCTGGCCAGTCCTGGTATTCCCTGTATCTCTGTAACGTTGTTCTGGTTGAAGTAGTCGTCACATTGAGGACTACTTATGTTGCCAGAGCTACAGAAGTTCCTCCACAGCTGACTAGCTACAGTCACATTGCCCTGTAGAACCGTCTTACTACACACGTCAAACTGATCTCTCACCAATGTCCTGTTACCCAACATACAGATCCTGGAGAAAGAGGGATATTATTGGTTATGATTATCAACAGAGTGATGAAAACATGTCATGATAATGTGATGATAATATCTGTGTTTTCACTCTACGTTAGATCAAATATTAGCTACATTATAGCTACACTGAAAAACATTTACAGTATGCGTACAGTAGCTACATCTTTAGGACAAAGTTCAACAATGGAAATACAATTATATCTCCCTGGACCATTCCAGCCAGCGGAACAACAAGTGTCTTGGCTTCCGTTGGGGAAAAACTGAACAATCATTAACACCAAATTAAATCCACACAAATTATACCATTATCCCCATTTCCTGTTTAGACAAAGAAGTCAACAAATACACAGTGCCTTACGAGAAGTCGGGCGGTTGGAAAATGGACTTGATGGCCCCGGCGTAGATGGAGACAATAGAGATAATGACACAGGCCAGGAAGAGAGAGGCCAGCTTGTTGACGTATTTCACCCCCACAAAAACCACCACGGCCATGAGACTGAGACAGATGGTGCCGTAGACCCTCATGTTGTTGAGGATGGCACTGTCGCCCCCGTGGTGGTCGCTGGCGTGGAAGATGGCCGCCTGGGGGACCAGGTATTTCTGGGAGAGGACAATGACAACAGAAGTAATTTAAGTAAGTACACTTTCTGTGAGGCACACACAATGGTGTAAAGTGTAAAGTACTTAAGTAAAAATACTTGAAAGTACTACTTAAGTAGTTTTTTTGGTATCTTTACTTTACTATCTATATTTTTGACAACTTTTACTTTTACTTCACTACATTCCTAAAGAAAATTATGTACATTTTACTCCATACATTTTCCCTGACACCCAAAAGTACTCGTTACATTTTGAATGCTTAGCAGGACAGGAAAATGGTCTAATTCACACACTTATCAAGAGAACATCCCTGGTCATCCCTACTGCCTTTGATCTGGTGGACTCACTAAACACATACAGTGCCTTGCAAAAGTATTCATCCCCCTTGCCGTTTTTCCTATTTTGTTGCATTACAACCTGTAATTTAAATGGATTTTTATATGGATTTAATGTAATGGACATACACAAAATAGTCCAAATTGGTGAAGTGAAATGAAAAAAATAACTTGTTTCAAAAAATTCTAAAAGATAAATAACGGAAAAGTGGTGCGTGCATATGTATTCACCCACTTTGCTATGAAGCCCCTAAATAAGATCTGGTGCAACCAATTACCTTCAGAAGTCACATAATTAGTTAAATAAAATCCACCTGTGTGCAATCTAAGTGTCACATGATCTGTCACATGTATATATACACCTGTTCTGAAAGGCCCCAGAGTCTGCAACACCACTAAGCAAGGGGCACAACCAAGCAAGCGGCACCATGAAGACCAAGGAGCTCTCCAAACAGGTCAGGGACAAAGTTGCAGAGAAGCACAGATCAGGGTTGAGTTATAAAAAAATATCCAACACTTTGAACATCCCACGGAGCACCATTAAATCCATTATTAAAAAATTGAAAGAATATGGCACCACAACAAACCTGCGAAAAGAGGGCTGCCCACCAAAACTCACGGACCAGGCAAGGAGGGCATTAATCAAAGAGGCAACAAAGAGACCAAAGATAACACTGAAGGAGCTGCAAAGCTCCACAGCGGAGATTGGAGAATCTGTCCATAGGACCACTTTAAGCCGTACACTCCACAGAGCTGGGCTTTACGGAGGAGTGGCCGGAAAAAAGCCATTGCTTAAAGAAAAAAATAAGCAAACACATTTGGTGTTCGCTAAAAGGCATGTGGGAGACTCCCCAAACATATGGAAGAAGGTACTCTGGTCAGATGAGACTAAAATTGAGCTTTTTGGCCATCAAGGAAAACGCTATGTCTGGCGCAAACCCAACACCTCTCATCACCCCGAGAACACCATCCCCATAGAGAAGCATTGTGGTGGCAGCATCATGCTGTGGGGATGTTTTTCATCGGCAGGGACTAGGAAACTGGTCAGAATTGAAGGAATGATGGATGGCGCTAAATACAGGGAAATTCTTTAGGGAAATCTGTTTCAGTCTTCCAGAGATTTGAGACTGGGACGGAGGTTCACCTTCCACCAGGACAATGACCCTAAGCATACTGCTAAAGCAACACTCGAGTGGTTTAAGGGGAAACATTTAAATGTCTTGGAATGGCCTAGTCAAAGCCCAGACCTCAATCCAATTGAGAATCTGTGGTATGACTTAAAGATTGCTGTACACCAGCGGAACCCATCCAACTTGAAGGAGCTGGAGCAGTTTTGCCTTGAAGAATGGGCAAAAATCCAAGTGGCTAGATGTGCCAAGCTTATAGAGACATACCCCAAGAGACTTGCAGCTGTAATTGCTGCAAAAGGTGGCTCTACAAAGTTGTCACGTCTCCTCCCGTTGCTCCCCTCCGGCGCTCTGATTAGCCGGTTGTTAGATTAATTTGGATTTTAAGAATAATGACTAAAGGATTTCACCCCAAATACAGTATAAATGTTAGAATTATCATGTAGTGTCAAACAACTAACAGAGGGGGCGGTACTAAACATTCAAGGGGGAAGGCGGAAACTGTTTAGAAAACCCACCTAAAGGTGGGAGGAGTCAAGTTCAGGAGGTATAAAATCGTATGTTTGGGTCTTTGTCCCCAGAGCTCTCCATGAATAAACATACAAAAAATCCTTCTTCGTGGTTGTGGACCTTGAATCATTGATGATTAAAACCAGAGCCTTACAACCTCTGGTAATGATTCAAGCTTAGGTTGAATTAGAGATAGAAATTCACATGACACCGGTCTACTGAGCCACCGGTCTGAGCACACCACCTCGGCAACACCGGAATGGAAACCCAATGCACCCTAATCTCCTCCAGCGCACCTGCACCTCATCATCTCATCACCACCCCTATATAGCCCTGGACTGTTCGGTGTTGTGTGTGATTGTTAGTGTCTTGTTGTTCTCTTGCTCAGTGTTAAGTAAACCTTTACATTGTTGATTCCTGCGTCTGCATCCTGCCTCTTCGTATCCTCAGTACTCGTCACAAAAGTATTGACTTTGGGGGGTGAATAGTTGTGCACGTTTTTTTGTATTTTTTCTTGTTTGTTTCACAATAAAAAATATTTTGCATCTTCAAAGTGGTAGGCATGTTGTGTAAATCAAATGATACAAACCCCCAAAAATCCATTTTAATTCCAGGTTGTAAGACAACAAAATAGGAAAAATGCCAATGGGGGTGAATACTTTCGCAAGCCACTGTACTTCGTTTGTAAATTATGTCTGAGTGTTGGAGCGTGCTCCTGGCTAATTGTTTTGGGTTTGCTTAATATAAGGAATTTGAAATGATTTATACTTTTCTTTTACTTTTGATACTTAAGTATATTTTAGCAATTACATTTACTTTTGATACTTAAGTATATTTAAAACCAAATACTTTTAGACTTTTACTCAAGTAGTATTTTACTGGGTGACTTTCACTTTTACTTGAGTCATTTCTATTAAGGTATCTTTACTTTTACTCAAGTATAACAATTGGGTACTTTTTCCACCACTGGGAACACACATATAATGCCTTATATGTGTATTCTTAATGCACTTATAATGACTTCTACAACTCGCTATAAGGTCAGAACAGACGTCTTTCACTTTATATGTATCTATTTTGAGTACTCCGAATATACAAATATCAGTCATATACTACAGTCTACAACAGTAACATTACATGGATCAAATTTCTGTTCATCTGATGTTATTTGATCCCATTTTTTACATGTAAGTTATTCCATCTCAATATGATTGAGTACATTGACCTATTTTACTGCGTTTTTTTGGTTACATCCCAAATGGCACCCTATTCCCTACATAGTGCACTACTATAGGCCCTGATCAAAAGTAGTGCACTAAATAGGGAATAGGGTGCCATTTGGGAGCAACAGATAACTCACCAGGAAGATCTCTATAGCTCCCAGTATGTACATGGCAGCAGCGAAGGTTGTTCCCAGATAGAAACAGATTCCTACAGCCCCACCAAACTCAGCACCCAGGGAACGAGAGATCATGAAGTACGCCCCTCCGGCTATAACAGAGCAGAACAGAGTTAATATGGATGAAACTGGTCTGATGTCAGAATAGACTGACGGTGTGATAATTGGTTAATTTGTTATTAATGTAATTAACAATTACATTATCTTGTTAATGTCATGTTTATGTAACTGTTACAACTAAAGTGTTTTAAGTGTAACATTTAAGTTTGGATTCTCAATCTTCAACGCTTGTACTGTACCCTCACCTGGGACAACACCATTTGTAGCTATGGCACTCATGGATATGGCAGTGAGCATTGTCTGTAAAAGAGGAGAGAATATGAACACCATAAAATAAGGTCAGTCTTTGTGAGAGAGTTCTGGATGTTTTCTGTTGTGCCAATCAACCAATACGCTGAGCTCTTTATCCACATAATAAACACACTTAGCATTAGAGACATCACTTGTCATTGCACAACTGGACATAATTCATAAATCATATTGGAATGGTTGAGACATGAACCACAAATACATTACATTTCCTTTGGAGTAAACAGCAGGATATGTAAATTGATTGAAATGCTGTGGGTTTTATTCAGCCTAGTAATGTTAACTGGCAGACTGGCTGGTTACCCAGTTTTAACAAGGGGTTTGGCAAGTGGACAAGAACAGAGTGTCAATGGTCTTCTAACATTGCCAGACCGTGTGTATGTGTGTGTGTGTGTGTGTGTGCGTGCGTGCATGTGTGCATGTGAGTGTGCCTGTGTGTGTGTGTGCATCCACAATGTGTGTGTGTACTAACACATGAGCAGCACATGAGGACGATGAGGAATGACTGGACGATGCCGGCTGTGCCCACGATCCACGTTAGACGAAGGAACAGGATGACACCAAAGATGTTCTGTAGACAGGGCAGGTAGACTCCCATCAGGGTACCCATGTTGGGTGACTGCAGAGAGAGAGACATGAAGTGAGACAGAGACAGCGAGAGAGAGAGAGAGAGAGAGAGAGAGAGAGAGAGAGAGAGAGAGAGAGAGAGAGAGAGAGAGAGAGAGAGAGAGAGAGAGAGAGAGAGAGAGAGAGAGAGAGAGAGAGAGAGAGAGAGAGAGAGAGAGAGAGAACAGAGAGAGATAAAGAGAGAACAGACAGAGAGAGTGAGAGAGGAAGAGAAATTCACATTAACTATAATTGATATCTAACATCAATCAGGAAGGGTGCAGGAATCAAACATAAACAGCAACAGAAAGAAGACAGAAAACAGATGAGTGATAGCACTGCTGTAGTTTCCCATATTTGTGTGTGTAGTGTGTTTCAGTGTATTTCAGTGTGTATAGTGTGTTTCAGTGTCTATGTTTTTGTGTTTCTGTATATGGTATGTAGCACAGATAGACCCACAGGAAATAGCTAATTGACAAGAAGTATTGATCAGGTAAAATATTGATCAATTCTCACCAGGGGGCCCACAGGGCACAGCCTGTAACAAACAGGCACCAACACAACCCAAAGCACACGCATGCAAGCTCAGATCCAAACATGCGCAGAGACAGAGGGGGAGGGGTAGAGAGAGAGAGACTAAAGCCTGTTTGAATCTGAAAAGAAAGAGAGGTAGTTTTTCTCCAGTCTTTGTGACTTCTGACCTTTGGGGCCTTCCTGAGTGACGTCCCTGTGTTCTCGGCCTCCTCGTGCTCCCTGGCCCCCTGGGTAATGTTGGTGTAGTTGACCAGCCGGCTGAGGAGAGACGACACCTTGGGACGGATGTCCAACTCCTCCTGCAGGACAGGGACAGCAGGACAGGGAATAGTTAGAGGTGGGTGGGTACCTGATGTGTCTTTAGGGTGCTATAGCCAACAGTAAAAGGGTATTATAGTGCAGTGTAAGGAACTGAATCTGTGCCTGCACTATTTGTTGGAGGAGTGGTGGTCTATCTAGTGATCGATCAATCTAGGCAGTTGAGACTAGCAAATATTGATGTTAAAACATGTGACATGTTGTGTATAATCATGTCATGTATCAGTATCAGTGTCACTGAGAGCCAGTCTTAAAGTAACTGTCCAGTGAAAATCTCACTTTTAAAAGTCCATATTCTGTTAACTCATACCCAAAAAAATGTGTTGATTCATCCTATACTCCTATTTTGTGGCCAGAAACACCCACCTCAAACTTGGATCTCAAACAGACCGTTTCAAAAATGCTTGCCATTTCCTCATAGAGGATGATGTCATCCTCCTGAGGAGGATGAGCTGGCCATTCAGCGGTCTACTCGCATTAATATTTTTTATGACCGGTATACGCCCAAATCATTCTGTTGTTGGGGTATGCCCACACCATTCCAACACAAAAAAGCTGCTTTTTAACATAGGAAAACAATTTCACTCATATTGTAATTAATTATAGGTCATATTTCATAGAAATCTGGAAACACTGGACTGTTACTTTAAAAACAGAAGACTTGCTCACTGACCTCAAATAAGGCCAGGTTCCTGTCATAGAAATCAGTCCTCTTGACAGCATCTGCACTGCTGAGGAAAGGACTGTCCTCGTTGTGATTTCCATGGCCTGAAAAAAGAGATAGAAGTATAAATGTATAAGGTAGGCAAGGATAACATTTTCCCATTCAAATGTTTTCATCCAGTATCTTGTAAGATAAACAGGGGTTATTATAAAGTATGAAATGTGATAATGAGAGTGTCAGTTTGTGATCAGTTCCCATTCATGCATGTTGGTACTCTATTGTTAAACGGCAGTCTGTTTGTTTTCATATCAACCAACACATGTTGCAATATAAAAACACAGGAAATGACATTTGAGACAGATAAACTTTAGAGATATCTGTAGAAGTTGCAGGAAAAGGGAAGACTAATAATAACTACAGTACAATAGCCATCAAAACCATGCAACGATGCAACCATGTCAATAAAATAGGAAATGTTTCCACAGAAATACTGTCTCTCAATTCACATTTTTAAAAAGTTTCTCAAGAGCTGGCGTGCTGATCTATTGTACAGTATTTACGGTGCTGACAGTGATGAATCTCCAAGTTAGTTCCCACAGTCTGCCTACAACCTACAGTATGACATCACTGTCTGTTTCAGTCTCCCACTCCCACGTTCAAAGTAATCAATTCCAGCAGCTGCTATGTGAGGTATACGGTCACCAGAGACCTGCATCCTACAGTACTATACTGGCTTTAATATCTTTAGTATCAACAGAAAGCATATCAGGCACAGAGAAAATAGGAGGGAATTCACTCAAACCCTCTATTGCAAAATGTTTCAACCCATCATTGCCGATCAAGATTAATGTGATTTCAGTAAACAAGATTGAGCAATTGAGCGACTTCGCTTGCATCACAAGTTAGCATTCACCCAAAGATAAATTAATATCTAAACCTCATCCAGGCCAAAACTAAAATCAATCAATGTTAAATAGAGCAGAGATGACAAAGTTGCTAAGTAATTTGTCTCTGGTTTAAATTATGTTCTCTGTTTCTCTTGCTACATGAAGCTGAGACAGGATATGAGCCTGAGGATACTGGCATTGCACACAAAGCATCTGTGTGAATATGATAATACACGACACACACACACACACACACCATTCTATTTCTAGAAATTAGGATCCTGACCTTTGGATCATCAGAGAGCATGACCGGTCGTCGAGTCTCTTCAAACAACATTTGCATGCAGCCCAAATACTAACATCCTGAGCTACAGACAATTACCCAACTGCAGTATCCTACAAGTATGACTGAACACGAGACAAAAATGGCTTCTCTACTCACCTGTCTCCGGTACCACAGTGTTCAGTACCTCAGTGCTGCTGAGGGTGACCATGCTGCCACAGTGTGTGCAGAGAGCAGTGTACTGCGGTCTCTGGTTCGGGACATAGTCAGGCGCCATTCAGGACACACTGTCACACAGGGCAAACTGTCACTCACTGAGGGGCTTGGGCCAGAACACACAGCGTGAGATTGCATACACACACACACAAGTTGGGCGCATACACAGGAGCGAGTACACACAAGCACGCACGCAGGCACACACACACATATACACTGTGGGTTCTAGAGCAGACGCCAGAGCAAACACAGAGTAAGCATATGAAGATCTTAAAAGTATTTCACAACTATGTACAGCACATTGACATTACTATGGGCCATGATGGGCTTGTCATTGGATGCCAACAACGCATAATGGAATCTCAAAATGATATGCTGTGAAACATTCAGGAAAAATGTCCCACCTAATCATTAATAACGAGGGAGTCAACTCCTCGTACCGTTTCTGAGATTAGATGGGAATACATGTGTAAATACCTAACACTCACTCACTAGTATGATGTAATTGAAAATGGAGAGGGAAAGAGACAAGATCAAATCAATGCAAACACTGTCCTCTAGTGTCAGTTTGCAGTTAGTGCACGTGAGAACATTATTAAGACAGGAAGGATGTCACTGTACTGTTATGTGTTTGTGTTTGCATTGCAATGTGCATGCCATCATAGCGTCAGTTCTAAACAATGACCGAAGGACGCTGAACTTGTAAAACAACATATAATCCTTATCTCTCTCTCTGTACTGTTCGCTTATATGTTTCCAAATGTCTCTCTCTCTACCACAACACTCTCCTCAAGTCGGTCTTATTAAAAGGATGGAGGGTTTGGGAACGGGGTGCCGTTTGTAATGTTGAATGGTCCAGAGGGGGTTCTCCTCTTAATGACCTGACGCTGGATGCCTAATTAAAACAGATTAAAGATTAACAGGACTGTTATGAACAACATACAGAGAGTCCCCGAGTCCCACTGCGCTGAAAAGAACAGCACACAGGGATTTACGACGACAGGTCCCAACAAGTCAACGAACAAACGGTGCCTCCACAAAAATGCCTCTGAGCCACAAGATCAAACTACTGCCAACAAAGTGAGACAGACTGCCAACCCTGCCGAGCCTCCCGCCTCCTCCCGCCGTTCTGAACAGTTACCTCTGTCTGAACGCTTTGTTACTATTAGACAAGTCAGCACATTACTGACAGCACTCACTTTTGCTTTTTACAGAGATAAATAATATGACTACCCAAGTATCCAAAGCTATTCAGACCTATAATGAAGTTGTTTCATACGTGTTTGACTGAAGAGGTCTTTGAACTAGGCCTATTACTGTAAGTGTCAAAATATCACTGGTGTAGTGAAGTTACAGGCCAACTTACATCTGCAGAATGAATTATGGAAGATAATATAATTCTTTACTCTGTTTACTAGATCCATCAGCTTCTTTCTTTGTAATTTTACATTTAATATAAAGCAGAGACTATTAGCCAAGATATTAACAACTACCATATGCGGCACTGCTGACATTTGCAGATTCATTTTAAGCTTTAAACACACCAGTAAAACCACCACACATTTGGTTGCCATATTTTCAATGTGGTCCCATTCAAACAAAGGATACAGGAAAAGGCCAGTCCAAATGGTCTAGTAAGCCCAAGGGTGGGGCACCAATTGAGGCTGTGTCTTTTTGTGCAAAGGCCTATGATCAGTGCTGCTGTGTGCTACTGTAAAAACAGACCGATCCATAAAAAGAAAAGACCCCTGATAACCAACCACTAAGACCAAAGTGTTCCTGACCTGTTACTTACCTGTCAATCAATAAACAATCAATAGAAGAGCGGTGAAGTCCACCTAACAGAAACACAGGCTGTATCTGCTTGCTTATCTTCTCCCTGATATTTAAATATACAATGAACCAATACCCTAGACTAGAGTCTGATTAACACAGAACTATACACTAGACTAGAGTCTGACTGACACAGAACTATACCCTAGACTAGTTTGCATGACACAGAACTCTACCCTAGACTAGTCTGACTGACACAGAACTATACCTTTAGACTAGTTTGAATGACACAGAACAATACCCTGGACTAGTCTGAATGACAGAACAATACCCTGGACTAGTCTGAATGACAGAACAATACCCTGGACTAGTCTGAATGACACAGAACAATACCCTAGATAAGAGTCTGACTGACACAGAAACAATGTCCACATCCAACACAGTTGGCGACTTGCGACCTTGCTGGTCCCAGACAACGGTCAGAATCTTCTCATATCTAAGAAAGGCACAGTGAGCATCAGCATCAAAAGAACCCGATAGGCAAGATGTGCTGGACCCAGATTCACAAAACACTTCTTACACAAAAATGTAAGAAGCTTCTTAATAAAGAAAAAACGTTTGTAAGTGCAATTCCTCAACAATATCTTAAGATTTCATTTTTTTCTTACGAACTTCTCAAATATCTTCTTACGAACGTCTTAACGATCTTCTTAAGATGATTGCCACTAGGCAACCAATCTAGCTAGTAATGGCATTCAAGCTAGCATATTTCTTACTGAGATTACTGTTCTAAAACATGTTCTTGGGTTTTCAAACAATCAATGCTGAAACTTTCAGATGAAGTTTGTGAATGAATTAAACATGTTCAATTGCTTTCATTAGCTTATTCTCTCACTGAGTTTAAGACTAGGGTTTAGCTATCTTGGAATGAAACATGTTAAACAAGAAGAAATCCAAGAACATTATTTTCAAGAACCAAATGTCTTCGTAACTTTTTTCTTAGGAAGAAACATAGGAAGAAACTTGAGAACATTTCCAATAACTTTATTGAGGAATACACATTAAGTATAACTTAAGGAAAAATTGCACTTAAGAATACATTTCTTCTTAATAAGGTTTTGTGAATCTGGGCCCTAGACTCTGGAGTTGTGACTTTTCAGTGGCTAACCATTCATTTAACCAATAATGCAAAAGAAAGCAAGAAGACTTCAACATGTCAGCAATCACCAAAGCTGCTTATCCATGAAAAAAAAATTACTTTCTCAACCTATTAGCTCCTTCAGTATGAAAGCCTCTTTGCTAAACTTCTCCTTAATTGAACATTTAAGACTTTATTAAGCAGTAGAGAAGTCATGCAGCTTAGACCTCTCTATGGCTCTACCTCGTGTGGTTAGCTGGCAGAGATGCTATTCTGATTAGTGCTGTTCAAAGGCAATGTGTCCGTGTGTGTGAGAGAGAGAGTGTACATGTTTTCCTACATTATCAGGACCACAATGTCCTGACAAGTCACCACAATGTCCTGACAAAGTAGAAAAAAAGAAAAAAAAGTCTGGACTTTTTTATGTCCTGAATTTGTTCAAATGCTATTTTAGGCTTAAGGGTTAGGTTTAGGGTTTGGGGTTAAGGTTAGGGTTAAGGTTAGGGTTAGGTTAAGGGGTTAAGGCTCTTAGGGTTAGGGTTAGGTTAAGGGTTAGGGTTAGGGTTTGGGAAAATAGGATTTTGAATGGGAATCAAAAAGTCCTGAGAATTCACGAAAACAAAGCTGTGTGCGCGTGCATGCAAGCACAGATTCAAACGCACGCGAGATTGAATGCCTAAATGTGAGTGTGTGTATGTGAGTGAGCATTTGGGGGTGTGTAAGAACACTAGTCAGTTAGCTACAGTAGCTGTCAACACTGGTTGAACTCTCAACGAACACCAGGGTCCACAACAGAGATGCTGCTAACCTGCTACTGTACCAACCAACCAACACTAAGGTGGGTACACAACTATACTAGAGCCTTAGGCAGTTAAGTTACATTTGATTTGATAATACTGTGTATTGTATAATAACTTGGTGTTAGTTTGTCTAGCTCGTTTGAACTGATCCATGAGCCTCGTTATTGTTTTTGTTGTGTTACAATCTCCTTTTTTATTTAGCTAATATTTTTCATACTTTTTAACTCTGCATTGTTGGGAACGGGCTCGTAAGTAAGCATTTCACTGTAAAGACCACACCTGTTGTATTCGGCACATGTGACCAATAAACTTTGATTTGATTTGTCCTTACACATTTATAAAGGATGGTAAAGTGCTCAACTAAGTCCTTTTGAATATATACTTCATATTTCATAGTTAGAAATGTGTCTACTTAGTCACTGTCTGTACAATAATCGTACAAACAACAATGACTGACTGATAAAATGTTAGATTGTATTTAATGACTCTGGGGAAAAGAAGGGGAAGAAAAATTTGTCGTGCCAGTCCTGTTTGATATATTGTTTATCAGATTAATTTAATAAAATGAACTGCTTCGTTACCACTAATGGGGAAATTAAGTTGAGATTAAATTGAAAACTCAAAGTTGTACATGCTTATCATGCTTATCAGTGGGTTGGTTATACATTTCAAAGCACAGCCATCCAGTCTCTGTAGCTCTTTCAAGTACGCTATAGGCCACTCTTTCTCTGCTATGGAGATGAAGAAAGATTCTGATTAAGAGGACTGAAGTGACATTGTGGATCTTTTAGCCATTCGCTAAATAAATTATTCAATTACTGTCATCTAAAAAATAAAGACAGCTATATCCAAATTCACACAAGTAATATTCTTCAGAATTCTGAATGACTGAAGTATTTTTAATCCCAGTTTATTTTTCTTCAAGTGTTTCAGAACATCTTGAGCTACCTAGGAGAAAGTTATTTGAATGGACTGTTCCATTAGGTTGTTATTATCTCCCCTCCTACCATTCATTCCTTCAGAAACAACAGTGTTTTCTGCCACAACAATAGGCCGTCATTAACTACAGGTGTTTCTCATGAACAACAGCAGCAGCCCAGTAGAGCAGAGGAATGCTAGCCTGCTGTGCTGGGGCGCTGTGTGCTAGCTTTGATGTGCGCTAACGATGGCGAACGGACAGAGGCGTAGAAGGCGGGTGGTTAGAGTTACTGTCGGCTATGGTTAGGGTTAGTAGAAGGTGATTACAGCACAACAGTGAGGGGCAGAGGAGCACTGTACAGTACAGATGTAGGATCTTAATTTTCGCCAGCTACAGCAGAAAAATTATCCTGCAGCAACAGGAAATGTGAAATATTATGTGGATTATAATGAATGGACATTCTTGTAGGGGTTGATACATTCTTCTTTAGGGCAAATTTCAAAGTGGAAATTACAAACTTTTGAAAGCCTTTTTAAAACTCAAATACACTACAAGTTTGTATTTCCTGCAGTGCAGGAAAATTATCAGCAACAAAAGACATATCAAATTAAGATCCTACATCTGTACAAAGGAGGGGGGGCACCAATTGGAAAATCAAATGGACACAAAATTGGCAAGAATGGTGGGTTCAGAAACAGGGCACACAGAAACAGCAACAGGTGAACATTCTTTGGATACAGGTATAACAAGGCAAAGTGACAAATAAATACAACATAATTGCACATCAGGTCATGACTTCCTTCAGAGAGTTGTGCTAGGAAGGTGTGTTGTTTTTGTGCATGCTGTTAATTCCTCAAGTCAAGCTATCATACAATACAGTGACACTCTCCTGAAGACTTAGGCTTTGTCCCAAATGGCATCCTATTCCCTGCATAGTGCACTACTTTTGATCAGGGCCCAAAGGGTTCTGGTCAAAAGTAGTGCATTATATAGGGGATAAGGTGCCACTTGGGACGCAGACTTTGAGGACTGTTTGTCTTTCAACAGAAGCTAATACACCGTAGCAGCCCAATCAGGAGAGAGGGGATTCATTGTTACCGGGCAAGCTAGAGGCTGTGGAAAACACACAGTCATCCCCTACATAAAGGACTGCCAACTCCCACTTTAAAATAGCCCAGTGTTGTTGTTACATGTCTCTCATAGCTCTAACCCCAAGGGCTCTAGTAGAATAATACAGCTAACCCTACCCTAGCAGCAGTGCTATGCTATAGCCTCTCAGGGAGACAACTGTAGCTGTAGCTACTGGGGCTGTGTCCTAAATGGTACCATTTTCCCTATAATAGTACACTACTTTTGACCAGAGCCCTATGGGGTCCACAGGTTACTGTGTAAGCCGCTTGGGACAGCAGAGCAGAGTACACCCATTAACATTCTATAGGGCATTGTTTGTATGTCGTTTTGTCAGTCTAAAATCATATGTTTTAAATTTCTAAATGCAGGAGCTTAGTCACTCACCACTTCTATCAAAGGAAGCATTGATGTGATAAGAAGTAAAAAATTGCCTACAGATTTTGAGAAAATAACGGTTGTGAGAGAACATGGTGGTCCTCTGTAGCTCAGCTGGTAGAGCACGGCGCTTGTAACGCCAAGGTAGTGGGTTCGATCCCCGGGACCACCCATACACAAAAAAATAATGTATGCACGCATGACTGTAAGTCGCTTTGGATAAAAGCGTCTGCTAAATGGCATATTATTATTATTATAACATCATCATGTAACATGAATGTATAGGAGAAATGTATAGTGGAAAGTCCCCTCTTGTGAACATCAACACAGCCAACAAGCCATCCTCATTCTACTCCAAATCAGTAACTGACAGCGGTCTGCAAGCCATCCCTTACACTTCAGCTTCCCTTCATGATAAATTCTTCTGACTGACTCTTTTTCTGTCACTGGTCTCAGGGTTCAAATTAGCAGTCCAGCTGTCCAGAGCCCATCAGTCATCACTCATTCCACACACAAAGAATCAGCTGTCTGCAGGCTGTCTGCATTCTTATTGGCAGACTAAATAGCCTTGGTTTCTCAAATGACTGCCTCGCCTGGTTCATCAACTACTTCTCAGATAGAGTTCAATGTGTGAAATCGGAGGGCCTGTTGTCTGGACCTATGGCAGTCTCTATGGGGGTGCCACAGGGTTCAATTCCTGGGCCGACTCTTTTCTCCGTGTATATCAATGATGTCGCTCTTGCTGCTGGTGACTCTCAGATCCACCTCTACGCAGACGACACCATTTTGTATACATCTGGCCCTTTATTGGACACTGTGTTAACAAACCTCCAAACGAGCTTCAATGCCATACAACACTCCTTCAGTAGCCTCCAACTGCTCTTAAACACTAGTAAAACTAAATACATGCTCTTCAATCGAACGCTGCTGGCACCCGCCCACCCGACTAGAATCACCACTCTCGACGGGTCTGACCTAGAGTATGTGGACAACTACAAATACCTAGGTGTCTGGTTAGACTGTAAACTCTCCTTCCAGACTCACATTAAGAATCTCCAATTCAAAGTTAAATCTAGAATCGGCTTCCTATTTCGCAACAAAGCCTCCTTCACTCATGCTGCCAAACATGCCCTCGTAAAACTGACTATCCTACCGATCCTTGACTTCGGTGATGTCATTTACAAAATAGCCTCCAACACTCTACTCAGCAAATTGGAAGTAGTCTATCACAGTGCCATCCGTTTTGTCTCCAAAGCCCCATACACTACCCACCACTGTGACCTGTACGCTCTTGTTGGCTGGTCCTCACTACATGTTCGTCGTCAAACCCACTGGCTCCAGGCCATCTATAAATCACTGCTAGGCAAATCCCCGCCTTATCTTAGCTCATTGGTCACCATAGCAGCACCCACCCGTAGTCTGCGCTCCAGCAGGTATATCTCACTGGTCATTCCCAAAGCCAACACCTCCTTTGGCCGCCATTCCTTCCAGTTCTCTGCTGCCAATGACTGGAACGAATTGCAAAAATCTCTGAAGCTGGAGACTCTTATCTCCCTCACTAACTTTAAGCATCAGTTGTCAGAGCACCTTACCGATCACTGCACCTGTACACAGCCCATCTGAAATTAGCCCAACCAACTACCTCATCCCTATATTGTTATTTATTTTGCTCTTTTGCACCCCAGTATCTCTATTTGCACATAATCTCTTGCACATCTAGCATTCCAGTGTTAATACTAATTGTAATTATTTTGCACTATAGCCTATTTATTGCCTTACCTCCATAACTTGCTACATTTGCACACACTGTATATATATATTTTCTGTTGTATTTTATGACCTTATGTTTTTTTTACCCCATATGTAACTCTGTGTTGTTGTTTTTATCGCACTGCTTTGCTTTATCTTGGCCAGGTCGCAGTTGTAAATGAGAACTTGTTCTCAACTGGCTTACCTGGTTAAATAAAGGTGAAATAAAAAAAATAAAAATAAAAAAGTGTGTGTGTGTGTTAATCTCTATGAGGCTAAGCCTATCTATGAAGCATGATGGACAGTATGACAGGAATGGACACTATTCTCCTGAAGACAGGCTGGGCGGACCCAGGAAGGAAAACAATGCAGCATTCTCCAACTGATACTCCCCTTACGTAATCTACTGTTCTGTACTGTACAGTACAGTATGAGGCCAACTGTTGTCTGTATAGAAGACAAAACTACAGATTCCTACAATAGTAGATTACAGCAAGGCAATAATACTGTACGACATGATGATAATGCTGGTGCAGACATTCACTCAGACACACTCTCTCACACACATTCACTCAGACACACTCTCTCACACACATTCACTCAAACACACTATTCACACACACAAATTCTCACAACTAATTCAGTCATGTGGAAATGCGGAAATGTGTCCTTGCTAGATATTGTGCAGTGGATAAACTGAACTGATTGACTCCTAGCTAGCTACCACTCTAGTGGAAGGTTGCTCTGGTACAATGGCCACAGTGTGTAGTCCAGTCCAGACCAGCTCTGGAGAGAGCAGGGCCACCAGCCTGGAACAGAGTCAGCACTGTGACTGTGGCTGTCTCCCTCCTCTCCTCCACCCAACCATACCAGACCCACACAGCTCCTCCCTCCATCACACCATCTATTACTTCAACACCCTCTTCCCTCACTCCACCTCCCCCTCCTCTTCCTCCTTTTCCTACAAACACATACACAACACTCGACCCAAGAGAATAATATATATTTTTACTCCTTCCTAGTCATCTGTTTCCATCTCACTTCCTACATGTTATTCTCCCTGTCTCGATCTCTAAACAAGGCCAGAAGGAAATGGTGGCATAGGATGGAAGGCCAGTCAGGGGTAGTGTTTGGGTGCTTCATTACAAGGCAGCTCCCTTTTATTAAAGGTCTCCTTTCTCTCCCTCACACAACAGACTCACGCCTGGTCGGTTCCCATGTCAGCCTTGCATATCAGCAGTCTCATATAATCCTGCCCCGCGGCTACAAACTCCTCTCCTCTCCGCCTAGGAGTGGCTTATCCACTTTCTCGTACTTGATACAGAAGCGAAATGAGAAACTGAAAGAGGGACTAGAGTTAGATATACAGCCGAGATAGCGTGAGAGAAAGAAAAAGCTGTTTCTCACTGGTTTAACAGCCTGCTCAACCCCTGTGTGTGAAAATAAATCAACGCTTTGCACAAAGAGTGCTCCATCTTTTGTCAGATGGAACACTTAAGGCCTAAGCAGGGCTGGTCCCCCTGCCTCTACGCCCCCTCTACCCCCTCCTCCTCACCCCCCTCCTCCTCACCCCCCGCCCCTCCAATTATTTTCCCTTTGTCACCACAGACATATTTGGCATGAGGGGGCTCATGAGTCTGTCCTGAATGTCTGAAATCTCACGATAAAACCCCACAGAAAATTCCCTGAGCTGTCAAAAACAGGCTGGAAAACTGTCTGCCGGGAAAGGAAATCTGCCAGGTAGGTTGGAGGATTGCCATGGTAAACATACAACCAGCTGTTCTGTCCCAGCCAGCCCCCAGGACAATGTAAAGCATTCCCACAACTTCTCCTCAGGTCACACTCATAATAACACACTATAGAAAACATCTCATTAACTTCACACTTCTAGATAGTTCTCTTAGTAAATAGGACAACCTGCTTATAAAGAGTTGACGACAGTTGTCTGTCTGTTCTTCCAAGCAGTTCTTAGTTAACAAGACAACTATGTTGTTCTACTTTGTAAAGAGTTGAGAGGAACAGTTGTCTGTTGTCTGAGAAAGAGAGAGTGAGAGAAAGAGGGAGAGAGACTCACCATCAGAGCTGACAGTGTCTAGATGTCCAGGGTGTCCCCCCTGTCCTCCCTGTACTTTGTCTCTGTAGTCCACCCAGTTAATTCCTTCCAGACTGTCATAGTTGGACGTAGTGCTGTCCTCAACCGGTACCACTGTGAAATGGGGCATGTTTTCATCCGCTGGTTAGCCCCTGACACTAATAATCCCCAGTATCTCCAGATAGGCTTCCAGCAGCTAGCGGTTAGCGCTGTCCTGCCAGCCTTGATCAGCCAGTTGAACTCCCAGTCAGTCCTACTAATCTCAGCAGCATTCCACTACCCTGCGCTCACTTCCTCTGAGCACATTACCATACCATGGCCCTGCCCCCTCTACCAGCCCCTGCACCGACCAGGCCGGCCTCCTGGGCTGCTTGTGTGAATAAAAGAGGTGCTACCTGTCATGTAGCCTGGGATACTCAGTCTGGCAGAGGAGAGGAGAGGAGTCAGAGAATCAGTCGGCACCACTGACTCATATCATATCCTCAGTGGTCATATACTGAGAGAGAAGGAGAAAAAGGGGACAGCAGGGAGACCCATTCCATGGCCATGTTGCTCATTGACTCTCTCCACACTGAACACTGTCTCTCTCTCTCTCTCACACACACACACACACACACACACACACACACACACACACACACACACACACACACACACACACACACACACACACACACACACACACACACAGTCAGACAAACAGTCCTCTGTGTATGTGGGCCTTTCCCAAAACACACACACAACTCTGCGACGTGGCAGTCTGGAAAATAATCAAATAAACCACGTGTGTGTGTGAGAGAGAGAGCGAGAGAGAGAGCGAGAGAGAAAGAGAGATAAAAAGAGAGACGAGAGAGAGAGAGAGAGAGAGAGAGAGAGAGAGAGAGAGAGAGAGAGAGAGAGAGAGAGAGAGAGAGAGAGAGAGAGAGAGAGAGAGAGAGGAGTGAGAGAGAGAGAGAGAGAGGGAGTGAGAGAGGGTGTAATACAGCCCCTGCGTTTGGCGTAAGCAGAGGAAAATATGACACAGTGAACAACCCAACTCTCCCCCTCTTATTCCTACAAACAACATCATGCTGATGTCATCTCAGCCTTTGACCTGAGGAACAGACAGCAACATCCTCTTTATTCCTAAACTGTATAGGCCTACGATATAAATTATTCTGCTTTCCTTTTAGGCATTATAGCTGTAATACAATACAGTACAATTATACAGTACAATTATACAGTAAAATAAACATGAACAGAATATTTGCAACAGAATCTTTACAGCGTCTTTACCACAACGACCCAACCCAAAGCATCAGTAATAGACTGCAGCTGGAAGAAAAACCTCATGCCCTTTCTTGTCCTTGGCACACCTCTTTGTTTTTCCAACCCTACCTTAAATTTAGTAAGCTTTACCCTACGGGCTTTACCCTATTCCACGGTAACAGAGTGATGCTGAGACTCAGATTTTTCACTTTAAAATGTATGTCAAACAAAAACCAATGATTGCAAAGTTTAACAAACTATACAACTCTATGCACAAAGACTACATTTAACAATTTCCACAGAACATTTTACAAAAACACATTTACTTGAAGAACAGCGCAGATGCAAAGTTTGGTAACAGAATGACAGTTTGTACTGTTTGTTGCCAAACTTTGCATCTGCACTGTTCCTCAAGTAAATGTGTTTTTGTAAACCTTTCTGTGGAAATTGTTAAAAGTAGTTCTTATGCATAGAATTGTATAGTTTGTTTAACTTTGCAATAATTATTTTTTTGTTTGACATATACTGTATGTTAAAGTGAACTGTAGGGTACTGTGACATTAAAGTAACAATGTAAATTATAGGCGAGAGAATGTAGGCCTACTGTAAATATAAATTGCCTATTAAATGAATTTTGAGCCATAATCCAGAACAAGCCATTTTAGTTGTGAGTTTCAGGGCATCTTTTTAAGATATCATGGGAACTAACCATAAATAACTTCTTCTCTTTCCTTCCCTCTTTCCCTGAAAACCAGAAGTCCCCAGAAAGACAGATCAGAGGGCCTACAGCAGCCTGTAATTACAGAGGCCCATTAAAGGTCCTATTTTAAGCTCTACTCTCCTGCTCTATTTGGACTTCAGGGGCCTCTGTAGACAACGGTTTAGATATTTCCTCCCTATCTTATTGCAGAACAGCCAAAACTGACAGACTGTTTTCAGTTTATGGTTCACAGTTTAATGACTGTGTTTGGAAATGAAACAGAGTCTGACTTTCTTGCGTAATCCAGGCAATGTAGGCAATGTCACATATCGTACTTTGGCCTGCCTAGTAACGGTAACAATAATAAGCAGAATAGTTTAATATACACTACATTATGTCTTGAAGTTCAATTCAGTAAAACATAATCAGTTTTGACAGGCCTTTTTGTGTCAAAATATCAGACCTGGGTCCAAATACTATTTCAAATATCTCAATTACTTTCACATACATTCAAAGTAAGTATTCAGATATATTTTATTTGACAATACAAGTAGTTGAACATTTTAATGTATTTGGAAATACACTTGGAAAGTATTTGAAATACTTAAATACACTGATTCAAATACACTCCCATGTACAGTGAGGGAAAAAAGTATTTGATCCCCTGCTGATTTTGTACGTTTGCCCACTGACAAAGAAATGATCAGTCTATAATTTTAATGGTAGGTTTATTTGAACAGTGAGAGACAGAATAACATCAAAAAAATACAGAAAACCGCATGTCAAAAATGTTATAAATTAATTTGCATTTTAATGAGGGAAATAAGTATTTGACCCCCTCTCAATCAGAAAGATTTCTGGCTCCCAGGTGTCTTTTATACAGGTAACGAGCTGAGATTAGGAGCACACTCTTAAAGGGAGTGCTCCTAATCTCAGCTTGTTACCTGTAAAAAAGACACCTGTCCACAGAAGCTATCAATCAATCAGATTCCAAACTCTCCACCATGGCCAATACCAAAGAGCTCTCCAAGGATGTCAGGGACAAGATTGTAGACCTACACATGGCTGGAAAGGCTACAAGACCATCGCCAAGCAGCTTGGTGAGAAGGTGACAACAGTCGGTGCGATTATTCGCAAATGGAAGAAACACAAAATAACTGTCAATCTCCCTCGACCTGGGGCTCCATGCAAGATCTCACCTCGTGGAGTTGCAATGATCATGAGAACGGTGAGGAATCAGCCCAGAACTACACGGGAGGATCTTGTCAATGATCTCAAGGCAGCTGGGACCATAGTCACCAAGAAAACAACTGGTAACACACTACGCCGTGAAGGACTGAAATCCTGCAGCGCCCGCAAGGTCCCCCTGCTCAAGAAAGCACATATACATGTCCGTCTGAAGTTTGCCAATGAACATCTGAATGATTCAGAGGAGAACTGGGTGAAAGTGTTGTGGTCAGGTGAGACCAAAATCGAGCTCTTTGGCATCAACTCAACTCGCCGTGTTTGGAGGAGGAGGAATGCTGCCTATGACCCCAAGAACACCATCCCCACCGTCAAACATGGAGGTGGAAACATTATGCTTTGGCTGTGTTTTTCTGCTAAGGGGACAGGACAACTTCACCGCATCAAAGGGACGATGGACGGGGCCATGTACCGTCAAATCTTGGGTGAGAACCTCCTTCCCTCAGCCAGGGCATTGAAAATGGGTCGTGGATGGGTATTCCAGCATGACAATGACCCAAAACACACGGCCAAGGCAACAAAGGAGTGTCTCAAGAAGAAGCACATTAAGGTCCTGGAGTGGCCTAGCCAGTCTCCAGACCTTAATCCCATAGAAAATCTGTGGAGGGAGCTGAAGGTTCGAGTTGCCAAACGTCAGCCTCGAAACCTTAATGACTTGGAGAAGATCTGCAAGAGGAGTGGGACAAAATCCCTCCTGAGATGTGTGCAAACCTGGTGGCCAACTACAAGAAACGTCTGACCTCTGTGATTGCCAACAAGTGTTTTGCCACCAAGTACTAAGTCATGTTTTACAGAGGGGTCAAATACTTATTTCCCTCATTAAAATACAAATCAATTTATAACATTTTTGACATGCGTTTTTCTGGATTTTTGTTGTTGTTATTCTGTCTCTCACTGTTCAAATAAACCTACCATTAAAATTATAGACTGATCATTTCTTTGTCAGTGGGCAAACGTACAAAATCAGCAGGGGATCAAATACTTTTTTTCCCTCACTGTAGGTATTTGAAAATAGTATTTGAAAATCCTGTCAAATACAATTTGAATCCTCAAATAAAAGTACTTGTTTTAGGCTGTGTATTAGAACATATTTTAAATACCAGATACTCAATTACATATTTATTTGAACCAAGGTCTGCAAAATATACATTGACAAAAAATTACTCTGAATGAAAGCGGTGGTCCTTTGTTGAACATTCGGTAGCACTTTATATTACAGCACGGAATAAAGTGATTACATGGTAACAGTATGGTAACAAGTTATAGTTACTCACAATTAATTCATTCAGTAGTATTACCCAGACCTCTAAACTAATCGTCACCTCTGTCTTCCCAGCTCCACATCAAACATTTCCCAGTTCTTCACCCAGACAGACTCTCTCTCCAGTCTCCACAGACAGACTCTCTCTCCAGTCTCCACTGACAGACTCTCTCTCCAGTCTCCACTGACAGACTCTCTCTCCAGTCTCCACTGACAGAAGCCTTTGACGTACTAGAGGAGAGGTTTTTCCTAACTACTCGCCTACGTTGCGTTTACCATGCCTGTCTTGGAGTGTAATTGCCACCGGGATGCCAGGGGAAGGCCATATAAGGCTTTGCCCCTGACTGCCCAGCCTCAGCCCCAGCCTGCTGAGGCCTAACCCCAGCCCCAGCCCCAGCCCCTGCTCCAGCCCCAGCCCCTGCTCCAGCCCTAGCCCCTGCTCTAGCCCCTGCTCCCAGGCACAACCCCAGCCTCAGCCCACTGCTCACTGTGTACTGCACATGTCAAACACATTCCACAGAGGGCTGAGTGTCTGCGGGTTTTCACTCCTTCCTTGTACTTGATTGATGAATTAAGGTCACTAATTAGTAAGCAACTCCCCTCACCTGGTTGTCTATGTCTTAATTGAAAGGAAAAACCAGTAGACACTAGACCCTCCATGGAATGAGTTTGACACCCCTGGTGTATGGTAAGTGCAGCATCAGTGAACACTAGGCAGCCAAGCAGCCAGGGCCAGACACACTCAGCTCTCCCACTCACAGTGACCCAGTCATGGGGAAAGAGAGCCAGTGGGCTGGAGTAAGCAGTTCCTGTAAACAGGAGGCCCATCAGGGTCAGCTTGTGTACAGACATTCACAGCAGGAAGTGACTTGACTAAAGGAGCTGCTGGACATAGTTCTCCGCTACACAATCTCCTTTGTATAGACCTAGTGTGGCATTTCCTCAGGGTAGGGCAGAGCTATGAATCAAGTGTGCTGTGGTGCAGATCAGGGGGTTTGAGCAAGCCCACAGTACATTGATGGTTAGAGTGCAATCAGAAGCTTTGAACAAGCAGCAAAGGCATATGTGGGAGATAATTGATCACACACAAAATCATACTCTCGACACAATTTACTTTCACCTTTACTCACCTTTCTACATTTGATTTGGCAGACCCAAAAGCTCTTGGTATGTTGGCTGTGTCATCTTCTAGTGCCCTCTTTTGGATAAATAACAAAGTACAGTACCTTGACAATCATGAATGAATTCTGTGCTTGACAGACATGTCTGAAGAAAGGCCCATACTAAAACAATCTATTGCCTTTAGACAACAAAGGCTTTTGTTAAAGATAAAACTAACCCCGGGAATTATGTCATACAACTGACACTACCAACTGAGAAGCAAACTTCAAGCAACGTTTACCATGAGGTGAGACTAAAAACCACCTGTTCTGAACACACAAGGCTACAAGCCAGCGGGCAAATCTATTCAAAGTGGTCAAAAGCGTTTCTTCCCCAATAGGACTTCTACATCATTAACAGTAAGCCTAGATGTCAATCGGTGTTTAGTGTAAATCCCATGTCACAATTTTGAGTTAAAGATGCAGTCTGGGATCTTAAGCACAACACATTTGTAACATATTGTACGAATTGGATTCCTAACATATTATACGAATTGCAAAAAAAATTAAACAACATATCATACGAAATGGATGACGTAATACACAACTGGATGACGTAGTACCCAAAAAACGGGGACCCATTTTGGCTCGTGAGCACCACTTTCAAAACTACTGTCTGAAATTATACAAAAGTTCTAGAGTATCACTTTAATGTTTGTCACGGTTTCGGCCGAGGCTGCTCCTTCTCCTTGTTCGGGCAGGCTTCGGCGGTCGTCGTCCCCGGAGTACTAGCTGCCACCGTTCGTTGTGTCTGTGTGTGTTTGGTTTGGTCTGATTTGTTACACCTGTTGCTCATTTCGTCTTGATTATGTGTCCTTTAAGTTCTCGTTGTTTCTGTCTTGTGGTTGTGTGTAGTTGTTCTATGTCAGCAGGTGTTGCCAGTCAGTTTGTGCTCTATGTTATTAGAGAGTCTGCACGTTGTGCGTTTGTTGTACTTTTACGCTGAGTGCGTTTATTTTTCCCTTGTTCAACCGGCTCTGTTTATAGCCGTTGTTTCTGTGGACTTTATTAAAGTGTTTTTGGACTTACATCTGCATCCTGCAATTGATTCCACACCACACCTACGCCCGGCCTTGACAGAACTACACACCATTTATGGAATCAGCAGGAGCAGCAGCAGCAACCGAGTCATGGGAGGAGCGCGTCCGCGGACAGGATGACAGGATAGCCCAGATCACCAACGCATTACAAGGAGTAATGAATACCCTGCATCGCCTGGAGACCAGTTGGGCACCCACGCCTCCTCCCACAGTACCACCAGCACCGGTCAGTCCCTTAGTCCACGCTCCGGAACCCAGTGGGATTCGGCTCTCGCTCCCGAGGGCGTATGATGGTACCGCTGCCGGGTGTCAAGGTTTCCTCCTACAAGTAGAACTCTACCTCGCCACCGTACACCCGGTGCCCTCGGGACACGAGAGCGTTTCCGCCCTCATCTCCTGTCTCACCGGCAAGGCTTTGGAGTGGGCCAACGCCGAATGGAGGAGAATAGACCCCGCGACGATCACCTATGCGGAGTTCTCCCGTCGCTTCAGGGCTGTATTCGACCATCCACCTGAGGGGAAGGCGGCGGGAGAACGTCTATTCTACCTCCGACAGGGGAAGAGGAGCGCACAGGATTTTGCACTGGAGTTCCGGACTCTAGCGGCAGACGCAGGGTGGAATGAGCGGGCCCTCATAGACCACTTCCGCTGCAGCCTACGGGAGGACGTCCGTCGTGAGTTGGCCTGCAGGGACACCACCCTCACGTTTGACCAGTTAGTTGACATGGCCATTCGCCTCGACACCCTGTTGGCCACCCGCGGACGTCCTGAGTGGGGGTCGTCCATTCCACCCTCCAGCACCTCCGAGCCTAGTCCTATGGAGCTCGGGGGTGCTGGCGCTAGAGAGGAGAGGAGAAGGAGCCCCAGGGGAACCAACCCCTGTACCTACTGTGGCCGTGGAGGACACACTGCGGCCAGGTGCTGGGGGGGGTCTCCTAGGGGGAGAGACGGCAGGCCACGCTCTGGGGAGTCCCTCCAGGTGAGTAGGCGCCCCACTTACCCAGAGCTCTCTGTTGATCACCTAACCATACCTGTTTGCTTCCCACAGGTTGCACCTCATTCCCAGCATAAGGCGCTAGTAGATTCAGGCGCAGCTGGGAATTTTATAGATCGGCGATTTTGTGCTGAGTTAGGGATTCCCCTCCTTCCAGTCAGTAGTCCCTTCCCTGTACATGCTTTAGATAGCCGTCCGTTGGGATCGGGGTTGATTAGGGAGGTCACAGCTCCACTTAGGATGGGGATGCAGGAGGGTCATGAGGAGACTATTCAGCTATATCTTATAGACTCTCCTGCGTATCCGGTGGTGCTGGGGCTTCCCTGGTTGATTACTCATAATCCCTCTATTTCGTGGCAACAGAGGGTTCTCAAGGAGTGGTCTGTCCAGTGTGTAGGGCGATGTCTGGGCGTTTCCGTAGGGGCGACCTCGGTGGAAAGTCCAAACGAACTGCCGGCATTGCACATTCCCCCCGAGTATGAGGATTTAGCAATTGTGTTTAGTAAAGCGAAGGCGACGCAATTGCCACCACATAGACGGGGGGATTGTGCGATAGACCTCCAGGTAGGAGCTGCGCTTCCACGGAGCCATGTGTATCCTCTGTCTCAAGAGGAGAAGAGAGCTATGGAGACTTACATAGCCGAGTCTCTGAGACAGGGATACATACGGCCCTCCACTTCCCCTGCGTCCTCGAGTTTCTTTTTTGTGAAGAAAAAGGATGGAGGTTTGCGCCCGTGTATTGATTACCGCAGTCTCAATCAGATTACTGTGAAATACAGTTATCCACTCCCTCTGATTGCGACTATGACGGAGTCTTTACACGGGGCGCGTTTCTTCACAAAATTGGATCTCAGGAGCGCATACAACTTGGTGCGTATTAGGGAGGGAGACGAATGGAAGACAGCATTTAGTACCACCTCGGGTCATTACGAGTATCTCGTCATGCCATACGGGTTAATGAATGCTCCTTCAGTCTTCCAATCCTTCGTTGATGAGATCTTCCGGGATATGCAGGGAGTGGTCGTGTACATTGACGACATTCTAGTGTATTCTTCTACCCGAGCCGAGCATGTAGCCCTGGTGCGCCGAGTATTGAGGAGATTGTTGGAGCATGATCTGTATGTCAAGGCAGAGAAATGTCTGTTTTTCCAGGAGTCTGTCTCCTTTTTGGGTTATCAGTTGTCTGCGTCAGGGGTTAAGATGGAGGTTGACCGTGTGTCGGCCGTGCGTAATTGGCAAACTCCAACTACTGTTAAAGAGGTGCAGCGGTTCTTGGGTTTTGCGAATTACTACAGGAGGTTTATCTGGGGTTTTGGACAGGTGGCAGCTCCCATAACGTCTCTACTAAAGGGAGGTCCGGTGCGCTTGCAGTGGTCTGCTGAGGCGGATAGGGCTTTTGGGAGACTGAAGGACCTGTTTACCTCGGCGCCGGTGTTGGCGCATCCGGATCCCGCACTCCCATTCCAGGTCGAGGTAGACGCGTCTGAAGCCGGTATAGGGGCCGTGCTCTCGCAACGATCTGGCACGCCCCTGAAACTCTGCCCCTGTGCTTTTTACTCTAAAAAGCTCAGTCCGGCGGAGCGAAATTATGACGTGGGGGACGGGGAGCTGCTAGCCGTGGTCCAGGCCCTAAAGGTGTGGAGGCATTGGATAGAGGGGGCTCAACACCCTTTCCTCATTTTGACAGACCACCGAAACCTGGAGTACATCCGGGCAGCTAGGAGACTGAACCCTCGCCAGGCCAGGTGGAATATGTTTCTGGCCCGGTTCGTTTTTAAGATCACGTACATCCCTGGGTCCCAGAATGGTAAGGCAGATGCTCTGTCCCGGCGGTATGACACGGAGGAGAGGTCCGTTGAGCCCACGCCCATACTCCCGCCGTCTTGCCTGGTGGCACCGGTGGTGTGGGAGGTCGATTCCGAAATCGAGCGGGCGTTGCGTACCGATCCTAGCCCTCCACAGTGTCCTGTGGGTCGGACGTACGTGCCGTTCGAGGTTCGGGATCGACTTATATATTGGGCTCACACGTCACCCTCCTCTGGACATCCAGGGATTGGCCGGACGGTGCACTGCCTTAGCACTAAGTACTGGTGGCCAACGTTAGCCAGGGATGTGAGGGTTTATGTTTCCTCCTGTTCGGTATGTGCCCAGTGTAAGGCACCCAGACATTTGCCCAGGGGTAAGTTACAACCCCTGCCCATTCCACAACGACCCTGGTCTCACCTCTCGGTGGATTTCGTTACTGATCTTCCCCTCTCCCAGGGAAATACCACCATCCTGGTCGTTGTGGATCGGTTCTCGAAGGCCTGTCGTCTCCTTCCCATGCCGGGTCTTCCCACTGCCCTACAGACCGCTGAGGCACTATTCACTCACGTCTTCCGGCATTACGGGGTACCCGAGGATATAGTGTCTGATCGAGGCCCCCAGTTTACCTCTCGAGTCTGGAGAGCGTTCATGGAGCGCTTGGGGGTCTCGGTGAGCCTTACCTCAGGGGTACCACCCGGAGAGCAATGGGCAGGTTGAACGAGTAAACCAGGATGTGGGTAGGTTTCTGAGGTCGTATTGCCAGGGCCGGCCGGAGGAGTGGGCGAGATATGTTCCCTGGGCCGAGATGGCACAGAACTCTCTCCGCCACTCCTCCACTAAACTAACCCCTTTTCAGTGTGTGTTATGGTACCAGCCGGTTCTGGCACCTTGGCATGAGAGCCAGATCGAGGCCCCTGCGGTGGATGAGTGGGTGCGGCGCTCGGAGGAGACGTGGAACGCTGCTCACGTACATCTGCAGCGGGCCATCCGTCGACACAAGGCGAGCGCCGATCTCCACCGCAGTGAGGGACCGGTGTGCGCACCGGGAGATCGAGTCTGGCTCTCGACCAGAAACCTGCCCCTCCGCCTGCCCTGCCGGAAGCTGGGTCGGCGGTTTGTGGGGCCTTTTAAAGTCCTGAGGAGGTTGAACGAGGTGTGTTACAGATTACAACTTCCTATTGAGTATAAGAATATTAACCCCTTGTTCCATGTGTCTCTCCTCAGGCCGGTGGTAGCTGGTCCACTCCAGGAGTGTGAGATAGCAGAGACTCCTCCGCCCCCGCTGGACATCGAGGGGGCTCCGGCGTACACAGTTCGGTCCATCCTGGATTCGAGACGCCGGATGGGGGGTCTCCAATATCTCGTGGAGTGGGAGGGGTACGGTCCGGAGGAGCGGTGCTGGGTGCCGAGGAGAGATATCTTAGACCCGTCTCTTCTGACTGAGTTCCATCGTGGTCATCCCACGCGCCCTGCTCCGCGTCCTCCTGGTCGTCCCCGAGGCCGGGGTCGGCGCACGGCTGGAGCCGCGCGTCAAGGGGGGGGGGGGGGGGGGGTACTGTCACTGTTTCGGCCGAGGCTGCTCCTTCTCCTTGTTCGGGCAGGCTTCGGCGGTCGTCGTCCCCGGAGTACTAGCTGCCACCGTTCGTTGTGTCTGTGTGTGTTTGGTTTGGTCTGATTTGTTACACCTGTTGTTCATTTCGTCTTGATTATGTGTCCTTTAAGTTCTCGTTGTTTCTGTCTTGTGGTTGTGTGTAGTTGTTCTATGTCAGCAGGTGTTGCCAGTCAGTTTGTGCTCTATGCTATTAGAAAGTCCGCACGTTGTGCGTTTGTTGTACTTTTACGCTGAGTGCGTTTATTTTTCCCTTGTTCAACCGGCTCTGTTTATAGCCGTTGTTTCTGTGGACTTTATTAAAGTGTTTTTGGACTTACATCTGCATCCTGCAATTGATTCCACACCACACCTACGCCCGGCCTTGACAATGTTATGTGAGCGTTACTAACCCATTGATCAAAATGTTGTTCATTGTTGTTCTGGCCATTCTCCACTCCGACTCCTAATTGGTCAATGGTCACTGCGGGCATAGGGAGGATCTCAACTGCATACTCCTCGAGTCCTCTCTACTTGCCTCCTTCTCAAAACCCATTGGAGGAGAAGGTCAGAGGTGAGGGACCTCTGGCTTTCTCATCCAATGGGTTTTGAGAAGGAGACGAGGATAAAGGAAAGAGAACAAGAGGAGCATGCAATTGAGATATTCCCATGGGATACTGCCAGAGCAATAAACAGGTGCGTAGTTCTAAATTTACCACTAGATGGAGGCATTTACATACATTTTATCATGTTAAAACCACGTGTCTGTTAGAGAAGAAATGGTTTACTCGCTCAATCACAGAGTATCTTTGACTGAACATGTCTAGTAGTTAGATAGTAATATTTCATTGAACTAGTAAATCTGGGACTTTTAAGATTAACTTGCCAATATGACAAATAACGCTCCTCCTTGCCATTACAAAGCAGTGCAGACAGGAGCTGACAATGAACAACAGATGGAAATTATAGTGTTAGCCAGTATTAATATGTTTCACGAGATCTAATTCAGAGAAGAGTTGTTGATAACATAACACAGCCTGGAGAATAAATTATGCAAAAGATGAAGGATTGGGAATCTAGGAGAGGTCTAAATGTCACTGGATCATATTGGTTCTCATTGTTTTCTTAAATTAAATGGAACCTATATTTCAGCATACAACACATAAGAGAATATCATGACAAAAGTAACACGTCTACATCATAGCTGTGATTTATCAGTTGGTAACTGTCGACATGATGTCTGTTGCCCTAGATCGATGCATGAAGAATGTCTACTACCCAGATGCAATTTCTCTATCTCTCTCTCACACACACACACACACACACACACACACACCTCCAGATGAATGATGGGGACCAGGGCACTTCATTAAAAGCCTGCTGTTAGACAGACCGTGATTGCCAGCTGTGATTTCCACCTTCAATTGGTTTTAACCTTTTCAAATGTACAGAGCCCATTTAATTTTAATCACAATTGATGAGATGGCATAGAAATTAATTAAGTCACATTGTTGTTGTCTTGTCTGGTGTTGTTTTTCTCCTGCTCCATCTCTCTCTCTCTCACTCTCTATCTCTCTTTCTCACTCTGTTCTGCATCCATTCCAACCTGTCTGGTTAGATTGCAGGCGATCAGTGTTTGTAATCAGGTTTGGTCTCCTCTCCTGTAGAGCTGTGGCTGGTCATTGGGGCTGTGGCTGGACCGAGCGGTCAGACAGATGAGAGGCCTCAGTGCTGGCCAGAGCCATAAAGAAAAGGTCATCCCAGACAGCAACAACAGGCTAATTGACACGCTGCAATTGAATGGCTTTTATTTATCTCATCATGAAGGTATGAGACGTCAGATGTGTGTGTGTTCTCATTTGTGCCGACGGCTCTATAATACAGACAACAAACACTGAAAGATGAACTTATGTGTGTTTCATGCTTTTCTTGCCACATAGTGCCCTCTAAGCTCATCACTAAGCTAAGGATCCTGGGACTAAACACCTCCCTCTGCAACTGGATCCTGGACTTCCTGACGGGCCGCCCCCAGGTGGTAAGGGTAGGTAACAACACATCTGCCACACTGATCCTCAACACGGGGGCCCCTCAGGGGTGCGTGCTCAGTCCTCTCCTGTACTCTGTTCACCCATGACTGCATGGCCAGGCACGACTCCAACACCATCATTAAGTTTGCCGACGACACAACAGTGGTAGGCCTGATCACCGACAACGATGAGACAGCCTATAGGGAGGAGGTCAGAGACCTGGCCGTGTGGTGCCAGGACAACAACCTCTCCCTCAACGTGACCAAGACAAAGGAGATGATTGTGGACTACAGGAAAAATAAGAGGACTAAGCACGCCCCCATTCTCATCGACGGGGCTGTAGTGGAACAGGTTGAGAGCTTCAAGTTCCTTGGTGTCCACATCACCAACGAACTATCATGGTCCAAACACACCAAGACAGTCGTGAAGAGGGCACGACAAAGCCTATTCCCCCTCAGGAGACTGAAAAGATTTGGCATGGGTCCTCAGATCCTCAAAAAATTCTACAGCTGCACCATCGAGAGCATCCTGACTGGTTGCATCACCGCCTGGTATGGCAACTGCTTGGCCTCCGACCGCAAGGCACTACAGCTTCCTGCCATCCAGGACCTCTATACCAGGCGGTGTCAGAGGAAGGCCCTCAAAATTGTCAAAGACTCCAGCCACCCTAGTCATAGACTGTTCTCTCTGCTGCCGCACGGCAAGCGGTACCGGAGCGCCAAGTCTAGGTCCAAAAGACTTCTCAACAGCTTCTACCCCCAAGCCATAAGACTCCTGAACAGCTAATCATGGCTACCCGGACTATTTGCACTGCCCCCCCACCCCATCCTTTTTACGCTGCTGCTACTCTGTTAATTATTTATGCATAGTCACTTTAACTCTACCCACATGTACATATTACCTCAACTAGCCGGTGCCCCCGCACATTGACTCTGCAACGGTACCCCCCTGTATATATAGCCTCCCTACTGTTACTTTATTTTACTTCTGCTCTTTTTTTTCTCAACACTTTTTTTGTTGTTGTTTTATTTTTACTTTTTTTGTTAAAAATAAATGCACTGTTGGTTAAGGGCTGTAAGTAAGCATTTCACTGTAATGTCTGCACCTGTTGTATTCGGCGCATGTGACCAATAACATTTGATTTGATTTGATTTGATTTAGAGGTTCCCACTAAGAATATATGTGCAGAGTGGCTCTCAATCAATGTAGATGGATGGTATACACTGTAAGTAGTAGGACTCTCCCTTGATTGTAAAAGACAGTGACCAAGTGTCTATCTGAGTGTATACACGTGTTGATTCATGTATTGATATTTAAGATAGATAGTAGGAGGTGCTGTACATCTATGCCCCCTTGCAGAGTCCACCCCCCCCCCCCCAGTCAGGCATTGCACAAAAAGGTGTGACATAGAGTCACCAAAAAAATTATTGGCCCCCTTGATGAAGATGAGCAAAAAATACTGTACAAAATAAATATTACAAATACTGAGCTATATTGTATGCTCAACAAACATTCAAAAATGATATACATTTTTACTAATACAATTGCTCCGGAAATAGATTTTGTTTAACCAAAAACGTAATACAAAAATTATCTAAAATATTTTTGGGAGCATTCAAAACATTAAGAACACCTGCTGTTTTCATGACAGCCTTTTTTTTCTCCAATAATTGTGGAGTTGACTGTATCTGTAGGGTCTTCTTGCTCTTCCAGCTGACACCCAGTCACCCTTGGCTGTAGCATGGCTGACCCTGGCACAGTTCCCCCAGTTTACTGTTTAGCCCCCTGGGAGTGTCAGGGAGTGCCTCAACACCACATTGTTAGCATTTCCTAGTTCCTCCAGTTAGCTTAAACTGCCAGATGAAACTTTGTTGATTTTCTCAATTATATTGCTTTCTCCGAAAGTTTGACGGTTTTCTAGAATAATAACAAAGTTCTGGGCAAAGAAAAACATTTTGGGAGAAAGTTTTGAACATCAATGGCCAACCAACCGATATTTGGTTGTGCACGTTTGTTTTCCAACTCATTGTATAATTTCACATCCCTGGGATGGAGTGTGTGTGATTTGCTTCCAGACATCTGTTTGGAGCGGGATAGAGGGTTTTCATGAGCTCTAGTACAAGTGTGGGTCAGCTTGATCTTTGATTGAAAAAGAGAATCCTTAATGGCGTGAAAGTGGCCAGAGCAGGTGGGAGACAGTTGGGACAGGAAGGTTTATTACATAGGCTAGTTATTGGTTTGCTACGAAATCAATAACTAGCTTACAGATATTGTTGCACTCGCTTTGTCTAGGGATCCTAGGCCTAGTTACATGGTCTGTAACCTGAATGAATGTGTGCAATCAACGTATGCGCCTAGGTGTTGAAGCTACATGTGCCCAGGGAGACAGCAACCTAACCTTGGTCCAGGGCCAGCTCTGTCTACCTTGACCTCTTGGTTAGCCAGTCATAGCGGATTATTATTTGTTCACATGGTGAGGAAACATAAATATGTATAAAAAGGAAACTACAGGCCCAAACTAAAAAGACTACAAAACCAACAAAAGGCCTCCTGCCCACCAAACCAACCAGCAGCCTCATGGCTCTCCAAGCTGGCACTCTGACTGATTACTGATTACATGTCTGATTACTGAGCACAGACATAGGTCGCCTTTCCCTGCTCAGACGTTGCATGCATCAACCAATGGTTGCATGCCACGTCATCGACTGTGTCAGTCGGGCACCTTGGTCCATTTTTGGTGGGATCTTCTGTCACGGTCGTTGAGAGACGGGTCAGACCAAGGTGCAGCGTGGTATGCGAACATGTTTATTAAACTGAATACACACTGACAAAACAACAAAAGGCAACGCGACGTCGGAAGGCTATACACAAACAAGCCAAACTCACCGAAACACAAACAAGATCCCACAACCCAGGCAGGAAAACTGGCTGCCTAAGTATGATCCCCAATCAGAGACAACGAGCGACAGCTGCCTCTGATTGGGAATCCTACCCGGCCAAACATAGAAATACAAATCCTAGACTCTAAACATAGAATCTAAACAGAAAACTCACACCCTGACCCAACCAACAAGAGTTCTCTCGATCAGGGCATGACACACTGCCCCTCAGTGTCATTCTAACTTACTTTTTGTTATGTTTTATTTTGACTTAATTTTTTTACTTTTATCTTTGACCTTCATTCTGTCCCCCGCCCAGCAACTCCACTCCCACTTGTCTCCAATTCTACATCCCAACCCTCAGCCCATCCCACCTATCTCTGCTGGCTACCCTCTTCGGAGTTCTACGCACCATATATCTTTCAACTACGCTGTGATTTTTAACATACAATTTGAATCTATCTAATCGAATAGAATCCACAGATTGCGAGTTGAAGATAAATACTTTTACTACGAGTATTAGTATATTAGTGTATATGACTGACCTGGTCTCTCCAGATCTCCCAACAATACTATTTCTAGGGTCAATTTTAGATCAATGTTATGCATTTTCAGCCATTCCTGCACCTGAGACCTGAAACAGGCTACCTGAGGGCAATCCCAAAACAAATGGTCTATTGATTCTGTATCCTCACAACAAAATCTGCAGAGCTGCAATGATTGTATGCCCCAAATAGTCAACATTTTGTTGGTGGCAAGAATTCTGTACAATAATTTTAGCTGAAAAGCACGAAGTCTTGAATCTTATGTCAACTCGTACACCCTGTACCATGGAATCGGTACATCAAAAATCTCTTCCCAACTATTTTGCAATCTGTATGGCATAGCTGTCAACATCCTGGTCCTCAAATGAAACTGGTATACTTTCCTATTTATGCTATTTTTATTCCTCCACCAGTTTTGATCCTTTATATTGGGCAGACAGACCAGTTCCCTACCTCCTCCTGCTGCCACCTGCCTCCTCCATTTCTGGGGTAATGCTGTTATAAATTGGTTGTAATCTTGGATTTAGCAGACCATCCCATACAATTCTGATAACTCCATGAAAGACATAACTCTACCATTCCAATTTACAATATCATTTAAAAACAAAATACCCTTTTCAAACATATTTTCCATAAATACAGGTATTTTATCAACCAGCACATTTGAATTCAGCCATATTATTTGTTGCAATATTTGTTCTATCTTTTCAAGAGGATGAAATGGACATTGTAGCCAGCTCTGCAATGCTTGTTTGAAAAAGAGAGATACTTTGAAAAAAGTTTAATTTTCAATTAATCGAAAATGAGACATGGCAATCTGCACAAAGGCAGAAAGGCCATTTTTAAACAATGGATGAGCTTTTCTTAGTAATCTACTTGAGAACCATTTAGGGTTCAAGTAAAAGTTTTGGATAAGAGAAGCTTTTAGAGAGAGGTTTAGTGCTTTTAGATTTAATAATCTCAACCCACCTAGTTCATATTCATTATATAGATAGGCACGCTTTATCTTGTCTGGTTTAGCATCCCAAATAAAGTGAAATATTTTTGCTCATATAATTTGAAAAATGAATCATCAGGAGCAGGCAGCACCATAAGTAAGTGAGTAAACTGAGATATGACTAAGGAGTTAATCAGGGCAATTGTTCCATAAATAGATAGGTATTTACCTCTCCATGGTTGCAGGATCTTGTCTATTTTTACAAGTTTTCTATTGAAATTCATTGTGGAGAGCTCATTTATATATTTTGTGATAGTATGTCTACTTCACCGTCAGCCCATGTTATAGGTAAACTGCAGGGTAATGTAAAAGTTGTATTTTTTAAAGATCCAATACGTAATATTGTACACTTATCATAATTAGGCTTTAGTACAGAGAGTCCAGAAAGGTTATCTAGATCTTCAATGATACATTGCAGGGATCTAGCTTGCGGACTTAATATGAAACTTGAGTCATCGGCATACATGGACACCTTTGTTTTTAAGCCTTGGATTTCTAATCCTCTAATGTTGTTATTTGATCTGATTTTAATAGCTAGCCTTTCGTTGGCCATAACGAATACATATGGTGACAATTCAAAACTCTCTGAGAAGTAGCCACTATTTACTATTTTACACCTGGGGTTGCTATACTTTACTTTTACCCATTTTATAAGAGAAAAAGAGAAAAAATACAGGCATTTATAAATAACATTCAGTCTTACTTTATTAAAGGCCTTTTCAAAATCCACTATAAATACCAGGCCTGGCTTCTTAGATGTTTCATGTTGTTCTATTATTTCGAGTAGTTGTCGTATATTATCACCAATGTTTCGTCCATGTAAAAAACCTGTCTGATCAGGATGAACAATACCTTGTAAAACCTTTTAAATTCTGAGTGCTATGCATTTCGCTAGTATTTTTGCATCACAACATTGAAGTGTAAGAGGCCTCCAGTTTTTTAGATAGACTGGATCTTTATATTTGCCATCTGGGTCTTGTTTTAATAATAGTGAAATCAGACCTTCCTGATTAGTACCTGACAGACTACCATTTCTATAGGAGTAATTAAAACAAGCTAACAATGGAGCTTTGAGTATGTCAAAAACGGCTTGATATATCTCTACCGGTATGCCATCAGGCCCGGGGTTTTTACAGACTGAAATGATTTAATAGCCTCAAAAAGTTTCAGTACATTTGTTAATTTTCAAATTGTTTTATTATTTGGAAAGAATTCCTTACAGTAATCGTCATTCAGAGGGTGAGGATGAAACGGAAAAGAGAAAATCTGCTTAAAATATTTAGCTTCCTCTTTTAAAATATCATTTGGAGAATCATAGATGACTCCGTCTTTTGTAACGAGTTTCTGCTAATTCTTTTAGGTAGCATTCCTGTGTTGGAGATTCAGGAAGAATTTGGTGCATTTTTCTCCATATTCCATCCAGTTTGCTTTATTTTTGTAATAGATTACATTAGATCGTTCTTGAATAAGTTCCTCCAGTTCCTTTTGTTTTTCCTCTGACTTATTTTGTATCTCTGTAGTATAGTTTTTATTGCTATCTACCTGTACTATTAGTTCATGTATTTCCCTTGTTAGTCTTGTCTCTTTAGACAGAAATTGCTTTTTTATTATTGATGAATATTGAATTGAATGACCGCTGAAGGTACATTTAAAGGTATCCCAAACAATAATGGGATTTGCTGAACCTATATTGTACTGGAAAAATTCAGTTATAAATTATTTTGTCTTAGTTAAAAATAAATTGTCCTCCAGTAAACTTTGATTAAATTTCCAATATCCCTGTCCACGTGGAAATTCTATAAGAGTTATGTGAAGGCCAATTAGATGATGATCCGATCACATTCTGTCTCCTATGAATACATTTTAAACCTTTGGTGCAAGAGCGAAAGAGACAAGAAAGTAGTCAAGTCTCCTCCATGTATATTGCACTAGGTCAGGGTTTTTTAGTCTCCAAATATCCACTATTTCTAATGCATCCATAATATTTGTGATTTCCTTAAGGGCACAGTGATGATAGTTTGTAGAGTGATTTCCTTTATGGTCCATTTAGGTACGTAACACTGTGTTATAGTCTCCCACCATAATGATTTGATCGTTTGTTGCCTGTAAGTTCAATACATTTGTATAAATATTTTTGAAGAAGTATGGATTAATGAGCCAAATCTGTTTTTCATCCACTTTCATATTCAAAAAGATCCACCTTCCTTGCGAATCATTCCTGACTATTTGCACATTCAGATCCACATTTTTGTTAATTATTATCATCACATCTTTTGAGTTCCTTTGTCCATGACAGAAAATTATTTCACCACCCCATTCCTTTTTCCACACAACTTCATCTAAGGATGTAGAGTGAGTTTCCTGTAAACAGTATATATTTATATTCCTTTTCTTATAGCCACTTAAAGTAAAAGGCACATGACAGCCCGCTTGGAGTTTGCCAAAAGGACTCTCAGACCATGAGAAACAAGATTCTCTGGTCTGATGAAACCAAAATGGAACTCTTTGGCCTGAATGCCAAGCGTCACGTCTGGAGGAAACCTGGCACCATCCCTACGGTGAAGCATGGTGGTGGCAGCATCATGCTGTGGGGATGTTTTTTAACGGCAGGGACTGGGAGACTAGTCAGGATCGAGGGAAAGATGAATGGAGCAAAGTATAGAGAGAATCTTGATGAAAACCTGCTCCAGAGCGCTCAGTACCTCAGACTGGAGCGAAGGTTCACCTTCCAACAGGACAACGACCCTAAGCACACAGCCAAGACAACGCAGGCTTCAGGACAAGTCTCTGAATGTCCTTGAGTGGCCCAGCCAGAGCCTGGACTTGAACCCGATCTCTGGAGAGACCTGAAAATAGCTGTGCAGCGACACTCCCCATCCAACCTGACAGAGCTTGAGAGGATCTGCAGAGGAGAATGGGAAAAACTCCCCAAATACAGGTGTGCCAAGCTTGTAGCATCATACCCAAGAAGACTTGAGGCTGTAATCGCTGCCAAATGTGCTTCAACAAAGTACAGAGTAAAGGGTCTGAATACTTATGTAAATGTGATATTTCCAAATTCTCAAAACCTGTTTTTGCTTTGTCATTATGGGATATTGTGTGTAGATTGATGAGGGGAAAAAAGGCTGTAAAGTAACAAAATGTGGAAAAAGTCAAGGGGTCTGAATACTTTCCGAATGCACTGTACATGCACTAGGTCTCATCCAGCACATCGTCTGCTTCCATAGATCAGGGCCTCAATTAATAAAATGTGCTCAGCGTACGGTCAGTTCTTCAAAGTGAGGACATACAATTTAGAACATGTGTATACTCATTTATATACAATAAATCACACATAAATTAATACAGTATAACACATTTCATTTATAAATCTAATTCAAAATCTAAAGAAAATGCAAATGTTCAAGTCATGTTCTGTTAATAAATTAAAATCAATGCATGAGAACATTTTAGAAATTAGAATTCTATGAACAAGATGTTCAAACCCAACCTAACCACCCACTGTTACTTTCCCACCCACTCCCACATGAAAAAAATACTATAGTGTACTGTATACTATGTTAGGAATACTATAGTATTCACTGTAGTGTTTTTGCGGACTTTACTGTAGTATTCGCTAGGGTGTTTTTGCGGACTGATAATGTAGTAAAAAAATGGTGGTATATACTATAGTAATTACTGTAGGGTTTTTGTGGACATTAGTTGAGTATTTACTAAAGTGTTTTTGTTTTATTATCTTTGACATACAAGTGTGTGGGGGGGCTTTCTCCTTGAGGAAACCTATTGGAGAAATACTTAAAGAGCACATTTTCCATAACCTGTAGATAGGTAGGGCTGTGTTCTGAACGGAGAGTTCAGAGCTTCTGCTCTTTTCTATATCCTGTACGGAACACAATATGGTATATACTTGGCTTGTAGGTTTCTCACAAATTGGGATGGGGAGAGGAATGAGCAGGGTAAATGCAAATGAAATAATGTAGTATTTAATCTTGTAAAAAAAATGTGTTTTTGCGGACTGTAGTGTTTTTGCAGACATTTCTGTAGTATTTACTACAATGTTTTTTTGTGAATAATACTGTAGTATTTACTATAGTATTCTACAGTATACTACAAAATTCTATACTAAGTAGTACACATGATCGAGGGATACTACAGGCCTCCTGTAGCTCAGTTGGTAGAGCATAGCGCTTGCAACGCCAGGGTTGTGGGTTCGATTCCCACGGGGGGCCAGTATGAAAAATGTATGCATTCCCTAACTTTAAGTCACACTCACTAACTGTAAGTCGCTCTGGATAAGAGCGTCTGCTAAAAGGACTACCTTTTATTTTATGTAGTATCGTATTCTACATTATACTACAGTTTACTACATAATTCTATAGTAAGTACTGAAGTATTCTATAGTAAACTGTAGTATTTTTTCATGTGGGCTAAATCTATAAAGAAACATAAAGTGCTGTAGCCTAAGTTCATATTACAAGTTCATATGCCATATAACTTTGGCAATGCATTCAGTACAATGTGAAACATAAGAACGGCTCATTTAATTAAATCTCAAAAACATATTGAAAACAGTCTCAAATTGACCCACTCATCCTAGCTCACACAACATCTCTCCACTCTCTTGCCTGAGTCACTAGGACTGAGCCTGAATGGCCAGGCAGAGGTGGACCTGCCTCTGCTCTTTCCGGGGTTAAGCGACGGGGTTGTCCTCCAATGGCAGGGCAGGCCTGGAAGACGGAGAGCGGTGTGGACAGAGAGCACAGGGGTCCCTGGCTGGCTGTGGTCCTAGAGGAGGCTGGGGCCTTTCTGGACTGTTGTGAGAGACATTTCACGTTTCATCAGCCAAATCTGATCTGAGATCAGGATCTAGCTGGCTCATGGAGAGGAGAGGCCCCCGGGCAGAGGGAAGATGGAGGGGAGGAAGAGAGGGAGAGGGAGGGAGGGAGGGAGGGAGGGAGGGAGGGAGGCGGGTAGGCAGATGGATGGACGGATGCTGGTACACAGAGACAGATAGGCAGACAGGAACACACAGACAGACAGACAGACAGGCAGGGACACATACAGACATACAGACAGACAGACAGACAGACAGGCAGGCAGGGACACATATAGACAGGCAGACAGAGAGACAGACAGACAGACAGACAGACAGATACGCAGACAGTCAGACAGACAGGTAGGTAGGCAGGCAGGCAGGCAGACAGACAGACAGACAGACAGACAGACAGACAGACAGACAGACAGACAGACATACAGACAGACAGACATACAGACAGACAGACAGACAGACAGACAGACAGACAGACAGACAGACAGACAGACAGACAGACAGACAGACAGACAGACAGACAGACAGACAGACAGACAGACAGACAGACAGTCAGGCAGGCAGAAATGCAGAAAAACAGGCATGGAGGCAGGCAGACAGGCATGGAAGCAGACAGACAGGCTATCAGAACTGCTGTGGTTTTGACAGAAAAGTATGCCCCTGTAGAGACAACCAGAGCACCATAGAGCTGATCTAGTTCATCATCTCAATCCATCTCCAGTCACAGGTCATCTTCTAGGCTGTCAGCCAGGCACAACACTGGGCAGCATCTCCATCGAAGTGTAAGGAGGAAATACAGTATGTTACCTAAGGCCGTAAACCTATCCTGAGACGTCACTCCAACTGTTGCGTAATACTAGCCTGGAAACTAAACTGATATGTTTCACCAGTTTGTATTCCAGGCTATCTTTATACATTGATGTCAATGGAAGATGTGTATGAAAAATCATTTTATGTACAGTATGTTTAGATTCAGTCCTTGGTTAGTGCATGTTTTTCTATTGTCATTTATGCAGCCTTGTCAAATCTGTTAAGTCGCTTTAACTATGGAATTTAGATTTTTAATATGAATTGGCCTTTAAATTAATCAAAACATGAACTTTAGACAGATTTGGTCAGTATTGTTTGCCATCTGTTTGTCCTGGGTTCACCTATTCAAATGTAGTCTACCTTCACTACTCTCCTAAATGGGAGGAAATAAATCCAAGATGCAACAGAGGAAAACACCACTAATAACATATAACCCATCCATATAGGCCTAACCTCACTCTTTCCTTTACCATCACTTCAATTATTTAATCCTTACAAACAAAACGCCCCAAAACAGCCCTTTTAAGGTTTTATAAGAGAAGCCAGGAAAGCACTGGAGAGCTTTAAGGGGACATTCATTGACTTTAATGGGATGAACTGATCAACCATATCTAATAGAAATCGTTGCCCATGGCAAAAGCTGGTGTGTTATTTAATTACGTATGGAACACAATGCTTTTACCGCTTCTTAGAAAACTGTAATTCAATATATTTAGAAGAGAGAAGAAACAGATAAAGTTCAAATTAAAACATTTCTGAAATAAGTTTTATTTTCTTTCTTTAGGTAAAAGAAAAACCTATTTTTGAAAATATCGAAATAGAACAAAATAGAACGAAAATAGAATTGTCATTTTTAACTGTTCATACTTTCAAAAAATGTAATGGCTTCAATATGCAAAAAAATATGAATGAAAGCAAGTCTGTTCACACTTTTAAGTATCCCATTGAAAATTTGCATATAATAAAAAATCAATATATAATTGCGTGAGAAAGAGGCCTATTGCATTCTCTGTATCCTATGCTGCATTTACCACGGATTAAATTCAACGTGTAAATCAAATCAAATCAAATGTTACAGTGGGGAAAAAAAGTATTTAGTCAGCCACCAATTGTGCAAGTTCTCCCACTTAAAAAGATGAGAGAGGCCTGTAATTTTCATCATAGGTACATGTCAACTATGACAGACAAAATGAGGAAAAAAAATCCAGAAAATCACATTGTAGGATTTTTAATGAATTTATTTGCAAAGTATGGTGGAAAATAAGTATTTGGTCAATAACAAAAGTTTCTCAATACTTTGTTATATACCCTTTGTTGGCAATGACACAGGTCAAACGTTTTCTGTAAGTCTTCACAAGGTTTTCATACACTGTTGCTGGTATTTTGGCCCATTCCTCCATGCAGATCTTCTCTAGAGCAGTGATGTTTTGGGGCTGTCGCTGGGCAACACAGACTTTCAACTCCCTCCAAAGATTTTCTATGGGGTTGAGATCTGGAGACTGGCTAGGCCACTCCAGGACCTTGAAATGCTTCTTACGAAGCCACTCCTTCGTTGCCCGGGCGGTGTGTTTGGGATCATTGTCATGCTGAAAGACCCAGCCATGTTTCATCTTCAATGCCCTTGCTGATGGAAGGAGGTTTTCACTCAAAATCTCACGATACATGGCCCCATTCATTCTTTCCTTTACACGGATCAGTCGTCCTGGTCCCTTTGCAGAAAAACAGCCCCAAAGCATGATGTTTCCACCCCCATGCTTCACAGTAGGTATGGTGTTCTTTGGATGCAACTCAGCATTCTTTGTCCTCCAAACACGACGAGTTGAGTTTTTACCAAAAAGTTCTATTTTGGTTTCATCTGACCATATGACATTCTCCCAATCCTCTTCTGGATCATCCAAATGCACTCTAGCAAACTTCAGACGGGCCTGGACATGTACTGGCTTAAGCAGGGGGACACGTCTCGCACTGCAGGATTTGAGTCCCTGGCGGCGTAGTGTGTTACTGATGGTATGCTTTGTTACTTTGGTCCCAGCTCTCTGCAGGCCATTCACTAGGTCCCCCCGTGTGGTTCTGGGATTTTTGCTCACCGTTCTTGTGATCATTTTGACCCCACGGGGTGAGATCTTGCGTGGAGCCCCAGATCGAGGGAGATTATCAGTGGTCTTGTATGTCTTCCATTTCCTAATAATTGCTCCCACAGTTGATTTCTTCAAACCAAGCTGCTTACCTATTGCAGATTCAGTCTTCCCAGCCTGGTGCAGGTCTACAATTTTGTTTCTGGTGTCCTTTGACAGCTCTTTGGTCTTGGCCATAGTGGAGTTTGGAGTGTGACTGTTTGAGGTTGTGGACAGGTGTCTTTTATACTGATAACAAGTTCAAACAGGTGCCATTAATACAGGGAACGAGTGGAGGACAGAGGAGCCTCTTAAAGAAGAAGTTACAGGTCTGTGAGAGCCAGAAATCTTGCTTGTTTGTAGGTGACCAAATACTTATTTTCCACCATAATTTGCAAATAAATTCATTAAAAATCCTACAATGTGATTTTCAGGATTTTTTTTCTCAATTTGTCTGTCATAGTTGACGTGTACCTATGATGAAAATTACAGGCCTCTCTCATATTTTTGAGTGGGAGAACTTGCACAATTGGTGGCTGACTAAATACTTTTTTCCCCCACTGTATTTGCCACATGAGCCGAATACAACAGGTGTAGACATTACAGTGAAATGGTTACTTAACCAACAATGCAAAGTAAAACAAATAAAAAAAGTAAAATAACAGTAGGGAGGCTATATACAGGGGGGTACCGGTGCAGAGTCAATGTGTGGGGGCACCGGCTAGTCGAGGTAATTGAGGTAATATGTAAATGTGGGTAGAGTTAAAGTGACTATGCATAAATAATAAGCAGAGTAGCAGCAGCGTAAAAGAAGGGGATGGAGTGGGGTGGAGGGCAGTGCAAATTGTCCGGGTAGCCATGATTAGCTGTTCAGGAGTCATGATTAGCTGTTCACGGTACCGGTTGCCGTGCGGTAGCAGAGAGAACAGTCTATGACTAGGGTGGCTGGAGTCTTTGACAATTTTGAGGGCCTTCCTCCTTGTATGTACACTATATACAGTACATCCGGAAAGTATTCAGACCCCTTCACTTTTTCCACATTCTGTTACGTTACAGCCTTATTCTAAAATGGATTAAATAGTTTTCCCCCTTATTAATCTACACACAATACCCCATAATGACAAAGCAACAACAGGATGTTTTTTTTGTTGCAAATGTATTAAAAATAAAAACGGAAATATCACATTTACATAAGTATTCAGACCCTTTACTCAGTACTTTGTTGAAGGACCTTTGGCAGCGATTACAGGCTTTGAGTCTTTTTGGGTATGACGCTACAAGCTTGGCACACCTGTATTTGGGATGTTTCTCCCATTCTTCTCTGCAGATCCTCTCAAGCTCTGTCAGGTTGGATGGGGAGCATCGCTGCACAGCTATTTTCAGGTCACTCCAGAGATGTTAGATCGGGTTCAAGTCCGGGCTCTGGCTGGGCCACTCATGGACATTCAGAGACTTGTCCAGATCTGTGCCTCGACACAATCCTGTCTCAGAGCTCTACGGACAATTCCTTCGACATCATGGCTTGGTTTTTGCTCTGACATGCACTGTCAAATGTGGGACCTTATATAGACAGGTGTGTGCCTTTCCAAATCATGTCCAATCAATTGAATTTACCCCAGGTGGACTCCAATCAAGTTGTAGAAACATCTCAAGGATGATCAATGGAATCAGGATGCACCTGAGCTCAATTTTGAGTCTCATAGCAAGGGTCTGAATACTCATGTAAATAAGATTTTTCTGTTTTTTTATTTTTAATACATTTGCAAACATTTCTAAAAACCTGTTTTTGCTTTTTCATTATGGGGTATTGTGTGTAGATTGATGAAGGGAAAAAAATAATTTCATCAATTTTAGAATAAGGCTGTAACGTAATAAAATGTGGAAAATGTCAAGGGGTTTGAATACATTTCCCGAATGCACTGTATACAAAAGTATGTGGACACCCCTTCAAATTAGTGGATTCGGCTATTTCAGCAACAACTGTTGCTGACAGGTGTATAAATTGAGTACACAGCCATGCAATCTCCATAGACAAACATTGTCAGTAGAATGGCCTTACTGAAGAGCACAGTAACTTTCGACTTGACACTGTCATAGGATGCCACCTTTCAAACAAGTCAGTTCGTCGAATTTCTGCCCTGCTAGAGCTGCCCCAGTCAAATCTAAGTGCTGTTATTGTGAAGTGGAAATGTCTAGGAGCAACAACGGCTCAGCCGCGAAGTTGTAGGCCACACAAGTTCACAGAACGGGACCGCCAAGTGTTGAAGCGCGTTGCGTGTAAAAATTGTCTGTCCTCGGTTGCAACACTCACTACCGAGTTCCAAACTGCCTCTGGAAGCAACATCAGCACAAGAACTGTTCGTCAGGAGTTTCATGAAATGGGTTTCCACAAGCCTAAGATCACCATGTGCAATGCCAAGCGTCAGCTGGAGTGGTGTAAAGCTCACCGCCATTTGACTCTGGAGCAGTGGAAATGCATTCTCTGGAGTGATGAATCTGGCAGTCCGATGGACAAATCTGGGTTTGGCAGATGCCAGGAGAACGCTACCTGCCCCAGTGCATAGTGCCACCTGTAAAGTTTGGTGGAGGAGGAATAATGGTCTGGGGCTGTTTTTCAACTTTGTGGCAACAGTTTGGGGAAAGCCATTTCCTGTTTCAGCATGACAATGCCCCCGTGCACAAAGTGAGGTCCATACAGAAATGGTTTGTTGAGATTGGTGTCGAAGAACTTGATTGGCCTGCACAGAATTGGAACGCCGACACTAAAGCCAGGCCAACATCAGTGCCTTGCTCGCAGTGCCAATCGCCCAACATCAGTGCCTGACCTCACTAATGCTCATGTGGCTGAATGGAAGCAAGTCCCTGTAGCAATGTTCCAACATTTAGTTGAAAGCCTTCCCAGAGGAGTGGAGGCTGTTATAGCAGCAAAGGGGGGACCAACTCCATATTAATGCCCATGATTTTGGAATGAGATGTTTGACGAGCAGGGGTCCACATACTTTTGGTAATGTAGTGTATATTCCGTTAGGACTGGTGCTGCTTCTTTTGGCGAGGTGAGACCGCGGGCGCACTTCACCCCAGCGGCGACCGTATGCCAATAAAGCTCCAAAATGAAGTGAGGGAGGGAGGAGCAGAAAGAAAATGTTAAATTATAAAATATCACGTGGAGAGAGAGAGAGAGAGAGAGAGAGAGAGAGGAACCCGATTTAAAAGCTTTGAATGTATATCGTCTCTCTCTCCTGAGAAGGCGAGTCTTAAAGTTCCATCAGAATGGGCAGTCTCTCCTCAGACGCAGCAGGACAACAGCAGCAACGGGTCATGGAGAGGTGTCCGTAGCTTCACAAGTATGGACCAACCGTCGCTCCTCTTCTACTTATACGGGCTTTAATGTGCTTTAATAACGATACTATACATCACTGACTATACTATTGAACTTTTTACTTATATTTTATGGTGTATTGCTGCCAGTTTGTATCAATTTGATTGAATACCCTATGTTGCTTAGCTGCGTTCAACAAATGCGCACGGGGATTATGAGAAATACGCAGAACCAATAGAATAGCCTAAACCTATTCTACGACGTTCACCTGTTAATTAAGTTTATTTTAATATTTTGTAAGTTACCAATAGCATGACTAGTAGTTTATATGATTTAAGGTTTCTGAAACAAGGAAATACTTTTGGCTATTCCCCTCTGTGAGCTAGTGTAGCTATAAAACATAACTTTTCATAACTATTCCACCTCTCCAAACTTCTGAATGTATATATATTTTTTGTTACCTCTCTAGCCGATGAATGCGGTGGAGTCCACTGTAGTTCGTGGAGAGAAGAGTCACTTATGCGGAGTTTGCCTTTCCACGCTAGCGGGACTCCCATCGTCATCACGGTTCACCGCAGCGCGAGCATCATCTCCGCCACCGATACTTCCTCGGTGCCGTGAGAGCACAAGGCCGTCGGCGAGCTTCACACCGACACCGGAGAAAAGATGAACATCCAGGTCCTGTCAGACCACAAGCTGTCATCAGTCGCCCCGCTGAAACCCTGCAATGTGGAGAAGAAGGAGGTGGAACTGATACTGTTGAAGGACCAGAATGGGGTCCAGTATACCAGTTCGACCATCATGCCCACCCCCAGCACGCACGGCACCCCCTGCACCGCTGAGGAGCTGGAGGAGAGGGAAACATGGGGAAAGAAAATAGACTTTCTCCTATCCGTCATAGGCTTCGCAGTGGACTTGGCCAATGTCTGGAGATTCCCTTACCTCTGCTACAAGAATGGAGGAGGTGAGTGAACTGTTATAACTTCTGTAAAGACTTCTGTTAAGACTTTCCTAGGTTTCTTTGGAACTATCCTCGTCGAGAACCAGGCTTGGTATGGCAAGGCGAGACTGCTTTGGAACTAATATCAACTTTGTTTTACTGTTGTGAAATAACTTTCTTAGTGAGCTTATGATAAAATGTGCCAATCTGTTAGTTTGTATGCTACCAAACGTACCAGTCACTAGTCAGTGTTGTGACAACATATTTTGAAATCCCCAAATAACAGTGCGCAGCCTTTCTTGAGCCAAGAGGCTTTGCTTGTAAGAGGAAAACGGATATACCTCATTGCATAAATTCATTCAGGTCAGTGTGGTTGAGTCAACTGCAAATACATTCACTGTATCTGGGTGCTACTGTATCTTACTGTAAAGGGTTGGCTCATAACCCATTCACACCAGCTGCTGGCTCATAGGCGCCTTATTGCTGGTGGCACATGTCAGGAAATATTTAAATACTCACAGTTGAGCAGATAGATATGCAAATATGTTAATAATGATAATTTTGCAAATATGTTAATAATGATTGACTTAATTTAAAAGTGTCTAGATCAGGGGTGTCAAAAAAACATTTTCCTCGCGGGCGGCATTCGGTCTTCAGCGAGGTCCAGAGGGCCATGCTTAAAATGTATTATATTTCGCCAGTCAAAATTTGCCAGACAATTGTCCTCTATCCTCACTGTGATGACTGTTAGCAAGTTGGAGGGAGTGAATAGACAATACATGTAGGTCCAGTATCATTTCTACACAGTTTCGATTTGATTTTAGTAATTTCAATGTTGATTGAGATCCTTTCCCCCCTAAATTTAAATAAAGAAATAAAAGAATAACAAATATTTACACCAAAAAAAATCAAACCAGGGCCGGACTGAATGGTGGATTGAATGGGCTCAATGCCCGGATCCAGCCCGCAGGCCTTGACAAGTGGTCTAGACCATTAAGAGCAACATCCTGGTCTCATAAGCTAGACTTAACATAGTAAACATAAATCCGGTACACTCAAATTAGTATGAAATGTTACTTTTGGTGTGGTCACACAAAACAGATGGTCAGGGTCGGTGGGCATATAACACCAACTTCTAGCAACCCAAAGGTTGCGAGTTTGAATCTCATCACAGCCAACTTGAGCATTTTAGCAAATTAGCAACTTTTTAGCTAGTTTGCAACAACTTAGCATGTTAGCTAACCTTCCCCTAACATTAACCCTTTTATCTAACCTTAACCTTAACCCTTTCAGCTAACCCTTCCCCTAAACCTTTAACCTAACTCCTAAACTTAATCCTAACTTTAACCCTAACCTAGATAACGTTAGCCAGCTAGCTAACGTTAGCCACCTAGCTAGACTTTGTAACATGTCATACGTTTTGCAAATTTGTAACATATTGTACATTTGGCAAATTCTTAACATATTGTACGTTTTCCAAATTCGTAACATATAATAAGAATTGTAATTCGTAACATATCATACAAAATGGTTATGGACATCCGCAAATTAATACATACACTACATGACCAAATGTATGTGGACATCTGCTCGTCGAACATCTCATTCCAAAATCATGGGCATTAATATGGAGTTGGTCCCCCCTTTGCTGCTATAACAGCCTCCACTCTTCTGGGAAGACGATTTTTACGTGCTACACACTTCAGCACACGGCGGTCCCATTCTGTGACCTTATGTGGCCTACCACTTCGCGGCAGAGTCACAATAACAGTACTTACAGTTGACCGTGGCAGCTCTAGCAGGGCAGAAATTTGATGAACTGACTTGTTGGAAAGGTGGCATCCTATGACGGTGCCACGCGGAAAATCACTGAGCTCTTCAGTAAGGCCATTCTACTGCCAATGTTTGTCTATGGAGATTACATGGCTGTGTGCTCGGTTTTAGTGTTTACTAGATTTCCTGTCCCCTTTGGCAGCATTCCACTTCCCGGGGTAAAAATAGACATGTGTATCTTTATCTGGTGAACTGTGTGTTGCAGTGTTGTGTCCTGTGGTGCCAACTCTTCAGCTGTGGGTCATGTTCATTTAGCGCTTTCTGAAAGGCTATAATGCAGCCCAACGCTCAGCTCTTTGTTATAATGTTGCATACAAAGATATTTTCAATTATACTAGATAAAGGAACTCTGTTCCATCTCATATTGCTCAAATAAACAGCAAACCTGGTTTCAAAAAACAGATAAAGCAACACCTCACGGCACAACGCCTCTCCCCTATTTGACCTAGATAGTTTGTGTGTAGGTATTGATATGTAGGCTACGTGTGCCTTTACATTTTTTCATGTAGTTCTGTTATGTCTATTAATGTTCTGTATTATGTCATGTTTCATGTTATGTGTAGACCCCAGGAAGAGTAGCTGCTGCTTTTACTACATCTCATGGGGATCCTAATAAAATACCAAAATACCAAATACCAAAGGGAATTTAATTCTTCCTAGAATTCACTGGAACATAAAAAGCAATTCACTGTCTGTGCCTGGAGAGTCCATGTTGATGTCTGTTTCGTGTTATTTTTCTTTAGAAATCATCATCAACACAAATTGCTAGGGTGAAAAACACCCACAAAATGCTAAATATGTTGTCTTGGGCTGCAACACAAATGCCAAAAGGATCACGTTCAAAAACATTGTTTTGTGGGTTTTTGTCGTGATTTCAGGTGCCTTTCTGATCCCCTACATTCTGTTCCTGGTGATTGCTGGGATGCCTCTGTTCTATATGGAACTAGCCCTGGGACAGTACAACAGGGAAGGCGCTGCTACAGTCTGGAAGATCTGCCCTGTCTTTAAAGGTGAGCTTTCTCTCTCTCTCCCATCTCTCTGTTCCATCTCTTTCCTAACCTCTGCCTCCTCTCTCACCTTCTCAAGTCTCCTGGCCATTGTCCACAATTGATCAATGCCGTTCGAGATTCCGGGCAGATTATTATAGAAATTGTGAAGATATGATTACATAAGAAGACATTTATAGTTACAGTATCACCATTTGAAGGATATGTATCTTCTGCTTGTATAGTTCCATCTGTGCCACTGAGTCTGGCTTTAATTCCAATTTTGCTTGATTTCAAATGTAATCTACAAGTTAATAATGTATATGTTGGATTCAACGGCTCCATCTCAACCAAAAATCTAAGTTAAAGAATAGGACTAAATCAAATCAAATCAAACTTTAAATGCACTATAAATAAAGTTGTATTTGATTTAGTCCTATTCTATAACTTAGATTTTTGGTTGAGATGGAGCCGTTGAATCCAACATATACATTATTAACTTGTAGATTACATTTGAAATCAAGCAAAGCTTCAAACCCTAGGCCTATTTATTGTATATTTAGAAGTTGAATTGAAACAATATGTGTTGATGCAAAGGCTATAAAGGCCTAAATAGCATCGTTGATGCTATATGTTAAATCTCTGTTAAACACAGCCTTTGGAATGACTTTAATAGCAACAGTGAATCTATTTAGTTTTTAAGTAGAGGTCTCGCAACAATCATTCTCACGATAGCACAATGGTGATAGTCAGTGATACATTTCAAAGCTAAGCACGGCTGGGCTTGGTTAAAACCCTGGATGGGAGCCCAAAGGGATAGCTGTAGATATATACATTCTCCAGTAGGAGGTGCTGCCCAGCCTGTTGTTTTTTTAATGCTAGTGGATGTAACTCAACATACAAATTCAACATATTTTATACAAGCTTTATCTATGCTGAAAATTGGTAACCATGATGACATAATCCTGTGGTTGAAATTTCAAACTAACAGTTTTTGCAAATCCAATGAATTTTACACATAGAGTTCACGTCACAATACATTGACAAATTACATTGAAACAATGTTGATTCAACCAGTTTGTGCCCAGTGGTTTTCCCCTATAATCGTCTTCTTCCATCTCTCCTTTCTCGTATATACCTCTCTTCTTCATTTTCCTGTCTTCAGCTCTCCCTGTCCACTTTTTCAAAAGCTTTGATCAGAGGAGAGAGGAAGTAAAGATGTGGTTGTTTAGAAGTATCCAGTAAATGCCCTAGACACATACTGTACAACAATAAACATACAGTAGATATTCTGTATAAACATAGATATGCATTGTAATGTAGATGGACACATAAAGGCAGTTTGTTTATTAGTTTTACTACTGAGCCTTATCAGCATGGCATACTGTTACCACACACACCATGGCATCTGAACTGTTGAACCTGAAAGCTTAGCCAGAAGTTTACAGGCAGTGTTTTACATTTACAGTATGTTACACATAAAGTCTATTGTATATTGTTGTTCTTGCAAGTTATGAAAAATGATAAATGATTTGTATGAATACTGGAGAACCAGACAGATATGATCTTATTACACATGACAAGAACAGACGTGCAAGATGTACTGTATGTGTGAAAACCTCAGTCAGTACATTAGAGTGTATAACAATGTTAAACTGACATTGTTAAGTCCATCTGCTGCCTGTTCTGATGGTAAAGTTATAGCACATCACATTTTGCTAAAATAATACATTGAATCAGGTGAAATAAGTGGTTGAATCCTCACATTTCCTCAATTTTTTTTATTTTTATTTTTTACATAATACTAGCTGGTATTCCACTGCCGTGCTTGGTTTTCAGCGGTCTCTGCTGTCCAAAGTCTTGTGGATACATGCTACATACACATTTATGATTTACATTATACAGGAGTAGCAGCATTTCACCCTCTGTAGCCTAACCTATGTAACCATCTCTCTCTCTCTCTCTCTCTCTCTCTCTCTCTGTCTCTCTCTCTCTCTCTCTCTCTCTCTCTCTCTCTCTCTCTCTCTCTCTCTCTCTCTCTCTCTCTCTCGCTCTCTCTCTCTCGCTCTCTCTGTCTCTCTCTCTCTGTTTCTCTCACTCATATTCTGCCCTCCCTTCCTCCCTCAGGCGTGGGCTACACTGTGATCATCATAGCGTTGTATGTGGGTTTCTACTACAACGTCATCATAGCCTGGTCTCTGTACTACCTGTTCTCCTCTATGACCAGTGAGCTGCCCTGGCTCCATTGTGGCAATGCCTGGAACAGTCCGAACTGCACAGACCCCAAGCTACTAAACGGATCCTTCCTGGGCAACGGGACGTCTTATGCCAAGTACAAGATGACGCCGGCTGCAGAGTTCTATGAGTGAGTACAGTGGGTTATGTCCTGTCCGTGTTCTATGAGTGGGTACGGTGGGTTCTGTTCTGTCCCTGTTCTATGAGTGAGTACAGTGAGTTCTGTCCCTGTTCAATGAGTGAGTACAGTGGGTTCTGTCCTGTTCCTGTTCTATGAGTGAGTACAGTGGGTTCTGTCCCTGTTCTATGAGTGAGTAATCTCTTGTGACAGCCTTAACAAGTAGCCGATTTGGTTCTGGGTGCCAAGATGAATTCGTGAGTAACCTGGATTCTGTCCTGTTCTATATGACTGAGTACCCTGGGTCCTGTCCTTTCCTTGACCTGTGCCTCTGATGTGTGTCTTGAGTCTGACCCTCCTCTGTCACAGTAGCTAAAATATCAAATAAACCAGCCTTTTAACATGTTTCTCCATGGGAATGAGCTGACCTACAGTGCCAAATATGAACTGTGTCAAATTAAGTATTTTCATCAGAGACTAAATGTGTTAGAAGTAGGCTCAACCTTTTAGAAGCTTGGTTATTTAGTCTGGCCACTTTTTGAAGTGGACATTGTACACTTAAGCATTTCATAAACAGCAAATAACTGTTTTTAAATGTATTATTAATGGCATCTACAGTATGGCAGGTCTTCATAAATCAATATTTAGTTAGTGTACAGCAGTGACTGGACAGCAAACTGCACACACTCACTCTTATCACCTGCCCTGAAACCCCTGCTTACTCACTCTACATCTTACCAAGACTGACCAGTATGAAGTCTAAAGTCCTGGAGTGGCTTGAGGAATAGATAAGCTTTGGACTTCTGCAGAGTCACAGTCTTACAGTGTGTCTTTGTGCTTCTGTACCCTTGTCTCATTGAAGAGTGACTTTTACCATTCAGTAGATTATGATGACGTGGCTCAATCTGCTTACATGCTAAGCAGAACGTGTTCAGGCAACAAAGGCCTTTATTAAACAGTGAATCTAAAAGTGTTTTTACTGACTATTATTGCATCTCTGCATGGTACCGATGTATATGACACTTAATTTTAGGTTAGCAAAATTCCTGGAACTTTCAATAAATTCCCAGGTTTTCCAGATATCCTGGTTGGAGGTTTACGATTTCCTACGTATTCCCTCCTGGTTCCGGGAACCCTCCTTTCCAGAATTTCTGGAAAACCAGAAAATGTATTGAAAGTTTCAGGAATTTTGCAACCCTAATCATACTCAAGCAATTCCGCTGTGAAGTGGGCCACTGTCATTAAAACTTTTGTGCAGTATCCCCAAAATGTTTGAAGCCGTCCGCCCATATACCGATTGCTCTACAGAAAGGCATATAAAAAAAGCTTAGATGCTGCGTTTGAAGTTGACACAAAAGCCCAAGCCGTTTGCACTTCAAAGAATTCCTTTCCAGTGCTCTGTGTGAAGATTACTTCTGCAGCCCAAAGGAAGTCGTCTGAAATGACTGGGTCATACAGCAGCATCCCAATCTTGCAGCTGATTTGCAGTACAGAGTAGAGCGCCAGGGAGGCACAAACAAAACATTCTAAGCTTGCATTCCAAACTTTAGTAGTGCACTATATAAGGAATAGTGAGCAATTTGGGACGCAACCTAAGAGTGCATGACAGGCGGTCAATGAGAGCAGATTAAAGACCCTCTACCAAAATGCTGATCTGCATTAATGTCTCGTGTGTTTATGTAATCAACATCCCTGGATTTTCTCCAATGTTTTTCTCTCGTAAATCCATCTAAACTTGAATACAGTCAGTTACCGTTATATCGTTTATACCGTTTAGCATAAAATTGCACTCTCATTCTTTCTACCCAGTGATGTAGTGGTAAATATTAGGTGGGTAAACTCTGATCGCCGTCTGTGGTGAATAAAGTTACTCTCCCTATACTTTCAATGCGTTTTTGTGCAAAAGGTGGGTAAACTGTTGGGCAAAATGAAAAAGTTAGGTAAACAACGTTTACGTGTGTTTACCCTCCACTTAACCACTGTTTCTACCGTACTGTAAAAATTATTCATAGACATTCAATTCTCTCGTCAACCCCTTTAACCTTGGTAACAATGGGAAGTTAATGGAGTCAAGTTGGTTGCTCTTACAGCATATCTTCTTGCATTTATTTACCAGAAAATGCCGTCCTTTGTGTATTCTCCCATACTGTATTAATCTTCACAGATCTTGAATACTCATTAGTGTATTAACATTGGCTCTATCAAAGAGCTTTAGGTCCATACTCCCCTGAGAGCCACTATATCCCAGTATAACTGTAGTTGATTCTAGACAGACTGAATGAAAAACACAGAGACCCAGGCAGTGGGAGCTCTAGAATAGACAGTGATTTTTCTCTGACAACACTTCTAATCTCATTGTACATTTCAGTCAGGCCTTGTGTGGGGGACATAAACCCCCTGCTCCCACAGGGCTCCAGGAACAGGAACAAGACCATCAGGCCGCTGCACGCTCTGGGAGAGATCACACTGACTGAGTCAACAGATTTCTCTCTCTCCTTCTTTCCCTCGTTCTCTCTTTTTCTTCTATTTTTTTTCTCTCTCTCTCTCTCTCTCTCTCTCTCTCTCTCTCTCTCTCTCTCTCTCTCTCTCTCTCTCTCTCTCTCTCTCTCTCTCTCTCTCTCTCTCGCTCTCTCTCTCTCTCTCTCTCTCTCTCTCTCTCTCTAATTTCTCTCTCGCTATCTCTTTCTCTCTCTCCATTTCTCTCTCTCTATCTCTTTCCTTCATGTTTTCCCTCTCTCTCCAATTCTCTCTCGCTATCTCTTTCTCTCTCTCCATTTCTCTCTCGCTATCTCTCTCTCTCTCTCCATTTCTCTCTCTCTATCTCTTTCTCTCTCTCCATTTCTCTCTCTCTACCTCTTTCCTTCATGTTTTCCCTCTCACTTCATTCTCTTTCTTTCATACGTCTGTTTATGTAATGAGCAGCGATCTCTGAGAGAATCAAGGAGCTGCATGTGTTCTTAGTTCTTAGATATGGAGATTTGATCGTCCTGTATCCGCTAGAGATGAACAGGGACAGAGGAGACATTTTCTCATAAGATTTTCAAGATTTGAGGGAGTAGCATTCAACACACACATGCACGCACTCACACACACACGCATGCACGCACACACACACACACACACACACACACACACACACACACACACACACACACACACACACACACAAACACACAGCTTACTTTTCCTTTGCTGCTGCATTGCTCTGGTTCTCACACAAGACCACGTTGATGTGTTGCTGTGTGATGTGTTGCTGTCCTCTCCTCAGCTGACTGAGGATGTGCTAGGCCCTCATTTCCTCTCCTATTAGGCCTTTATTATTGGTTTCATTGATCACCGCTGCCCTGCAATCTGTGGTGCTGCTGTGCAAAGGTCCCTGGAGTATAGTCATTAGTGTCATGGCAACGTCCAGGGGCGGACACCACAGCAGGTGTCAGTTACAATGCTATCACAGGGGCTCAACACAGCTATCAACACCTAATGACAGACTAGGATTCTCAGAAACCAAGCTGGGCTACCAAGAGGCTGGGTAAATATATACCTTCTGTGTTGATGGTACTGCTGGGTTGTCTCAGCATATATCAATAAACGTCAATCAGTTATGTAAACTTATACAGTTTGAGTACAGATCAGTTTGTTATATTAATTAGAGAATGTCATCAATAATATTACGCGAAGTCAATGTAATGAAATATCCGAGCATTTTGAGGACACTGCATAATGTTCGGATATTTCATTACATTGACTTTGCGTAATATTATTGATGACATTCTCTAATTAATATAACAAACTGATCTGTTACTCAACAAAATTATCTGTATTTTTCTACCTTGAAATAGTGAAATAGTGGATTTGGATGTTTGAAGCAGGTGTTTATAATTGCAAGCATTGCTTAAATGGCAAGTGCAAATCCAGTCCAAATTAAATCAACACAAATTGAGAGCCATGTTATTCTATTAGCAGCTCAGATTATGCCATTAAATAGCTATTAGATTATCGAAAGGTTAGAACTCAGAACACCTCCCTTGGAAGTCTCACAAAACCTTTATCAGTCTTAATTGAACAAGCCAACTGCTGGGAGATCAATAGCTCATATGTTCCAAGTCTAGACATTCTGAACACTCAGATGGGATCTCAAACATACACCATGGCCCTCTCAGACTTCTCTTTCCAATACCTTGAATAAATGTCATTTTAATGATACACAAGACAATAAGAAAACATGTTTGTTTTGAATCAAACATAAAATCTTGAAATCACGTCTTGAAACAACTAACATACAGGGTATTTGTGTCCTCTTGATCAAAGTACCAGAATTACCATTCACTCAACATTCACTCAAATCAAATATTTTAAATCAAATATCCAACCAAATACTCCCCCCAACCAAACACTCCCCCAACCAAATTCTCCCCCAACCAAATACTCCCTCCAACCAAATACTCCCCTAACCAAATACTCCCCTGAACCAAATACTCCCCCCAACCAAATACTCCCCTCAACCAAATACTCCCCCCAACCAAATACTCCCCCAACCAAATACTCCCCCCAACCAAATACTCCCCTCAACCAAATACTCCCCTCAACCAAATACTCCCCCCAACCAAATACTCCCCCCAACCAAATACTCCCCCAACCAAATACTCCCCCCAAACGTACTGTAGACACCTTCTACCCCTCTACCCCTAACATATTGCTTTTGTCAGTTCCACTCTAGCAAGCTGCAGACAACCACTGTGAATGTGACTGTAGCCTATTAAATGTTGCAATGGTGAAACGTTTGATAGATATAGTTTTCGCCTGACACGATGAAACGTGTGTGTGAATCCTCTCATAAATATATTCCTACATCTTTGGTAGGACATCAATCACATGGTTCCATGGAGATAAGTTGTGCGTGAGTTCTAGAATCTAATATAATGTGGAGGAGGGGGGCCTGTAGACCACTGGATGGGAATGAGAGTGATTGAGTAAGAGCAGAGGCTGAAGGACCTGAGCTGACCTGGGTCAGTGATTATGAAGACATGGGGCTCTATAAAGGGGTGAGGTAAGAGGACGGCCAAAAGCCTAGCTACCTCAGGAGACTGCTGCTTTAGACATGTTTCTCCCCCTCTGACTTTAGTTGGCTCTCTAGCCCACCCTCTATCAGTGGGATACATCCAAGAGCTATTGCAAGTCTACCAGAGGTTAGCTGAACCTTAATGGAATATTTGATTATCATGTTCTCTGGGAAGGTCAGAGGAGACTGTTTATAGACCATTGATTTCAACTCCTTTTGACACAGCATGCATTTGATATACAGTACTATGTGTGTATTATTCTTGTTAGATAACCTAGTTAGTATTTTTATGTGAAGATGTGTTTGTTAATCATTGCAGTTCAATTAGTGTTAAAGGTGAGTCACGTGGCAGGGCGGCTCGCTCGGCTCGCTGCATGTTAGAGGCTCTAAAAGTCAGGGGTCAGGGCACAGGTCAACCTGAACACTTTTTTAAATTATGACCTGTCTACCCCACAGGTGCCCATAGTTCTCAAGGTCAAACACTTCAATCTTAAATCCAGCACAAATATGTCACCGTATAGCACATCAACCCCCAGCTATTTGGCCAATCACCTAGACACTGAGAGAAGGAATCAGTCATGTTTGTAGATGTATGACCAGGGTAAAGGTATGTGATAGAAGCTTGGTCTGATACATCCTCAGGCTGGTCTCAGTAGGAATATCCCAGTGGTCAGGAATATCCCAGTGGTCAGGAATATCCCAGTGGTCAGGAATATCCCAGTGGTCATTGCATGGTCAGTTCAACAATGATCTTTATTTAAATCAGCAGACATGCTATACACATCCTGTGTGAACGTTGCAACATTAGATTATCACACAGTTTCATCAACAACACATGGTTTCTATAGATTATTTACATCCTTTGCATGCTAAAACAGCTGCATTTGATTTAGTGTCAGCTTTACTTGATGGATAGCCTTCATTAAAAAAGGGCTATTTGCATAGAATTTTGAGATGATTGACTTCAATGTGACTAGATTGATGAAGTGCACAATTAAATATAGTTTTTAGAGGAAATTACTCAAACAATTACATAAGAGATGATGAGCTTTTATTTGATCAATCTCACTTTCCATCAGTTCCACTTGCATGGTTCTGAGGTGATTTGTAGTAAGTAGCGTTCCTGCTTGGTGTCTCTACTTAAAGTCAAGTCAGACGTTTACCTCATTCTGGAGAACATACTGTACATGTCTGGTTTCCCGGAGACACACTAAGTCTTGTCCTTGACTAAAAAGAAAGCTCAATATAAGCTTAATATGTATCTGGGAAAATGGCCCAAAGAGATTAATACTATTCGATAAAGCATACAATATTGTTTGAATTTTTCCTGGAAGATATTGTTTTCCAGTTTCTTTTAATAGTATATTGTTCATATCACTACCATATTATATGTTTGTCTCTGTTGTGTATATATGCTTCTTAAATAACATTTTTGCCTAGAATTTGTAAAACAGGCCTTAGGGATCGATATACTTTGGTATGCACATTGTACTGTATACACATAATATATTCTAGTTTTATATGGTTTTGAACAATGAGACTGGGTACTTCCGTTAATAACAGGGTACTACTGGTATCTTGTGTCCCAGGCTGTGTCCCTGTACCATCAGTTATGGACACTCAGTAGTGTACTAGCTGGGCTGGCTGTGTGCCAAATAGTTTCAGGTCATTTATGTGTTGACCATTTCTGGGAATGCAGATAAGAGTGAATGAGTTTAGAATAACTGGTCCGAAAAACGCATTGATGTTTGATAACATTTATGTTAGTGTGATATCAGATGGACTGTACAGCCTGGAGGCACCACAACAACTCTAGACCCCCTGTCTATACATGACTAGTCAGAAATATCAACATGTGTCTGTCTCCCGTTCCGTTCTGTCCTTCTTAGACAGCTCCTCTCCTCTCCTCTCCTCTCCTCTCCTCTCCTCTCCTCTCCTCTCCTCTCCTCTCCTCTCCTCTCCTCTCCTCTCCTCTCCTCTCCTCTCCTCTCCTCTCCTCTCCTCTCCTCTCCTCTCCTCTCCTCTCCTCTCCTCTCCTCTCCTCTCCTCTCGTTCCCTCTCCACCAGGGGTGTCAAACATACAGCCCTCAGGTCGGGGGGCATGAGATCTCAATTTGATCTGAAATTACTAGGTAGTCAGGGAGCATCGAACATTTAAAAAACAATGGATAGGGGACTCTTAAAAAAAAACAAATGGCGAGGAAATAAAACCAATTTTAAGCGCGGCACTTGGGACCTTGGTGAAGACCGAAAGTGGCAAAATTAGTTTGAGAAGCCTGTTCTAGACCTAACAGCTTTGAATTTATTATCATCAGGATATAAATCACGTCAGTTAGACATATTTCAGACTGGACTGTCTGATCTGACATATCCTCTATTCCCCTTGTCCTTTATGTCTAGTCTGGACAGACAGTTTGCTTGTTCCTGTGTCTTCTCTTCTGGCTTGCCAGGCGGTGGGTTGTGTAACCAACGTGGAGCATCAGATCCAGATATAATTTCGTAGCTACACTTATCAGTGTCATCTCAGAGAGAGGCTGCCCGCCGGATCGGATCGCCTCGCTAGCCCACCGGTCACACAGACAGACAGAGAGGAGGAATCAAAGGGAGAAAAAACTACCAGAAAAAGATAATGAAGCTAATGGATGGATTTTTGATGTGCAGCCCTTAGACAGCTGTTGCTCTGATGAATAGGGATGGGTGTTATTTCGAGGGCTCCAGAAAGAGACAGCAGCCAAAACATCACGTCTTGGAGAGACATAGGAGACCCAAAAGATCACGTAGTCCTTGAGAGACAGAGACCATAAAGATCACGTAGTCTTGGATATGAGCATCATGATGAGCACCAATCTGGCCTGGCTCTTTGTTGTCGGCTCCATGGAGTCCCACATCTCTCTCCCCAATGGCAGTGTGCCCTCGGCTGGGCTGTAACACTGAGCCTCAGGCCTGTTTCAAAGACTGGAAGATGAAGAAACAAACAGCCATCAACCCGCCCCTCAGGGACCTATGATTAACTGGTTTTTAAACGCAGTGTTTTCAAAGCAGAAACAAACCATCTGTCATCTCAATATAAATGTAAATCCTTTTAGGGCACCCTCTGCGATTAGAATGAGATCAGATGTCCCATAATACTGTCCACTTGTTATGACTTAAGTTTACTCCTTCCTCCTTACTCAGAGCTGTTTAGAAGAAGAGGAAAAAAACACCTGGCCGTTCTCCCTAGAGGTCAATATTATTCTGTTGATCATTTAAACACTATGACCTCTGACCCCTGCTTCCCTTTGAGCAGGGCAGTGTCTTTAAATGGCACCCTATTCCCTTATATAGTGCACAGCTTTTGACCAAATCCCGATGGTCCCTAGACAAAAGTAGTGCACTATAAAGGGAATAGGGTGCAACTTGAGACGCAGAGCAGGAACGGGATGCTCCCTAATATCGCTGAGCTGGAAGTTGATCCAGATCCGCTGTCAGTCTGGTCAGTCCGGTGGGACTCAGAGCAGGTGTGGCTCAGTATGCCTGTCCTGGGAAGATCCAAGGATGATCTGGGAATGAGGAGACAGATAGCAGGAAACAATATTGATGTAGGGAAGGATGAGTTACCATTTGTCTTCCTGCCGTCTCCACTCTTTTATTTATGTTCCGGTAAAACGCTTGACCCTTTGAGCGCCCATTCAACTGAGAGTAGTAGTCAGAGTGCTTTGATGGGAATGGCTCCCAAGAGTCTGTTATTAAAACCACTAGCTGCCAAGGTCTTTGAAGGAGTGGGAGGGTGTGTGTGTGTGTGTGTGTGTGTGTGTGTGTGTGTGTGTGTGCGTGCATGCATGCTTTTGTGCATGTTGAGAGTAGAAAACATTTTCTCAGGTACTCCAAACCCTGAGTCCTTCATTCTTCCCTCGTGATTCTGTTAGCTAGATGATTGAATGGATACAGAATGTGGTGATCATAATATGTTGGGATAAAAGCTTTGCACTTCATTCTGAAGTTGTTTGATTTAGGTGACCAGTAACAGTAATCTTGTGGAACGGTTAGTTCAATGATTAATTTATAGATGTTTTGACTGGGTTTTAAGATCTCTAAATCAGTGGTTCTCAACTGGTTTTGTCTCGGGAACCAAATTGAACCAGGTTGTCTCAGTCGCGACCGAATATTCGCATCTCGAAAAAGAATCGCTAAAATACAATCTGGAAAACTATTTTTAATGCTATATTGATATTAAAAGTAGCAATTATATGAAAAGGAAACAACTTTCCCACCTCTTTCATTGTCAATAATTACATTTTGCCCATAGTCTTGATGAAGAATGTTAATAAACTCACTGAGACCACAAAATCAACCAAAATAGTGCTGCTAATACAATGGGGGAAAAAAGTATTTAGTCAGCCACCAATTGTGCAAGTTCTCCCACTTAAAAAGATGAGAGAGGCCTGTAATTTTCATCATAGGTACACGTCAACTATGACAGACAAATTGAGGAAAAAAAATCCAGAAATTCACATTGTAGGATTTTTAATGAATTTATTTGCAAATTATGGTGGAAAATAAGTATTTGGTCACCTACAAACAAGCAAGATTTCTGGCTCTCACAGACCTGTAACTTCTTCTTTAAGAGGCTCCTCTGTCCTCCACTCGTTACCTGTATTAATGGCACCTGTTTGAACTTGTTATCAGTATAAAAGACACCTGTCCACAACCTCAAACAGTCACACTCCAAACTCCACTATGGGCAAGACCAAAGAGCTGTCAAAGGACACCAGAAACAAAATTGTAGACCTGCACCAGGCTGGGAAGACTGAATCTGCAATAGGTAAGCAGCTTGGTTTGAAGAAATCAACTGTGGGAGCAATTATTAGGAAATGGAAGACATACAAGACCACTGATAATCTCCCTCGATCTGGGGCTCCACGCAAGATCTCACCCCGTGGGGTCAAAATGATCACAAGAACGGTGAGCAAAAATCCCAGAACCATACGGGGGGACCTAGTGAATGACCTGCAGAGAGCTGGGACCAAAGTAACAAAGCCTACCATCAGTAACACACTACGCCGCCAGGGACTCAAATCCTGCAGTGCCAGACATGTCCCCCTGCTTAAGCCAGTACATGTCCAGGCCCGTCTGAAGTTTGCTAGAGTGCATTTGGATGATCCAGAAGAGGATTGGGAGAATGTCATATGGTCAGATGAAACCAAAATATAACATTTTGGTAAAAACTCAACTCGTCGTGTTTGGAGGACAAAGAATGCTGAGTTGCATCCAAAGAACACCATACCTACTGTGAAGCATGGGGGTGGAAACATCATGCTTTGGGGGTGTTTTTCTGCAAAGGGACCAGGACGACTGATCCGTGTAAAGGAAAGAATGAATGGGCCATGTATCGTGAGATTTTGAGTGAAAACCTCCTTCCATCAGCAAGGGCATTGAAGATGAAACGTGGCTGGGTCTTTCAGCATGACAATGATCCCAAACACACCGCCCGGGCAACGAAGGAGTGGCTTCGTAAGAAGCATTTCAAGGTCCTGGAGTGGCCTAGCCAGTCTCCAGATCTCAACCCCATAGAAAATCTTTGGAGGGAGTTGAAAGTCTGTGTTGCCCAGCGACAGCCCCAAAACATCACTGCTCTAGAGGAGATCTGCATGGAGGAATGGGCCAAAATACCAGCAACAGTGTGTGAAAACCTTGTGAAGACTTACAGAAAACGTTTGACCTGTGTCATTGCCAACAAAGGGTATATAACAAAGTATTGAGAAACTTTTGTTATTGACCAAATACTTATTTTCCACCATAATTTGCAAATAAATTCATTAAAAATCCTACAATGTGATTTTCTGGATTTTTTTTCTCATTTTGTCTGTCATAGTTGACATGTACCTATGATGAAAATTACAGGCCTCTCTCATCTTTTTAAGTGGGAAAACTTGCACAATTGGTGGCTGACTAAATACTTTTTTCCCCCACTGTAAATCTATATTGAAAATACTGTGATTGAAGATTTCTTTTCAGTGATTTAATTATTTAAAAATGTAAATTCATTATCATTTCTATACACTTTCTACCTGATTTAAGTTGTTTAAGTTCAGACTGGAGTAAATGGTGTGTAGATGACTGACTTAGAGCAGGTGACTCCCCTCACTCAGGGTCAGACAGGGACTGCTCATGTGTTGAGTCTGTCCCAGCTGAGTCATAGCCTGGGTGGATCCACCATACAAACACAGCACTCTCTGGGGGCTGGCCAGGGAAAAGAGAAGACTGTATGTAGCCTGCAATATAGCCTTATACTGTATGTGTCCTAATAAGGCATGTATATCTTCCAATCTTTTTCTTGATGTTTTAGGAGGTATCTATGCTGTGGACAGTTTGGTCATAAATCTGGGTCTAAATGAGGTTTGGTGTGTTGTTGGAGTGTGTTGTTGGAGTGTGTGTGGTCTGGGTGTGTTACGCATGTCATCCTCCACACCATCCTCTTGTTAAGTATGTGGATGCTTCCCGATTCTACACCTTTTTCCAGAAGTGCACACTTTCATACTCCCCGTCATTGATTTAAAAGCATAGGGTTGGTGTAAGCATTGGCTGGAGGTAGTTGCCACAATTGTAAAATGCATGTGAGAAAGTGTGCAAAGAACACTACGGGAGAAGCTTGTAGAATCGGGACTCAGTGTGTGTGTGTTCTCCAGACGTGGCGTACTCCACCTCCATGAGAGCAGGGGGATCCAGGACCTGGGCATGCCTCGCTGGGAGCTGGTCCTCTGTCTGGTGGCTGTGGTCTTTCTTCTCTACTTCAGCCTCTGGAAGGGCGTCAAGTCCTCCGGCAAGGTACTGTTGACACACTGTACTGTACTGCTTAGTACAACACACTCCTACTGTAGTATAACAAACATTCCTACTGTAGTATAACACACTCCTACTGTAGTATAACACACTCCTACTGTAGTATAACACACTCCTACTGTAGTATAACACATACTCATACTGTAGTATAACACACTCCTACTGCAGTACAACACACTCCTACTGTAGTATAACACACTCCTACTGTAGTATAACACACTCCTACTGTAGTATAACACATACTCATACTGTAGTATAACACACTCCTACTGCAGTACAACACAATCCTACTGCAGTATAACACACTCCTACTGCAGTATAACACACTTCTACTGTAGTACAACACACTCCTACTGCATTATAACACAGTCCTACTGTAGTACAACACAGTCCTACTGTAGTACAACACACTCCTACTGTAGTACAACACACTACTACTGTAGTAGGCAGGTAGCCTAGCGATTAAGAGCGTTAGGCCAGTAACTGAAAGGTCGCTGGTTTGAATGCCCGAGCCGACAAGGTGGAAAAATCTGTCGTTCTGCCCTTGAGCAAGGCAGTTAACCCCCAACAACAACTGCTTCCCGGGCGTCGATGACGTCGATTAAGGCAGATCCCCGCACCTCTATGATTCAGAGGGGTTGGGTTAAATGTGGAAGACACATTTCGGTTGAATGCATTCAGTTGTACAACTGACTAGGTATCCCCCTTTCCTTTTCCCTAGTATAGCACGCACTGCAACTGTACACAAAATGAACTGTGGTTGTGCGGACACACTCTGCGTAGTACATGGGTTTACACTACAGTACCTTGAGAAATAAGATCTATAAACAGTAACCGGAGTGTGACAAAAACCAGTCTCTGAGTTGACAGATCTAAGCACCGTTTAGTACTGCTTAGTGCATGAGTCTACACAGATCTGAAAAAGAACATCTATACAGTAACCATAGCTGACAGGCCAGGGAGAATACAACAATTCACATGATGTCATGCACTGTATGTCATAGGACATGATCTCACAGTAATAATGACAAATCTGTAATGTTATGTTGTCCAGGTGGTGTATTGAACACTACCGTACACTCTTAGAAAAAAAGGTGCTATCTAGAACCTTAAAGGGTTCTTTGGCTGTCCCCATAGGATAACCCTTTGAGGAAATGTTTTTGGTTGCAGGTAGACGCTCTTATCCAGGTGCAGGTAGTCATGTAGCTAATGTTCTGTGTTGTGTTGTATCCAGGTGGTGTACATCACGGCCACCATGCCCTATGTGGTGCTGTTTGTCCTGCTGATCAGAGGCATCACTCTGCCAGGGGCTATGGACGGCATACGGGCCTACCTCCACATCGACAAGGTCAGACATGTCTTTAGAGTACAGTACAGTGTGTTACTGAGATTAGGGATGCAATATTTCCAATAACTTAAAAAATTCCCAGGTTCCCGGAATCAAGAGAGAATAAACAAGAAATCCGGGATCCGCCAAACAGGATTTCTTGAAACCTGGGAATTATGCTAGAGCTCCCATAGTCACATCCAATATGGAAATAAATTAAATTAACTCATTTAGGAACCAAAACATGTGTTAGCTGTTTTTGGACACAAAGTGGAGGGAAAAAAGAAAAAAAACTGGGAGGTTGTGATTTCACATATGCCATAATCAATATAGAATGCTGTAAATGAACGGTAAGGAGCTCTAATGTTTAATATAGAATCTGTAAATGAACGGTAAGGAGCTCTAATGTTTAATATAGAATGCTGTAAATGAACGGTAAGGAGCTCTAATGTTTAATATAGAATGCTGTAAATGAACGGTAAGGAGCTCTAATGTTTTTGAAAACATGGCCAAGGAATCATATCAGAGACAAGATTATTTAGAGCCAAGAGTCAGTAGATAGTCAGTACTCAGGAGAGATTCTGTCAAATGTAATGCTCTTCTCTGTATCATATTATAATGCTATGGGCTCTTTATATTATATTATAATGCTATGGGCTTATATTTTTAAGGAGTGGGGCAGTTTCTTAAGTTCTTTGCTTGATTGAAGAGATAGTAAAGTGTTGGAAAGACGGGGGCGATAGGGGAAGGGTGAGTCAAAGGGCAGTGGGCCGGGGTCAGCGACTGTAACCGCTGGATCACACAGGCCACAAAGTCTCTTTCTATGTTCCTGCTGTAGGTGTGGATTGATGCTGCTACTCAGATCTTCTACTCCTTGGGAGCCGGCTTTGGAGTGCTCATTGCATTTGCCAGCTACAATAAATTTGACAACAACTGTTACAGGTAAGATTTATCACTGTTGATATCACGGTGCTGTCCTCAGTGCTTCTCTATCATGACCTTACAAGGCTTACATGACCTTCTATAACCTGTAACCAGGCAATCAGATTGAACAGATCCTGTGCTGTGTAAAGGTCTCTTTAGATTTGTCTTTCCTGTTTTAACTGGACAGAAAGGTGATGTGTATCTGGCCAGTGGACTTTCTGGCTTGGAGCTAACAGGATAAGTGCAGCCCATGCTAGGCCAGATGATGGCTATAGCCATAGGCAGTGTTACGTTCCCTGCCATTCTGTGGTCCTCTAAACCCCTCACAGAGAAACAGACATTAGACTGTGGGGTCTGCTGATCCTTGTCATCACTAATAGGTTATTGTGAAAGTGGAGAGGTGGGTGCTGCTATCAGTTAGACCCATTCTGCTTTTAGAAAACGTGAGCTAGCAAGCCAGCAAGGCAAGGTAAAATATCACAAATAGAGCTAGATAAAGCCAGAAGAATAATATACTTGTTGAACATAGCTGATTAGCTATAGCCATCAGTCTTGTGTGTTTTCATGGTCATCATTCACTCACTGCTAAGTTTGTCAAGGTGTATAGCTATCTGCTACAGGGCGTTTTGATGTGAGCATGGGCGTGCACCACTCGAACGTGACGTTTGCTTGTAAACAAAAACATTTCTCTATTGGTTTAAATAGAACCATGAGGAAATCTGTAGGAAACGTTATG
>NC_140024.1:23251427-23293531 GCF_964263955.1 Coregonus lavaretus | reverse complement strand
AGAGAGAGAGAGAGAGAGAGAGAGAGAATAAAGCCTAAGACTAGGTTCTGATGCCTTCCTCTCGTTAATTTCTATGATGTGTATTTGTGAGGCCCCACCACAGAGTGGAGCAGCAGTAGCATGAGGCTCTCTGCCTGGTAGTGACGCAGGGCCAGGGCTGGCCCCATGTCCTATAAACACAATACAAATCATTTACATGCTGCACTCATCAAAGCCACCTCTTCCTCAGTAGTGTTTGTTTCCCTGACTCAGGGTTATACAGTATAGATCTCATCTCTCCCTCTTCTCTAATCCTTTCCAGTTCTAGTCCTCTGCTAAGCAGTGTCTCTCTCTCTCTGGGATATGTTACAACCAGGCCACAGGCTGGTGGAAGTGGACTTGATTTTATCCTGTCCATCTGCAACGGATTTCCTGGGAGGTGTGTGTGTGTGAGGCCCCTGGAGCATCGTCAGACAAGGCTCTGTGTATGTGTGTGTGTGTGAGTGTGTGTGTGTGTGTGTGTGTGTGTGTGTATTGTCAGGCATCAGTCTGTCCATAACACTTACACTTGCAGGCTGGCAATACAATATTGCAAAATAAAAGTACATAGACAATACATAGGGGAGTTAATAATAAATAATAATATGCCATTTAGCAGACGCTTTTATCCAAAGCGACTTACAGTCATGCGTGCATACATTTTTTTTTTTTTTTTTTGTGTATGGGTGGTCCCGGGGATCGAACCCACTACCTTGGCGTTACAAGCGCCGTGCTCTACCGCCCATCTTCCCCATTATCCCCAGTGTATTTATACCTGTTTTCTCTGTTTGTCTGTTACCAGTTCGTTTTGTTTCGTCAAGCCTACCAGGGGTTTTCCCCTTGCTCCTGTCTTTCTCAAGTTCCTGTTTTCTAGTTTTGACCATTCTGCCTGCCTGCCAATCTGCACCTTGTCACACCACCCTGGATCATTGACCTCTGCCTGCCCTGACCCTGAGACTGCCTGCCGTTTTGTACCTTTTGGACCAGCTCCGCAACGCCATCTCCTCCCAAGGAGCCACCATTGGAAGGCACGAGGAGTTGCTTCGTGGTCTCATGGAAGGGTTCCAGACCTTGGCCGAACACGATGACCAAGCGTTTAACACATTGCTGGAGCAATTCCGCGGGTTGTCTGTTAAGCAGCCTACCACGACGGTAACCTCCCAGCCCCTCAGTAACCTGGCTGTTAGCAGCGCGGCCTCCCCGGCCACCCCGGTTTCCCAAGAACCCAGCTTACCTCCCCCGCTGGAGAGTCGGGAACCTGTCGGGCATTTCTCGCTCAGTGTTCGCTCATCATCGAGCTGCAACCCTCCTCCTTCCCCTCGGACCGCTCTAAGATAGCGTACCTCATCACGCTGATGTCCGGGAGGGCTATCGCCTGGGCTACGGTAGTGTGAGAACAACAGTCGGCCATATGCTTCAGTCTGGAGGAGTTCATGCAGGAGGTAAAGGTTTTCGATGCTCCGTTGTCCGGGAGAGAGGCTGCCCGGAAGTTACTCCAGCTTCAGCAAGAATCCCGCAGTGTGGCAGACTATGCAGTGGATTTCCGCACGTTGGCAGCTGAGTGTGCCTGGAACCCGGAAGCGCCGTTCGACACGTTCCTGCACGGAGTATCGGAGGAAGTTAAGGATGAGCTTGCAGCCCGGGAACTACCGACGGATCTTGACTCACTCATCGCCTTGACCATTTGGATCGATGGGCGACTACGGGAAGGAAGGAGAGGATGTCCGATTCCACCTCGTCTCCGAGGCATCCTGGAAGTCCCTGAAGGCGCCGTTGCAGAGAGAACCCAAGGCTACCCGAGTTCCCCCGAGAGTCTCCAAAGTCTGCCAATTCACCTCTTCCCGAAACGATGCAACTAGGCAGAGCTAGGCTGTCTCCAGCCGAACGGCAATACAGGCTTCACACGAAGATTTGCCTGAATTGCGGGACAACTGGTCATTTTGTGTCCACCTGTCCACTAAAAGACCAGGCTCACCGGTAGGAGCGTGTACTCTGGTGGGCCATACGGACAACTTTTCCTCTCCTCTTACTTGCACCCCCTTTCATGCCATCGTGCTGTTGGGGAACCAGTCAATCTCTCCGGGTACTCATCGACTCTGGGGCCAATGAGAGCTTTATGGAAGCTACCCTGGCGTCCGAGCTGGGCAAACCCACTCAGCTCCTCTCCATTCCCATGGACGTTAGAGCACTGGACGGGCGCTCTATAGGCTGGGTCACCCACAATACCACCCCCATCAACCTACGAGTATCAGGGAACCACAGCGAGACGATCCAATTCCTGCTAATTAAGTCTCCTCAGGTCCCCGTGGTATTGGATTTCTCTTGGCTCCAGCGACACAACACCTTTATTGACTAGTGGGCTGTAGCCCGTTCTGCCATGCGCATTGCCTGAAGTCAGCTCAGCCTGCCCCGGGACGTCTTCCTGGGGGCTCGGAAGTTGCCTCGGACCTCTCCGCCATTCCCGCGGAGTACCAGGACCTCCGGGAGGTGTTCAGTGAGGTCTGACATTCTGGACCCAGGCCTCATCGCTGAGTTTCAACGCTAGCACCCCGTTCAACCAGGTATGCACCCAGGTAGGACGCCAGGTGGCGCCCCTAGGGGGCCCTGGAGTATTGACCTCTGCCTGCCCTGATCCTGAGACTGCCTGCCATTCTGTACCTTTTGGACTCTGATCTGGATTACTGACCTCTGCCTGCCCTTGACCTGTCGTTTGCCTGCCCCCTGTTTTTGTAATAAACTTTTGTTACTTCGACACTCTCTGCATCTGGGTCGTCTCCTGAAACGTGATAACATGATCCTAACCCTAAACACCTGTCAGCCAATTCAAGCAATTCTACTGAAATTCAAGCAATTTTGCATATTCCCACCAATTCTCTTATTTAACCCTTATTTTAACTGGTAAATTGAGCTGAGAACATACTCTTATACAGCATCAACCTGGAGAATTGCAGGGAAGACAAGAGGGGCTGACTGGGTCAATAGGAAGCTTGGCCAGAGCCCAGTTGGAGCTTGTCCTCTCCATGTAACAGGTGCAGAGTCAGTCGGTTAGGGTATGTGGTGGCTCCTTTGATGGAGTGAGTATAAACCCGTCTGACCACCTCAGACTACCATACTCAAACAAACTGACATAAAGATGTATAGTCAGTCAGTGTATGTAGTGACTCCTTGGTGGATTGGGTATTAACCTGTCTGTCCCGGACCACTTCAGTTTACCGTACTCAAACTCTGGGATTTAGATGTGAAAAGGAGGCAGCATGTTTTAATAGCCTAGAGAGACAAAAAGGTCAGCCTTGTGTGCCAGGCTTCTAGACTCTTCTAAGCTCTCCTAAAATAATGTAGTGTAGTCAGACAGGCACACAGCTGTTGGATGAGACTATATAAAAGCTATAACAGCAACAGGAGACTATACTGTAGTACTTAACAAGATTAAAGTGGAAAACAGTTTGTCTCTGACTGTCATCATGCTGGCTAGCAATAACTATTCCAGATAGAGACTAACTTTCGAATGGAAGAAAACCTGCTTTCTTTTGTCTCTGGCTGGTCCAAACCCACAAACTATTGTCCAAACAGAGAATATACAGTGGGGAAAAAAAGTATTTAGTCAGCCACCAATTGTGCAAGTTCTCCCACTTAAAAAGATGAGAGAGGCCTGTAATTTTCATCATAGGTACACGTCAACTATGACAGACAAATTGAGATTTTTTTTCTCCAGAAAATCACATTGTAGGATTTTTAATGAATTTATTTGCAAATTATGGTGGAAAATAAGTATTTGGTCACCTACAAACAAGCAAGATTTCTGGCTCTCACAGACCTGTAACTTCTTATTTAAGAGGCTCCTCTGTCCTCCACTCGTTACCTGTATTAATGGCATCTGTTTGAACTTGTTATCAGTATAAAAGAGACCTGTCCACAACCTCAAACAGTCACACTCCAAACTCCACTATGGCCAAGACCAAAGAGCTGTCAAAGGACACCAGAAACAAAATTGTAGACCTGCACCAGGCTGGGAAGACTGAATCTGCAATAGGTAAGCAGCTTGGTTTGAAGAAATCAACTGTGGGAGCAATTATTAGGAAATGGAAGACATACAAGACCACTGATAATCTCCCTCGATCTGGGGCTCCACGCAAGATCTCACCCAGGGGGACCTAGTGAATGACCTGCAGAGAGCTGGGACCAAAGTAACAAAGCCTACCATCAGTAACACACTACGCTGCCAGGGACTCAAATCCTGCAGTGCGAGACGTGTCCCCCTGCTTAAGCCAGTACATGTCCAGGCCCGTCTGAAGTTTGCTAGAGTGCATTTGGATGATCCAGAAGATGATTGGGAGAATGTCATATGGTCAGATGAAACCAAAATATAACTTTTTGGTAAAAACTCAACTCGTCGTGTTTGGAGGACAAAGAATGCTGAGTTGCATCCAAAGAACACCATACCTACTGTGAAGCATGGGGGTGGAAACATCATGCTTTGGGGCTGTTTTTCTGCAAAGGGACCAGGACGACTGATCCGTGTAAAGGAAAGAATGAATGGGCCATGTATCGTGAGATTTTGAGTGAAAACCTCCTTCCATCAGCAAGGGCATTGAAGATGAAACGTGGCTGGGTCTTTCAGCATGACAATGATCCCAAACACACCGCCCGGGCAACGAAGGAGTGGCTTCGTAAGAAGCATTTCAAGGTCCTGGAGTGGCCTAGCCAGTCTCCAGATCTCAACCCCATAGACAATCTTTGGAGGGAGTTGAAAGTCTGTGTTGCCCAGCAACAGCCCCAAAACATCACTGCTCTAGAGGAGATCTGCATGGAGGAATGGGCCAAAATACCAGCAACAGTGTGTGAAAACCTTATGAAGACTTACAGAAAACGTTTGACCTGTGTCATTGCCAACAAAGGGTATATAACAAAGTATTGAGAAACTTTTGTTATTGACCAAATACTTATTTTCCACCATAATTTGCAAATAAATTCATAAAAAATCCTACAATGTGATTTTCTGGATTTTTTTTCTCATTTTGTCTGTCATAGTTGACGTGTACCTATGATGAAAATTACAGGCCTCTCTCATCTTTTTAAGTGGGAGAACTTGCACAATTGGTGGCTGGCTAAATACTTTTTCCCCCCACTGTATATTACATGTTTTACAGCAGCCTCTTCTAGGCTGGGAGCCTCCCTTGGCCTTCACTGTACTGGCAGCAGAATGTGGCTGCCTGAGTCAAATGGCACCATATTCTATAAAGTGCAATACTTTTGACCAGGGCCCATAGGGCTCTGGTCAAAAGTAGTGCACTACATAGGTAATAGTGTGTCATTTGGGACGCACACTGAAAATGACACAGGCTGGAGATGGAGAGACATTCAGTTTGCTTAAAAATAAAAAAATTAGACACTCAGTCACTCCCACAGCCCACAGAGGAGACTGGTAAAACAGCTTTACTTGAGAGGAGAGGTATTAGCCTAGTAGAGGTTTTAGATTGGAGGTATTACCATACCCTTCCAGCGGCCTCTCATTAGGACTGTCTCACTGCATGGCAGCCATTGTCCCTGTGTTTGGCATCTCAGTAAGACAGACAATAAGGATCGGCTGGCTGGAGGACCCGTCAAGCTAACGATGGTGGCAGCCAAAGGTAATTGGATAGACTTTAGCCTCCTTAGGCCAGGTATTAGAGAATGGTAATCAATGTCATTGGCAGACATGGGATGCTTTACTTTTCTTTCACAAACTATTAGATTTTCTGCTGCGGTTAGGTTTAAATCCCATTCATTAAAAATCCCCCTATTTTCTGAGGGACTATTCTTCAAATAATTATTTTTTGGTCCGTAGTCAAATGTGAGATTTACACAGAAAGAAGATAGAGACTGAAAAACAAACTACACAGAGCTAACTAATGCCCTTGACTGTGGGAAAATAAGACCAATGAGTAATGAATTCTAAGAAGAGTGTATCAATTACCAGTAAAGAAAATGGTATCAAGATCATGGCTATCTAGCACAATGTGGAGAAATGGACCAAAACTCTCTATTATATATATTTTGTGTTAATCTGGACACTATTTAAAATGAAAAAATGCATCTTGGTAAATAGATTAAGTATAAACTCCCAGTGAAAACATCCCAATTCTGATAATTTGTTCTAATAATTGGTCTTTTGACCAATCACATCAGATCTTTTTCAGAGCTGATCTGATTGGTCAAAATACCAATTCGTGAAAAGATATCTGAGTTAGGCTGCCTGTGCGAACTCAGCCATTGTGTGATACATAAATCACCATTTCCACCATGGAGTAAAAAGGTTGTATTTGTCTCCTAGTTTAAAATGGATGTAGTGAGGAAGAATCAAGTAACGAAAGCTAAAAGCAAGCATTTTGTAGACGTGCACTGCACAACCTCTGCTGACATTAATCTGAATTATAGCCACAATCATCCCGTGGCCCTCATACAATAAAACATGTAATCGTACCCAGCATCCAATTGACTCGTTCAACCCCTATCCTCTTCCCTTGGAGAGAGGGATGATGCTGGTCAGGTGGATGACTGCTGTCACCTTGTGGTGGGTTACAGAACAGAACATGCAGATAATACACTGAACAAAAATATAAACGCAACATGTAAAGTGTTGGTCCCATGTTTAATGAGCTGAAATAAAGAAATCCCAGAAATGTTCCATACGCACAAAAAGCTTATTTCTCTCAAATTTTGTGCAACAATTTGTTTACATCCCTGTTAATTAGCATTTTTCCTTTGCCAAGATAATCCATCCACCTGACAGGTGTGGCATATCAATAAACTGATTGAACAGCATGATAACTACAGAGGTGCACCTTGTGCTGGGGACAATAAAAGGCCACTTTAAAATGTGTCGTTTTGTCACACAACACAATGCCACAGATGTCTCAAGTTTTGAGGGAGCGTGCAATTGGCATGCTGACTGCAGGAATGTCCATCAGAGCTGTTGCCAGAGAATTTAATGTTCATTTCTCTACCATAAGCTGCCTCAAATGTCATTTTAGAGAATTTGGCCTCACAACCTCAGACCACGTCTAACCACGCCAGCCCAGGACCTCCACATCCGGCTTCTTCACCTGTGGGATCGTCTGAGGGGGGGCGGGGGGTGCTTCGGAGAATTTCTGTCTGTAATAAAGCCCTTTTGTGGGGAAAACTCATTCTGATTGGCTGGGCCTGGCTCCCCAGTGGGGCGGTCTGGCCGCCAAGTGGGTGGGCCTATGCCCTCACATGCTCACCCATGGCTGCATCCCTGCCCAGTCATGTGAAATCCATAGATTAGGGCCTAATGAATTTATTTCAATTGACTGATTTCCTTATATGAACTGTAACTCAGCAAAATCTTTCAAATTGTTGCATGTTGCATTTACATTTTTGTTCAGCATATATGCCACCCAACAGATGCTTTTTATGCAAAGGGTTTTACAGTAAAGTGAGTGCATACATTTATGGTATGTGTATGTGATCCCTACAGGAATTGAACCCCAAACCGTGGAGTTTCTCGTGCCAAGCTCTAATCAACTGAGTCAAACAAGCACACATTTACATACACACAACAATAAAGTTGAAAGCAGAAAGACTAATTACAGAAGTTTCAAAGCTATAAAATACAAGTCATCGAATAGTTAAAATTGTACTGAATTTTATTGCAAAAAAAGAAAAACAAAGTTTGCTGTGTTAACAAAAATTCACATAATTGCAACAACGCAGTCTGCTAAATAAATAACAATGCACGCTAGTTAATTTGAAACCATACATACCTCCTGGAATTCACTGTTGTGAGTATTACTAGGCACCATTTGCCTTTTTGCTCACAAATTGCCCTATTTTTCACTAGATGCTTGGGCTTTAGTTCGCCTAAAGCTGTAAGGATCCACTGCTGCCTCAGCAACATCACTAATCAATGGAAATGCAAATAGAAACAGATGCAAAGCAAAACCTTTAGCTAATTATACAGCAGCACTACTTACAGTGTGTGTCCCTGAGCAGTAGAAAAACTGTAGAGCACAGCATGTTTTGTTATAGCTAGTATTATTGCCCCTTTAGTGGGTTGCCAGATTGGGTGGATATCATTAGAAAAAGCATGTATTAATGACGTTTTCTGCAATCCAGTCATACATTAAAGACTTTCAGCCCATACAAAAGCAACGTTTGCCAGCCTTTCCAGTTATCATCAAGGAACTCTGTAGAAAACAGAGGTGAACAGATAGACACATTAAAGAGTACAAGATACAGTCATCTCAGAAGGGTATCCAGGTCATTTACATACAGTATGGACTGGTGCTAGGTAGTTGGGTTTTCATCTGAAGAGGCAAAACTATGAGGAAACAATTGGATGCTTTAAAGCAATCGGCAGGGGAATCTACAAAAAAAACATTGGTAAAAAAATTAACATTGCTATGAGCAACTTCCTAAAAGCATTAGGATTAAGTGGATATCCTTATATTGTTCTTCCTCCCTATGACTACTTTATTGCCATCAACAAGGATCTGAAAAAATATACTTCGAGGTCTATGATTCTACCCCATCTGTACAGAAACACGGACAATAGCTCTTACAAATCTCACTTACAAATCTTTTTAAGGCACTAAAAAATCATAGAAAGAATTTAAGCAAAAAATATATTATTTATTTTCTCGAAAAAGCAACATTCATTCAAACATACATCATCCTATTTCCTATGTGGTCAACACAATACTGCTGTCAAAATGAGGTTTCAGTTTCCTAAAAATACCCTGCTGTGGTTCGTCCTCAGTGCATCAGACTCAGTGGTCCGTCTCTGTGTATTCAACTGAGAGCTCAAAAAGAGTTCCGTCTCTGTACATGATCGAGATCGACAACATTGCAGTCGGCAACTGCAGACTTACTGATCAACAAATCACCTTGGATCTTAAATAACCGTATTATTAACAGTAGATCAGTCAGTTTGCTCAGTCAGTGATCAGCTACTGAGCAAAATGTATGGTAATGCTCTCGAACAAAACGACAGTCTCTGCCTCAGACTTAGTCGTCCTTCTTGTCAGAGGTGCTCTCTTCCTGGTTGTCCTCAGAGCAGACGTGATTGGTGCAAGAGAGTTCTGACTCCACCCCCTGGAGGGCCTGGTACCGCTGGAGCTCCAGGTAGGTGGTGAACAGCTTGGCATACTCTGGGTGGTTCAGGGCAAACGCCTGGAACTCGGCTGGAGAGGGAAATGGAAAGACAGAGGATCAAATCAGAACTTACAGTAGTATATTTGGTATATTATCAATGCTCACAATACCTGGAATTCAGTTGCAGAGAGGATAAAATCAGAACTATATTCAAATTGTCAGTGACTAAAGAAGAAATTCTGTTACATCATAAAAATTCAAATAAAATTCCACAAAGTTGTTGTTTAAAATGGGCTACTTTTGATAGTAATGTTAATTTCCTATGAGAATTAAAAAGCAAGAATAAAAGAAACAATACAAATACTAATATCCCACTTTCAAATCCATATAGTATTTATCTTTCTATATTTCTACAAAGGACAGATCCAAGACTCAATCCGGCCTTTTTTCTATGGTGTTCTGTCAAAGCAAGCAGTCAGCTGCCTTTTGTTTACGCTGTAGTCCTCCACTACAGATAAACTTTGACCTTCACAATGGTCTACTTACAGAAAGTGATGAATTCAGAGCTGTCTGTGTCCATCTCCTTGAAGAGTTTGGAGACGTTGAGGTCACACACACCTAGAGCAGAGCGAAGCATGGAGGAGAACTCTTCATGAGTGATTCTCTGGTCCTCGTCAGTGTCAAACAGCTAAGGAGAGGGAGACAATAACTTAAGTAATGACAACACATAGACTTGCTTATTGAAAACGAGATTGCTCTTATGACCATGTGGCTTTCAAACCTACTTCATGTTCCCCTCAGACAACCACAAAACAGTACCCCCCACTCACACGTATTTGACTTTATCATAGCCACTGAGCGCTCCTCTATTGCTCCCAAACCATTGGTAGACCTCACAGACACAGTCTGTGTCAGCTACATTCCAACGCCCCAATGTCATGTGTGGGACAGCTACATTCGCAACAAGCAGGGTTTTTATTGGCCGAACCTGGAAAGCTGTGCGGAGGACCTCTTCGGTGTTGGCTGGCCGACACAAGATGGTTACACCGATGACATACTCTCTGAAATCAATGGTGCCATCTCCATTCTAGAGAGAGACAGAGTGAGAGGTAAGTATCAGTTAACAAAGCCAGACTACACATTGCATTCTGTGGACTACAATACTATACACATACAGTATGTTTTTCCAAGATGAACAATGGTTCCTTTATTTCTTCAGACAGTTTGTTTACCCCCTCTATGAACAAAGCAGTGAGGGACATCATACTAAATCCTCAGTTACTTAGCCCATCCAGTCACAGGTTGGAGAGTTGGAGAGAACAGACAGAATGGCTGTGGTCTGATTATCTACGCTTCGCAAGAATAGTGCACTCGTACACTTCCCTTTGTAGATTTCAAAGGAATGTTGTAAGAAATATGGTGTACACTTCCTCCAGCCAAGCTTGCACCAATCCAACACAACCTAGGAAAACCTAGAAGAGAGATTGAACTAGATGTGACTGGCTCTCACCCTGTCAAAGAGAGCAAACAGCTCCTGCAGGGCGGGGCTGATGGGCAGCTTGAGGAAGCTGGCGAACTCCTGGATGGTGATGCGGCCTCCTTTACAGGAGCAGGCCACGGCTGCAAAGCCCTCCAGCTCCTTCTTCACATTGTCCCACTTTAGGCTGAGGGGGACCAGGGAGGAAAGGAGGAAGGCAGGACGCAAGGACTTACTCAGGGGAGGAAGAGGGTGTAGGTCTGTGTGTGTGTCCAACTATTACCAATTGCCTATGTAGCAGTTGGACAAATAAAGTAGTATTGTCTAATGCAGTGTGGCAATAACACAGTATTAAAGCGGCAGAGGAGCCAGTCTTACTCAAGTTTTTGGCTGATCTTAGTGAACTCCACTAGACCAGCCTCCATGGGAAGAGTGAGCTCCCCAGCCGAGATCATCAGTCTACAGTCCTCATATGTGTGGTCCGTCACTGGCACACCCAGGGCCCTGCACACACAAAGGGATAGCATTGAAGAGATGGGTAAGAATAAACATAAGGAAGCTATTATTAAATGCTGTAATACCAAACACACACACACTTACTGGGCCATAACATTTCGTACTCTCCTGGCGAACAGCACAGGTCTTTCCTTCTCCTCCTCAGTGGGGGTAACTGGAGGGAGAAACTGGAGGAGAGGGCAAAGGTCAAAACAGGGACTAACCAGGAAGTACAGGCTAACTGGAGGGCCACCTAGATAAGGACTTTATAACACGTTCATAAGCCATACATAACACATTTATAAACCATACATAACACATAGGTACTGCTAATGAATGTGTTATGAAGTCACTATCTCTTGGCCTTCTAAGTAAGTAATCCTGTGTAGTGTGCTAATACTAACCTCTATCTCTACATTGGTGTAGAGCTGAGACAGAGTGAGAAGCAGCAAGGTTCTCCTGAAAGAACATCACCAAAAATCATCATCACCTCTATTCAAAGTGCATAATGGTAATCCCATACAACAAGATTGAAATGTAAACCTACTAAACTGAAAAACAATTCATCGCTGAACAGTGAAAATCTCTATTCCCAGAGTTTGAAGCCTAACTATGGGCCCTTGAGGAGAAGTTACAAGAACATAATTGCAATGTGAGAGAGTGTACAGAAAACAACAGGGTAAATATAGCGTTGAAGCAGTGAGGCAACACTGATTATTGTAATCCACTGAGTGTACTGTAGACTTACGAGCTGAAGCCTTGCCAAGTCCAAGTCACAGTGTCCAGTCTGTTGGGATATCTCATGACCACAGGCTGCACTGGGACCCCAGGGAAGAAGGCACCTGATGGGGAGAGAGGGACAGAGTGAGACCCTACTGACCTCCAGCACTGACTACTATTCTAACTAAGTGAGCACGCACACACACACACACACACACACACACACACACACACACACACACACACAACCCATGTGTGCAAACACAGGAGCACAGACAGCCTACTAATTGGAGTGCAGGCGATGAGAGCTCATTTACCCACAGTACATGTCCAATCAATAACAAGACCAGAAGCTGGATTCATCTAACCCTGATCAATATACCAATCAGTACTGTATGGAAGCCACTAGTATTAGGTCTGTGGGTTTGGCTATTGGCACTGTAGTAGAACAAAGCAATTCTGTTAGATGCAAATGACTATGCAAATGCTGTAACATGCCATAGAGTGTAAATGAGGGTCTTGTATGCTGTTATTTACATGGACTATTAGATGCATTCTCAGGTTTACAGCTTTAGGATTTAACCGTAGCATTAGCTACTGTACAATTCACTCAGATCCTAATAGCCTAGTTCTTCGTATTTTGTGTAGTTAATCTTCAGTCATTTCCTTCTGAAGTTCATTATCACAACGCGCAATCTATTCCATGTCGCTATGGCTACTGTTCTGTTCCAGGAAGTAATGGATACACTCAGGCCCCTTCACTCTGGAGAAGCCCATTGTGTTTGCATCAGGTGACTGACCACACAATGAGGCACATAGCATGTAGTATACTGCAAAAATGGAGAGGTGTTGTGTCAAAACAAGTGTAACAGTATTGTTTCCATCCCGCTCCTCGCCCCAACCTGGGCTTGAACCAGGGACCCTCTGCACACATCGACAACAGTCACCCTCGAAGCATAGTTACCCATCACTCCACAAAAGCCACAGCCCTTGCAGAGCAAAGGAAACAACTACTTCAAGGTCACAGAGTGGGTGAAGTCACTGATTGAAACTCTACTAGCACACACAGCTAACTAGCTAGCCATTTCACACCTGTTACACAAGCACCCCAGAAAGAAGCTAAATGAACACCATTCTGCAACCGCATGGCCATATCTCTGCCATTTGTTTACAAGTGAATTTGCATTAAGTAAATGACACCACTAGAGTGGATGCTACTGTCTGTCTCTCCCTGCAGACTGTCTGGAAGGCTGTCCGTCTCCACTATAAGCAAATGACAACCAGCCTGTTAGATGGGAATATAATATGGACATTGTAGGGTCCCACATGATTTTCATACCCTATCAATGGTACACTGTTTGGCATCAGTTGATACCTTGGATCCACACACAAATGTTGAGTATGTGTTTCTACTCCTATTTAAAAACAAGCATGGTAGTGAAGCTCAACCTACCTTGTTTGAAAGTGATGAGACATGAGCGATTTGTACAAGTCCCCTCAGGGAAGACCAGGATCTGGAACATAAATAACAGGTTTATTTTAGTACAGCCACTGACAATGTAGATGGATCTAGGCCAGTGTTTCATTCTATGCTGAATGAAGCAGACTTTCTGTCACAGGGAAGTAGTGACAGAAATTGTGTTTGAAGGATATGTCACGTGAGAGGAAGTTCACAAGGCAACTTCCTGGTGTAAAAAGGTGTGATGTTTAATTCCCATGCTCCTTGTCAGACTACAAGCTAGACAAGACATGATCAATTATGATAAAAATTACCAAATGGCTGTGTGTGTGTGTGTATGTGTGTGGATGTGTTTAACTATATTTGTGGGGACCAGAAGTCCCCACAAGAATAGTAAACAAACAAAAAATGGACCAATGGGGACATATTGTTAGTCCCCACAAGGTGAAATGCTATTTCTAGGGGGTTTGGGGTTAAGCTTAGAATTAGTGTTAGGGTTAGAATTAGGTTGAGGGTTAGGAGCTAGGGTTAGGAGCTTGGGTTAGGTTTAGGGTTATGTGTTGGGGAAAATAGGATTTTGAATGGGACTGAATTGTGCGTCCCCACAAGACTGTGTGTGTGTGTATGCATGCGACAGACCTGTGGCCAGCGGCCTCCAGACTTGGCTCTGCTGTCTATCTCCATAATGGTGTTCTTACGGGAGTCTGGGTCCTGTCTGGAGACCAGCACCGGCTGGAGACACCGCACAAACCCTGGATGGAGAGAGGAAACACACATCAGATACACACACACACTAGTGCTGAGCGATTAGTGTTTAAGATCGGTTCGGTTAGATTTTTTTTTTTTTATCTTACGGTTTTTGATAAAAAAAATTAACATTAAATGCACTATGCATTATGTGGGTTGAATGCTGTAACACAGAATAAAACAATTAATAAAAGTCCCATGAAGGTAGTGACTGGCCATTACTACTTATCACTTATTAACCATAATTTATTCACATTGCTTTAATAAAATATTTCAGTGTTGTGTATATTGCATTTGTTTTATTTGATTACTTTATTATTTCATTCCAAGTCATCGTCTTATCTCTATAGAGCTGCTGCCTATGCTGTCTGACAAAATCACTATTTTGTAGTTCTTCAAAGTAAATAAGGCATACATTTATGACTGCTGAATAACAACTATCAATCACTTAGATCATGTATTTGTAGTTAGAGATACATCACGAAGCAACAGCTGCTCTCTGTATCACCTCACGATCGCGCATTCTTCCGTCTCTTCCGTAGCAGGCGTAAAAGAAACACAGACCGGACAAGTAGATGTGCAATGGATTATGGTCATTGTAGTTAATTACCACGTTTTATGCACTAAACTATGTATAATATTGGCCTGTTGGAAACTACAACTCCCTACTACATCGCACAGTTCAGGCTGGATCTGATTTATCTCTAGAGAAACTGTGCAATGTACGCATTGAGCTCACAGAAAAACCCGGAACGAAATGGAAATTAAATAATTGAACCGATGTTGGTCAATTAGTTGTTTAAAAATGTCAGTTACACGCTCAGCACAAACACACACCGTTACAGGCTAGAGGCACCGCACACACCCTGGGTGGAGAGAGGAAAAAAACACATCAGATAAACACTAACGGATATTACATCTGCAAACAGAATCAGAATAAGTACCCACACTTATCGCTGAAAGACCCACACTTACTGCTGACACATAACACACACTCTAATCATCACTTTTTGAAAAAAATCCCTCTACTGAAAAACCCCCAGACAGAAACAACACTCACTGCCGAATATAGGAGTGGCGAGGTTCTCAGTGCGGGACACAGTGGAGGGCAGGCCTGCTACGATGCACACAATTCCATCAAAGAAGGTGGAGTGTGGGGCCACAGCCAGAATGGGGGCCTCTGCACTGCTCACCTGCTGGCCCTTCACCACCACCCTAAAGCCCATGAAGAAGTAGTAGGTCCTCCCCAGGAATGCCATCACACGCCGACACATGAACCTGGGGAACCAGAGTCAAACATCAACAGAGATGTAGCATGAAACTATACAGATTAAACTAACAGCTGTATACTGTCGGGAATATTCACCTACAGACACTGAACATGGATACATATAGCCTACATCTGTGTGGACCAATATTACAGTCAACATAGATCTGTGAGCTGTCAGGAACTCAACTTAGCCTTTTGATGGTCAGAAGTACTGTACTAAGTTGTCATGAGCTAAGTTGGTGCTCCATGTTCATCAGCTAGTTAGTGCTGACAACTATCAACTAAACAGATGTGACCACGAGCGATAAACAACCAGCAGCTGCATGTAGCTGTGGTCACGTCATATCAACACATACAAACAAAGAGAGAGCGTCTCCTCCTCTCTCTACCTCTTCTTCTTTATTTTCTCAGAAAGGGGTCATAGAGATAGGACTGATGCAACACATGATAAATAAACCAAAGGAGTGGGCTGCTTTTGAGTCACAGAATAACCCATTTGGTTTATTTATCATGTGTTGCATCAGTCCTATCTCGATGACCCCTTCCTTTCTGAGAATTATTGACACTCTTAGTGACACTTGTGGCTGCTTCGCATTATGTATTGTTGTCTCTACCTTTTTGCCCTTTGTGCTGTTGTCTGTGTCGAATAATGTTTGTACCATGTTTGTGCTGCTGCCATGTTGTGTCGCTACTGTGTTATTGTCATGTTGTGTTGCTACCATGCTGCGTTGTCATGTGTTGCTGCCATGCTGTGTTGTTGTCTTAGGTCTCTCTTTATGTAGTGTTGTGGTGTCTCTTGTCGTGATGTGTGTTTTGTACATTTGTAAGTCGCTCTGGATAAGAGCGTCTGCTAAATGACGTAAATGTAAATGTACATTTTTAATCCCAGCCCCTGTCTCCGCAGGAGACCTTTTGCCTCTTGGTAGGCCGTCATTGTAAATAAGAATTTGCTCTTAACTGACTTACTTTGTTAAATAAAGGTTAAATTAATACAAATAAATACATACACAGAAAGGGCTGATGTAGGCTACATTCCTTAACAGCTTGACAGTTCATTTTTTGTTGAGGACACAAGAATTAGTGTGAAATTGCGTAGTTGTTACTCCTTCCTCCTTCCTCAATGTGTGAAAATCCCACAGCTCTTGATGTATAGGGGCAATTCCATGGTAACATAGTGATGCTGAGACTTTAAAATTTGATTTTTCACTTTAAAATGTAGGTCAAACAAAAAACAATGATTGCAAAGTTAAAGTTGCACTATACACAAATCGCTACACCATTTCCTGGTTGCTAAAACTCTAGTTATAGTTTGCCTAATTTCAGTTTCTGTGACAAAATAAGAAATGTATAATGTAGAGCATATTTGTACCATCTAAACCACTGTGAAATAGTTTCCATAATAAAAAATATTGTTGTTTCAGCTGTTTGAAGCTGGTATACAAAACCCAAAGTAAAAGACACAAAAACAAAACTTAAGAACGGGAAGCATAGAAATAGTGCACATAAAACAGATCTACCGCTTCTTAGACTTGCTTTCAAGTACAATGATAGATCTATAACTCACATTTCTATGTGAATTTGGTCTTGGACAAAAAGTTACATATTTCCACTTTTTCACACCCTGAAGAAGGCACAGTGATGCCAAAACGTTGGTGTTTTTTTACCCAATAAATTACTGGGAGGTTATACATATGGAGTGTGCGACTCTGTTTTTATAGCTTACAGTTTATTCACCGTTAGTCAGCACCTCGTGCTTTTTATTAGCATATATACAATTTTCACAGAACATTTTACAAAAACACATTTACATGCTAAGTTTGGTAAAATAATGATGTTTGTGCTCTGCTGTTAATGTGGAATTGCCCCTACACGTAATTTTTTAAATTTATTTTTTAACTAGGCAAGTCAGTTAAGAACAAATTCTTATTTACAATGACGGCCTACCCCGGCCAAACCCAGACGACGCTGGGCCAATTGTGCGCCGCCCTATGGGACTCCCAATCACGGCTGGATTGTGATACAGCCTGGAATCGAAACCAGGGTCTGTAATGACGCCTCGAGCACTAGAGATGCAGTGCCGCTGCGCCACTCGGGAGCATCAAGAGCTGTAGAATTTTTGAGAAACACGTAATTTCACACTAGCTTAATTCTTGTTCATCCTCAACAAAAAAAGATCTGTCTAGCTGTTCTGTGTAGCTGAAGCTGTCTTCATTAGATCTTGTCTGTATTGTCCAAAACACCATCTACCTCATCTTCTTTCCTTTCTCAAAACTCTGTTACCATGGAACTGCCCATAGGCCTAACTACGTAAGTGAAAAACAACAATGCTCTGTACATCCTTTGGAACTAAGGACTAAAGTACTCATAGTGGATGCATTGTTGAAATATAGTTATACATACAGACCAATGACAGTATGTCAGTAGTGGCACAGGATGGTGTTGTATATTTACCGTCTCCATCCAGTCATGGGCTCCACTGCTCCTTTGAGAGGGTGCATGAATGTTGTTATGACAGCAACAGGCCATGTTACCATGAGAACCAGAGTCAGGAAGATGGCACGGATAGGCACCAGGAAGATTCCCTGGAATACACACTGCAAAGAGATTTTTAAAAAAACATCACACACACACCAGGTTTATTACAGATCTACATTGGAGTAACGTGTTTAGGTTACTGACTTCATGCCACTGAAAGAGGGACTTTAAAGAGCCATTTTAAAACACAAATTTCCTTACCAACATATATAATGCGCAACGATGCAACCATTGACCAAGGGATAAGCACGTTATAGACTTTTCATTCTAGAAATTCACATGGTTGGAGGAATTTCTAGAGTGTACACAAATGCCTCCATTGTTTGTGTTACACAATAACAAGGCATTACAAAAGGATTGTCAGGGTTTCATCGGCTTAGATTAGCTATGTACCTGTACTGTAGGCTATATTCACACACCACCAGACACACACACAGCCGAGGAGCTAGACGACAACCACCCGGCTGCGCTCAGAGGTGGGTAGTGGAGTAGAAATGTTTACAGTACGTTTGAATACCAACCCCAGTTCTGTGAGCGATAAATGAATGAGTTAATAGATTAATTTAACATTTTATACTCACTTTGATAATGTCAGCCTTGGCCAATTTCACCTCCTGTACAAAAGGATTAAGGACGGCCGGAAGAAACAGGGATTGCTGCCTGGGTAGCGCGAACACTCTCCGGGGAGTCATTCTTCTCGCTCCGCTCGTGGTATGGCGTCAATATGTTTTAGAATTTCACTGTGGTTTTTTCTCAATTACAACTTCTGCAATCACCCCACTTCCACGATTCGAATCTTGCGAATCCTGTTCGCGCTCCGGATGTTGCGATAACATCATTCTCAACAACCATGGTGCAAGGGACGATAGTGATCTGGCACTCCGCCTCCGATTACTTTCAGGCCCCACCTACTGCACTGGGTTTAAATCAGGTTGTAAACCTTTTGCCTAGTGAGCAGTGGTGGGGTGATTGGCTGAAATAAATTGTGTGAACAAGTCAAATGTTCATGTTGAATTGCAAAATGTATAATGTTGAAGCAACTTTACAACATTAGTTAATGTACATTAGGGTGGCATTCAATAGACTAGATATAGGGCCTAAATAAAAGAAAATACAGAAATACCCATAAAATAATAAGACTCATCATTTACATCATTTAGCAGACGCTCTTATCCAGAGCGACTTACAGGAGCAATTAGGGTTAAGTACCTTGCTCAAGGGCACAGACAGCTAGTCGGCTCGGGGATTAGAACCAGCGACCTTTCGGTTACTGGCACAACGCTCTTAACCACTAAGCTACCTGCCGCCCATCATTGAGGTTTCTTTCAGCTTAGCAATTGGGGTCAAATTGTTGTGTTCATTTGTATGAAATAAACTAAGTCATATCTCAAGGGCAAAGACATAATATGGCTGGCGTGATGAAGCCCTCTGCTCAATGATAAAAACCACAACAAACCGTTTTTCAGACCTTCATCCATCCACAAGATGTCACCTGTTAGTCAAACATGGCGTTTTACATTGACCACAGAGGTACTGTATGTAAGGGCCCTCAGAATGGCTCAACAAGGACCTGAATACAAATATTTTAAGTGTACTTGACAAAAAAACATTTTAGAATTACATCTATTTATAAACTATTAATTTACTGATTACAAATTGTGTGCTAGAAGGCTACAGAAAGGCTCATGTGACGTAGTCCTTTCTAGTAAGAAACGTCAAGGGCTTTTCTCTCTCACACACACCACATGTATTGACCATCCATCTTTATTATTTTACAGACAGAGAATGACACATTGCACAAAGCATTATAAAAAAAGAATACAAATCAAAACGACTAGCATCAAAACAACAATACAAAAATATTATTACACAATACTTCTGTGGTACTTCTCTTGTCATGACTCCATCATGCAGCAACAAACCAGATACAGTCTCTAGGCAGCCCGTGCCTTTCATCTCCCTGTACCATCAGTGAAACAATAGACAGATCCTACAAAATGGAAAATTTAGTCTCCATATTTGTGCAGTACCCCTGTATAGTCTTATACAAAGTGCTAGCCCTATATGAAGAATAAGGTTTGTCTATAAGTACTTACTTTTGAAAATAGTCTGAACAGAATGTAGAAAAACTGCATATCAAATATAGGCTCATGCAAATAAGCATTTTCTATAAGCACCATTATCTGTCCAGACATATTGTGCAAATTCATCTTTTCAAATGTATTCCACATCACTGAAATTACTATTGACAATTTCTCCTTCTATTGCAGTATCATGTACTCTCTACTTCACAGACATAGCAGTAAATATAAATATAGACAGCATTCATTCTTCAGATGATGCAATACTGCTCTAGTGAAGCTACATTTATATAGGAGAATATCTTCCAGTACAACACTCTATGTAGTGTGGACATACCTGATGTCTGAGTTTCTAATAACAAACAACGGGGTAAAGAGATCAGAGTAAATCTGCATCATCATAACACATAAACTGATAATATCACACAGTAATATAATACAAAATCCTGTTGCCTATGTTCAGCCTGTGTAGATGGTCCCACGGTGTGTTAGAGGGTGTCTTTAGTTTCTAGGCTAGGGTGCAGGATAGGCTGGTTGGATGGGGATGGGGGAGCTTAGCCAATGTCTATGCGTCTCACTGTTGCTTAGTGACAACCCAGCCAGTCCTTTGTAATCTCGCCCAGTTTGACGATCTTCAGGCTACTGTCATCCATTTTGAAGTAGTGGGCACCTTTGAAGAAGTATGTGTAATCTGGAAAACACAAACATTATGATGAGAGACAAGGTACATCAAAATCATCACATTCAGTGCATCAAATATATATCTAATTTCACCTTGAGCAAGCCACGAGGCCTTACACACTAAAAGGGAACATTCTAGCTAGTGTAAAATATGGCCCCTAGAAGCTTATATCTTTGTAACACATTATCGTCTCAGCCAGAGGAAGAGGACATGATGATGTCACTCGTCTCCTCAGTAAAAACACCCAATCAGGAATCAGCAGTGGAGGAGCTCAGGCTAATTAGCATGAAGACAGAGGCACCTCTGTGAAGCAGCACAGGCTGGCTCTATCAAACACAGTTTCTTGGTAGGGAAGCGCTGCGTGTGATGTATATGTGTGTCAGAAGCAAGGGTATAAAAAAACCCTGGTTAACTGCTATAGACTTAAGATTTACCTCCTGTGTTATACTACTCTCTCTCCGTGCTCTCTCCCCTCCTGCCTCTACTCTCTCTCCTCCTGCGTCTACTCTCTTTCCTCCTGCGTCTGCTCTCTCTCCTTGCTCTCTCCTCCTGCCTCTACTCTCACTCCTCCTGCGTCTACTCTCTCTCCTTGCTCTCTCTCCTTGCCCTATCTCTCCTCTCTCTCCTTGCTCTCTCTCCTTCTGCCTCTACTCTCTCTCCTTGCCCTATCTCTCCTCTCTCTCCTTGCTCTCTCTCCTCCTGCGTCTACTCTCTCTCCTTGCTCTCTCTCCTCGCTCTCCTTTCTCGCTCTCTCTCTCTCCTCCTGCCTCTACTCTCACTCCTTGCTCTAGCTCTCCTCTCTCTCCTCGCTCTCTCTCCCCTCCTGCGTCTACTCTCTCTCCTTACTCTCTCTCCTCCTGCCTCTACTCTCTCTCCTTGCTCTCTTACCTCCTGCCTCTATTTTCTCTCCTTGCTCTCTCTCTCCTCCTGCCTCTGCTCTCTCTCTCCTCCTGCCTCTATTCTCTCTCCTTGCTCTCTCTCTCTCCTCCTGCGTTTACTCTCTCTCCCTGCTCTCTCTCCTTCTGCCTCCTCTCTCTTTCCTTGCTCTCTCTCCTCCTGCCTCTACTCTCTTTCCTCCTGCGTCTACTCTCTCTCCTTGCTCTCTCTTTCCTCCTGCGTCTACTTTCTCTCCTTGTTCTCGCTCTCCTCCTGCGTCTACTTTCTCTCCTTGCTCTCGCTCTCCTCCTGCGTCTACTTTCTCTCCTTGCTCTCTCTCTCCTCCTGCCTATCGCGCGTGCAATGATGTGCAATAATGTCAGAGGGAAAAAAACAGTGTTGGTTGTTTGAAGTAATGTCTTTGTTGTTGTAATATCTCAAACAGACGTGGCAGTTTCACCACTAATGATTCCAGCTTTAAGGCCAGGTGCCAGTTCATAATGAGAGGACTGGCTGGGTCGGGTTGGATTCTAACTGCCAGGAATGTACGCCTGTATCCAGTGGTGTGTCAGTACAGCTCTGACTGAAGCAGGAAGCAGTTCTACCTCCGTGTTCACACAGGCCCCAGCTACCTCTCTCTCTTCCAGTTGACATCTCTCTCTCTCTCTATTTCTCTCTTCAGTAGATATCCCACTGGGCACACACTGGTTGAAGCAACATTGTTTCCACGTAATTTCAATGAAATTACATTGAACCAACGTGGAATAGACGTTGAATTGACGTCTGTGCCCAGTGGGTATCTCTCTCTATACCCCTCCCCCTCCATCCCTCTCTCCCTCCCCCCTCTCTACCTCTATCCCCCCTGCTCTGTGTGTGTGGTGGTGTCGCTCTAAGCGATGGACAATAAAGTATTAAATATACTGTATTGTATTCTAGTATGCTTACCAATGCCATTCAGACTAAAGGCAGAGTCAACGTCATCTGGGATTCCATTCCAGGAGTCAGCGATGAGCTTGGGGAAGCCAGGGTCCATCTTCTTCTTGGCTTCATTGTACCTGGAGGGGCATGATAACACACAGAGGTCATGACGTCAATGTTTAGTAATGATAAAGTTAAGTACATGATACTATGTTACTCTGTTAAGTACGAGTAGATTGGGCCGTTTTGGTTGACAAATCACAGCTGTCAACTCAAGTGCAGTCATGCAAGAGTTAAGTACATCCAACAACAGTACCTTACATGATCCCTGTATTAAGTAAGAGCAGAGTGAGCTGTTTTAACAGTCCAGTGGAAGGTAAGGACCCTAATTAAAAGCACACATGGCTCAGCACAGCAGCACACCAACACACAGTGACGTCTATAGAATTAGAATGACAGTGAATTAAAGTCATTCTAATTCTATGACGATGTCATCGTTACAAGCCCGAGTGGATCAGACACAGGCTTTGGTAGCTGTTGTGTTGTGGTGACTCACCTCCAGAACTTGTCTCCAGCGAACAGGTAGGTCTTCTGGCTCTTTCCGAAGGAGAAGGCTGCGTCAATGCCTTTCAGGTCTGTGGGCAGGCCTATAGAGGAGATTCTCTTGGGGTAGCCTTTCTCTATTTGGTCCGCATTGAAGATCCACATCTCATTGCCTATAGGAGAGACAGGAGGGGAGAGATGGCAAATGAGCACAGGTCAAGATGCTCACAGGGAAGGGTTTGCGAGGATAGAGTTTCTCTAAACTGTTATCTTTTTATTAGCCACAGAGAGACAATGATCATAGGAGTTGGCAAGACAGCACAAACAGATCTGGGACCGGGCTAATATAACGCTACATTTGATCATATCTTGTGGTTAGGGAGGACTGGATAAATTATTGAGGAAATGTGACTCATAGCTTTACAATTTAAGGGCTGGATGGAAAATAAATGGTTCTGTTCTACAAGGCCAAGCATAAATCTTCTTAAATAGGGACACTATGTTTTGGAAGAGCTCTGATTTCACGGTCTTATATGAGCTGGAGCTTTTCTAAAGTAGAATGGCATGCTTCTACAATGCATGGCATGTATTATAAACCACTAATAACTACATACAGCACTAATGTCCAAAATGTCCAAACCACATACTAGCAGTATACTTGACAGAAATACTAAAAGACACACTTATGATTCTCCTAATGTTGAACTTCTTAGAAATAGGATGTTATTTACTGGAAATTGTCACAGCCGTTTAACAGTGATAGAGAGAGGAAACTGCCATGAAAATGTAATTGTGTGTTATATGCAATGTCTAAATCTGGCTTTTCTACAGCCTCTGCATGATGAATCAACGCTCAGGGTGGGGACAGACAGCCCATCTCAGTACGGAGCGCAGTTCACAATGCATGTATGCGTTGTGGCTGCAGCAACCCTGGTTTGAATCCGGGTCACGGCATTGCGATTCATAATGTAATGGCAAAAGGGGCTGTATTTTGAACGAGTTACAACTTACAGTGTAAATAAGAAACTCAACAACTCTTCCATTTGACAAAGTCCCTCAACTCATTGTAGGTTAATGAGTTACGTTAACAGATGCTTTCAGAGGTTCTTCACCTATTTTGTCCCCTGTAGCTCAGTTGGTAGAGCATGGCGCTTGCAACACCAGGGTTGTGGGTTCGTTTCCCAACGGGGGCCAGTATGAAAAATGTATGCACTCACTATCTGTAAGTCGCTCTGGATAAGAGCGTCTGCTAAATGACTAAAATGGAAATGTAGACCTATCATCTCATCATGGTTGTTCTTGTGACAGGTAGGCCTACATTTGCTGTTGCATAGCCTATGCTACAGTAATATAAAGACCGAATGCACGTCTAATTTACCCATCTACATCAAGCTTTCGGGAGTCACCTTGTTTTTTAATCGTAAAGATTTAAAAAAACAAAAATGTATTGCAGCTGCAGCTTTTTTACAGTTTTTTTCCGATTGCTAACAAGCATTGTTCAATACTGCAGATACATGTGCAAAACTCTAAATACAGTTATCACAACAACACTATGAACCTGTGAATCATTTGTCATTGCTTTGACACAAAATGCATTCAATGACAACATCTTTCAAATTACATAAATACTTGTCTCACAAAAACACATTTACCAACAAAACTCTATGTATCTACAGACTATTTTGTAAATGTTAAGATACAGTGGCTTGCCAAAGTATTCACCCCCCTTGGCATTTTTCCTATTTTGTTGCCTTACAACCCCGCTGGCCTCCTTAAAAAACGCTCCTTAGCTCTTGGAGTCCCATGCAGGAAAAGCTAGACTAGAATATCTTGCTGGACAATAGACAATTATACCAATAGACAATTGGAAGAGGTACGCAAGCTCTTTTTTTGCTGAATGTTAAATTCAGCAGCCAATAGAACTCACGGGTAGTTTGAAAGTAGAGCGAATGTGCGATGGCGGTAGGCTATAGCAGTTATTTATTCAGACCCATAACCATTCAATCTTTGTGAAGAGAAAGCCTTCTGCATCTAATTCTAGTCCTATATTATTCAAGGATGTCATTAGAATGATGAAGATAAGGACATCGAAACTTATTTCATTTAACTGTTGAAAGCAAGGAAGGAATGATGCAACAATAGAGAGAAAGAGGAGGTAGGCTAATAACATCAGGGGAAATATTATGAAAGGTATATTATACAAATAGGCCCTTTTTTTCTAAATCTAATTCGCTAGCCTGTACTTGTAACTTTGTAGGCCGCATGTGCTGCACCAGAATCACATGTTCTATTCTGCTTTTTCATGGTTTGAACATGTGCGTAATTCCAGTCCATATAATACAGTATAATACAATACAGTAATACAGTTCACACTCAAAAAGATTAGCCTACTGGAGCTAGTTTCATTTATTTACCCAACAGACCATATAGCTAGCTACATCTATGGGCTTTTATGTTTTTCTGTCGTGCAGTAGCCTGTATTTACATTTACATTTTAGTCATTTAGCAGACGCTCTTATCCAGAGCCACTTACAATCATATTTGTATTAGATAACGGCACAATTATTTGGGATTTTTTGGGCTTAGGCTCATTAAATGTTGTTAATGTATTTAATATATGGCTCATCAGGCTCAGGTAGCATCAGGTTAGAATTTTCATGCTGATCAAAGCTCTAATCAAATCCAGACATATTTATATAATTTATAATGCTTTTGAATTACACTCCCGGTTATAGCGGGAAATACTGGGTTACCCGGGAGAAAAGTGATTTATTCTCGGGATGGAACGTTTGTAAAATACAGGGAAAATATTCAACCCTAGTATGTACAGTGGGGAAAGAAAGTATTTAGTCAGCCACCAATTGTGCAAGTTCTCCCACTTAAAAAGATGAGAGAGGCCTGTAATTTTCATCATAGGTACACGTCAACTATGACAGACAAAATTAGAATTTCTTTTCCAGAAAATCACATTGTAGGATTTTAAATGAATGTATTTGCAAATTATAGTGGAAAATAAGTATTTGGTCAATAACAAAAGTTTCTCAATACTTTGTTATATACCCTTTGTTGGCAATGACACAGGTCAAACGTTTTCTGTAATCTTCACAAGGTTTTCACACACTGTTGCTGGTATTTTGGCCCATTCCTCCATGCAGATCTCCTCTAGAGCAGTGATGTTTTGGGGCTGTCGCTGGGCAACACGGACTTTCAACTCCCTCCAAAGATTTTCTATGGGGTTGAGATCTGGAGACTGGCTAGGCCACTCCAGGACCTTGAAATGCTTCTTACGAAGCCACTCCTTCGTTGCCCGGGCGGTGTGTTTGGGATCATTGTCATGCTGAAAGACCCAGCCACGTTTCATCTTCAATGCCCTTGCTGATGGAAGGAGGTTTTCACTCAAAATCTCATGATACATGGCCCCATTCATTCTTTCCTTTACACGGATCGGTCGTCCTGGTCCCTTTGCAGAAAAACAGCCCCAAAGCATGATGTTTCCACCCCCTATGCTTCACAGTAGGTATGGTGTTCTTTGGATGCAACTCAGCATTCTTTGTCCTCCAAACATGACGAGTTGAGTTTTTACCAAAAAGTTCTATTTTGGTTTCATCTGACCATATGACATTCTCCCAATCCTCTTCTGGATCATCCAAATGCACTCTAGCAAACTTCAGACGGGCCTGAACATGTACTGGCTTAAGCAGGGGGACACGTTTGCTTGCACAATTGGTGGCTGACTAAATACTTTTTTTGCCCACTGTATGTAATGTATGTATGTAGGTATCTCAACGGTGGATGACACAACTCAGTCTCCCATACATACAGTACCTGCAAAGAACACAGTCTTCTCCTCCAGTGGGTTCTCATAGGCAGCGTCGATGGTGACGGGGAGCTCAGGCCAGTAGGTGGCTACCAGCATGGGACCTGAAGGCTTGCCCCGGAAGTTGGTTGACCTGAATATGAACCTGATAGAGAGAGCAGAGAGAGGAGTTACCTACTGGTTCAAATCATGTAAGAGAGGGCAGAGGGGAGAGGGGAGAAAAGAGGGGGTCAGGTGAAGGGAGAGTAGAGGGCAGTGGGGGAGAGAGGAGAGTGGGGTAATAAAAAGAGGGAAAGAGAAGGGCAGTAAGAGACGGAAGAGGGGAATGTAAGGGGGAAAGAGAGAGAGGGGCAGTGAGTGAGAGGGAGAGTTTCAGCAGCCCAGGCAGCGAAGCCACAATAGCCTGATTCATTCAGCATCTGGTTCTCGTTAGGACCGGGGTTTATCGAAGCCAGGGGAACAAGACCCATCTTGCCCAGATTTCCAACAGGCAGCTGCATGAGCAACAACAGCAGCAGCAGCTCCCCAAGTCTTTTCCATTGACCTATTTTACAAAGAGCCAGATATTTCTCAGAGAGATAAAGCCTGTTATTGCTTATAAAATGCTATGCAGATATGGACAAAGTAGTCATATGATGATCTGCTATAGCAATCCATTCAAGGTTGAGGTATATTGAATTAGTCCCCCAAAACAGGCCCCCTGACCCTAAATGACACTACAGGAGGAGCATCCATGTCCACATATATACATATATATACATATATATATATACATATATATATATACATACATACATACATACATATATATATATATATATATATATATATATCTGGGTCACAGATATAGATTTCATTATTTCACTCACTCTTGTCACATTCTGGATGCATATGAATTACACTTCCTGCATTAGATGCAGCCAGAGAGGTTAGAGAAACCTAGCTAGCAGGGTTGCCTGTGTTCAGTGTCTCGATCCCGTACAGGTCCACCTCATCACTAGGCCAATGAACAGTGGGTTCAGTTCAGTGGATTATTCTCCAGACTCCCCACCCAGCCCTGTGCTGAGCCAGTGACTGTAAATAAGGTGCTGAGCACACAGTGAAGTTAGACCACCAGGACATCTTACTCATCCCTTCATGTCCAGATCTGCTTTCCATCACCATGCTGAGTCAGGAGAGAGAGGAGAGAGGGGATTCTACCTACACCAGAAGGATTTGCTCTCAAAATAGTGTTAGCTGGGTGACAACACCTTTAAACTGATGCACACTGTGTCCGGTCTAGTAGCCCTCCCTCCAGTATTACTGTACTGTATTGAATGGTGACTGCCCTCCAGACTCCAGATATTACATTGGCCCACTAGACTGGTGACTGCCCTCCAGACTCCAGATATTACATTGGCCCACTAGACTGGTGACTGCCCTCCAGACTCCAGATATTACATTGGCCCACTAGACTGGTGACTGCCCTCCAGACTCCAGATATTACATTGGCCCACTAGACTGGTGACTGCCCTCCAGACATTACATTGGCCCACTAGAATGGTGACTGCCCTCCAGACTCCAGATATTACATTGGCCCACTAGACTGGTGACTGCCCTCCAGACTCCAGATATTACATTGGCCCACTAGACTGGTGACTGCCCTCCAGACTCCAGATATTACATTGGCCCACTAGACTGGTGACTGCCCTCCAGACTCCAGATATTACATTGGCCCACTAGAATGGTGACTGCCCTCCAGACTCCAGATATTACATTGGCCCACTAGAATGGTGACTGCCCTCCAGACTCCAGATATTACATTGGCCCACTAGACTGTTGACTGCCCTCCAGACTCCAGACATTACATTGGCCCACTAGACTGGTGACTGCCCTCCAGACTCCAGATATTACATTGGCCCACTAGACTGGTGACTGCCCTCCAGTCTGTGACTTTCAACTACATTTCCCTATTCATCTGTCTCTGTATTTTCACTGCTGCCTAAAAATAGGGAGAAACAAAACAAAATGGATGCACACAGAAAGTCATATCCTAATGGGCCCCAGGCTATTGTTATTAACCTTGACATTGGTTGACAGCTCCATAACCTTAGTAGTCTCTATCCTAATCTTTGCTTATTGACTTGAGTCTCCATCTCTCCTCACTCTCTCTCTTCCACTTCTCCTCACTCTTCTTCTCTCTCCCCCATCTCTCCTCACTCTCGCTGTCTCTGTTCCATCTCTCCTCACTCCTCTACTCCATGGCTCTGATAGCTAAACCATCTGGTGACCTAGAGCCAACTGTGAATAACTAGGTACCAAAGTCATCCCACCACTGAAACCTGAGAAACAGCCTAACTGGCCCTCTGAGTCCAAATATCATGCAGCTATGGGTTTGGTATTGTAACTCCTCCATAGAGATGTAGGATCTTAATTTGATCACTCTTTTGTTTAAGATAATTTTCCTGCACAGCAGCGTATTCAAGTTTTAAAAATGCTTCTAAAAAGTGTGTAATTTCCACCTCAACATTTCAGACTTGATTTGCCCTAACTTAAAACGTATCAACCCCTACAAAAAATGTCCATTCATTATAATCCACATAATAATTCACATTTCCTTTTGCTGCAGGATTATTTCCCTGCTCTAGCAAACTGGCTCAAATTAAGATCCTACAGCCATAACTCCCTCCGTAATGGCATTTCACTCCATCTGAGAGATCGCTAACATTAAAAGATAGCTATAATTATGGGGTGTATCATTGAATATGCGTCATTGTTAATGATATCATGGTAAAACTCTAGAACTAGAACACTGCAAATCATTTTGAATGAGAAAAGGATCTTGCTGATGAGGAAATGGAGAATCTCTCCAGAAATCCTCAGGTCCAGTGTCTTGTCCACAACAAATCACTGTATAGGTATTCTGTGAGATTTTACCATTGTGGCTGGATATCTTGTGGATTTGGATTCTCTAGGATGTTTAAGCAGCAGACAACAGATGATATCCCTAAAAAATAACCAAACTAACCCAATCAAAGACATGACTTACAGGCATAGTCACAACATTTCTAAACTAACTATTGAGAGAAATTCTGCCGTTTAAACCAGACTCCGGTTTTAATTGGCAGGTCCTCCCTCCTTTACCAGTTAATGTTACGTTGACACATCAACCAAACACGACACAGTGTAGTTTATAGTCCACAGAACATCCTTCAGCATGATGTTTGCCCCTGCTCGCTGGCCAGGGCTGAACAGTGTTAAAGCATGGTGAACCACAGTGAGTGAAGACTTAACTCTTAACTAAAGCAGGATTCTATGAACTAAAGCAGGATTGGTAAGCAGGATTTGAGGGTGGTTTCCCCCCCAGTCCCAGATTCAGGGTGGGCAGTGGGGGGGCAGGCAGGCTGAATGACTGCAGTTATTCGAGTCAAAAAAGTATACTTGTTTGCTTTGGACACCGTTCCAACTCAGCCATGACAGATATATAGTAAAGCTCACCTTAAAACTGTGAAGGCAAAAAGATGTGGCGGCAAAGTCTGAGAAGGAACATATAAATGTCCAACGAAACCTAAACTTGCTATTCAGTCACAATTTTGTAATTTGGATTGCTTGCAATAGCTTATTGTTTGGGTTGAAACTGTTCCTGAAAGAATTTGTTCCAGACAAGATTAGGCTGTTGTGGTAAAGAGTTCATGTTTCAGAAGGAAAGTACACTGAGTCATGGAGAGTTGAAACTGAACCACACCACTCTCCCAACAGATAATGTAAGATGGAGAGATACAGAAAGTCTATTCCTCTTCTCCTTTTCTACACTACATAGGACAATCCCAGTTAAAGTCTGTATCCTGTACTGTACAGTAGGGTCTGGTTTACAATCCTAATAACAGGCAGCCATTTTGGCTTATCATAGTTGATCCAGGATTGTGAGGGTGTTTATTATTACCAGTTGTTTCATAACTTTATACTGATCACAGCATGGGATAAGCATTCAAGCTTAGACAAATTGAAATAACACCACCCCCTTCATTCAAACAAAGCAACTGATTGCCAAGAGAAAATAATGCATTCTGAGACCAAACAAAGCCCCCTATTAAACTACCCATTGTTTGTGGTGAAATGATTTAGTAGTGGATTGTGAGGTCTAACTTGTGGACTCTGGTCTGCTCCAATGACTCTAACCACAGAGTCTAAAATAGGAGTCTTGGGGTTATATGTTAATTCTGCCTGTTTTCAGATTGGCTACATGTTTTTTGAGAAGACCAAACAAAAGTGTATTAGCTATTATAAGAGAACAATACAATAAAAAACAGACACAGGCTTGTAAGACTTATGACTTCAACAAGTTAAATGTTGCATGTTCCAACCATTGCAGATCAGAAGTAATAGAATCCCCAGTAAATCATTTACCTGTCCTTGAAGAAGAAGGTCTCTCCTCTGATCTGGGCAATAGCATCAAACACCACAGGTTCATTACAGATGTCCATAGGAGTGACTGGGCCCTGGGTGGGAGAAAGGGGCTTGTCTGTACCAGGACCTGAGAGGAAAAGGAGAGGCAACATGGTGAGAGGAAAAGGAGAGGCAACATGGTGAGAGGAAAAGGAGAGGCAACATGGTGAGAGGAAAGGAGAGGCAACATGGTGAGGCAACATGGTGAGCATTGAGTAGATGATATCTCTGAAAATGAGATCTATATCCTTCAACAAGGAGAAATCCAGTTGTTATCTGCAGGACATTCACCAAAGTACTCTGGTTATGAACGGCGGGTGAAGTCATGGTTACACGTTATTTGAAAGGTACCTACATAAAGACTTCATAACACATTCATAACCCATACATGCTGCATTTATAAGCAGTACATAAGAATTTCAAACTGACCATACAGCTCCTGAATTCCCTTGATGTCGTCGTTGGACAGTCTGAAGTTCTTGGTGAAGGTATACATGGGGGCCATCAGAGCACCAGGGTCCTGGGAGTGCTCCAAGCCCAGGGCATGGCCAAACTCATGGGCCGCAACCAGGAACAGACTGTAGCCTGGACAACACCAATAGGAGTGAGAGATACAGCAACACATATTCAAAGCGTAACAAGTCAAGTTATATTCAGGTGAATGAGAATGTTTTCCATGTTGGGAAATTCCTGTTGACCATTTTCCCTCCATTCTGCATAGACAATGAATGATTAAATACATGAATTAATAAAACAGATTAAAAATACAAATGATTCAAATAAATAACCATGAATTGTCATTGTCCACTAAACTGCTAAAACCACCTACAAACAAACATAATGTCAAAGGTCATCGATTACACATTTACCTTGATCAGGACAGAAGCCCCACTTGCGGTCATCGTCGTAGCTCTTGGTGGAGGCGCACCACATTTTGCCGTCGCTACGTCCAGAAGCGGTGCAACTGTCATAAGTGTCTCCAAGGAATGTGAAGGGGAACACACAGGGGGAACCCTCAGAGTTTCCTCCCACAGTGGACATGGCTGCATGGGTGAACAAAAATACATATTTCAGGACCAAATTGACTTTTCTTTGTGTGCCGATGAGGTAGTGCTTAAAGTTATCAACTTGATTTCGGTTGAATTGCTAAATGGATTTGCTTGAGAAACTGCCATGACCTTAATGACATTGACATCGGATGTATTTTGTATCTACAGTATATCCAAATCAAAACCAAAAACCACTCTCTAAAAAGTGGCTTTTCTTTTCCTGCATGATAATATTATATCTGGGGTCTGGGTTGGTACAGCACAGCCATGGGCCTGTGTGGTTTTTGAAGCAGGCTGTTTCTTATTCAGTGCTTCTTACACACAAGACTACATAGCACGCCAGCATTCCCAACCAATTAGAACCAGATGAAAACCTCAGCCTTAACCCCCCCCCCCCCTCTCTTTCTCTCCCCAAATCCCTCTCTCTCACTCTCCTGACTCTACCCCCAACCCCTGAGCCACTGACACAATGGAAAATAACCCCCGCCAGCAGCCACTCAGTAAAATACTTTTACCGTCATTCAGTAGACTAGCTGCTGCAAGATTGGAAACCACAGGTCTGGAACATTCTAACATTCTCCTACACCAATACATGGAGGCATCAGCACAGTACAGCTTGACTGATAAATGCACGCACACACGCTAGTGATGGGCGGGTTGACTCATAACCCGCAGTCCCGGGAGGATGGGTTTAGGGTACATTCAATATTGTGTGGCTGAAGGGTGGGTGGGTGGCGGGCGGGTTGAATAAAGTGAAGAAATCCATAAATGTATCATTCTTGTGCAATTTATATAGGCTACATTGAGGTTTTTCTTTCATTATTTTAGGCTATCTGGTATGAGTGCATAAACCTAAGCTTTAGGGATTAACTGTATGTGTGCCAAATAGCCTACACAGCCAATCAACAAATAATGCTTTTGGGAACAGGCAGAATGCCAAATAATGCTTTTGGGAACGGGCAGAAAAAGTTAACGTTAATCCACGGAGGCAAAAAGGACATTGTCGAAGTTTAATTCAATAAGACAAAAGCTGCGAAAGGAGAGTTGAATATAAAGAGGAGGGAGGGTCAGAAAAGTAATGTTTGGACAAGATTTGGTGAAGTTGTAAAAGAGGATGATTGCAGTGCTGGCTATGTTATGTGTGATGATTGTGAGGCGCTATACAAATTCGGGACTTCAAATAGGCCTATGGCATGTCAAGGGAACTGTAGCCTACTGTTTAGTTGGGTTAAATGGAAACTGAAATCTGGACACTGATTGTAAGTCTATAACCTCTCACATAGCCTCAATAATAACTCCTGCAGAATTAAGCATTTCTTGCAGTAACAAGCAAAATGTAGACTTAAATATGATTTTTCTTTCTGCATCTTGAGAGAATGTAATGCTAGATACAATCTGTAGAGGTGCTGTCTTCATCATAAAAGCTGATAGTATAGTACTGAAATCTTATCAGAAACACATTGGGTCATTTTCACAGCTTTGCGGGTTAGGGTTGGATGCGGGCCTCAGATTTTCACTTTATCACATATAGTCGGGCGGTTGCAGATGGGTTATTAGCAATTGCGGGCGGGTGAAGAAACAGCTGACCCTTGCACCACTAACACATGCTAGCACGCACACGCACACACTAGCACATAACCTGGCTCAAGTATAATCCTCAGATTACGGTTTCCATGCAACAGTTAGATCTGTTGGATGGATCAGTGCCCTTAGCTGTTTGGGTTAACAAAGCTGATGAGGCTCACATGCTATAGGGAGGGAGAGACCCCTTCGGGCTTGGGCAGTATGAACTGGGAACCCACCTGTTTCAGGGCAGAACCCGTAGGACTTGTCATTGTCATAGTTCTCAGTCGTAGCACACCAGCGGTAGCCGTCGTCACGCCCCTGAGTGGTGCAACCATCATAGGTCTCCCCTTGGAACGTGAAGGGGAACTTACATGGAGCTCCGTCCGCGTTTCCACCCAGGGTGAACAGCACTGTAACACAGGAAGACAGAGTTGAAGGAATTATCTATACAGAGTTTACAGGTTTCCAGAATTTACTAAAATGCCATGGCAGTTATGCTGAGCCTGAGTTTGAGTGATTTCACAGATCCAATCTTACGCTAACTGAACCGCATTATCATTCTTTGTCAGGGTGTTACACATCCACTCTGTCCAGACTAAAATGTTTATCGCTACAGTATATCAACAGTCTATAAAACTATCAACAAGATAAATGTTTCACAAGACTTCACTGAGTACGCCATTTTCTCAAGATCAAGGGATAACCAGTTAGGACGTTTCATAAGACTGTTGGTCTCATATGAGTCTACTGTAGGCCTATATGTATCAGTATGTCTTTGCACTCCTTTATGGTGAGTCTATACCCTAATGGCAGTACCATGGACATCAACACAAACAGACAGACAAAAGGAATGATGAAAAGCTTCATGAATCTGGCCAAGCAACACAGAGAAGAGGGAGTACTTTATGACCCAGAAAACAACACTAGTTTCCCAGAATGGACTCCCACCTGGTCTCAGTCCAACAGCAACACAGCTTCTTCTAACTAATCACAAACCTCTCATCTGGAGTAACTCCTGGCCAACTCCTGGTCAGAAACTATCGCTAAAACACCACAATAGAAGTTCCATGAGGGACTGCTGAATGCAACACTCTTAACTTTTTACACTCCATGTAGATATAAAAATGTATACTGTAACTCTTTTGCACAATACATTCACAGGAACTCTTTAGAGGAAAAAGAAAAACAGCCATGTTGGCTCCTACTCACACTCATGGGGACAGAAACCGTATTTGCCGTCGTCGTCAAAGTTGTATGTGGTGGAGCACCAGAGGAATCCATCTTCACGGCCCTGATTGGTACAGCTGTTGTACTCCGTTCCCATAAACATGAAGGGGAACTTACAGAACTCCCCCTCTGCATTACCAAACTTCACCTTCACCACTGTGGAGGGGAGGGAGATGGGGTGGGGGGAGAGGTGATGATCAAAGGAGCTCAAACAGAGCTGTGTCAGATACTGTGTGGTTCAGCGATCTCGATATCATCGGTGAAATGTTAAACACAAACTGCTTTAAAAACTTGCCATGTATGACCATGAATACATAGGTGATAAGTAAAAACAAGTAGGTTAATAGATTAGATCAGGATGAACTCTTGACATTGTTTACAGACTTTATTTACAACTCAGACAGTACAGTCTCCAGTACCTTGTCCTTCTCCCAGGGTCCACTGCTCATCATCATCAAAGTGGGAGTCTCCCCCGGTGCCTGGTCCAGGAGCGAAAGCATGAGCCAGCAGACCATCTTTACCATCGAAGGGGTAGCCATCACCATGCTCTATGGATTCACATAACAAGGTTTAAAACAAAAGGACTCAAGGCACAGATCAGAATACAATTAGAGCATTACTGGATGGATTCATCTCAGAACAGAACTGTCTCCGAAGTAGCTAGTTAGACTTCAAATATGTCTCACAAGACTACAGAACTTGCTGTTTGTTGTCTGTGTTGTTGATAGGTCTTTTTTATTAATTACTGTTCTTGTCCCAGACAAGTAGGTCAGCTAGGGTCAGACAGGCCTGAGGCATGGTTATGTGAGTAACTGTCTAACGAGCGGTCCTGATAACCTCCCCAAAGACCAAAATCCTCATCAGTCCACCAAACCAAACCCTGTAAAATATACACTGAGTGTACAAAACATTTCTCTTTCCATGACATAGACTCCAGGTAAAAGCAATGATCCCTTATTGATGTCACTTGTTAAAGCCATTTCAATCAGTGTAGATGAAGGGGAGGAGACAAGTTAAATAAGGATTTTTAAGCCTTGAGACAATTGAGACATGGATTGTGTATGTGTGCGTTCAGAGGGTGAATGGGCAAGACAAAACATTTCAGTGCCTTGGAACAGGGTATGGAAGTAGGTGCCAGGTGCACCGGTTTGAGTGTGTCAAGAACTACAACGCTGCTGGGTTTTTCACACTCAACAGTTTCCCGTGTTTATCAAGAATGGTCCACCACCCAAAGGACATCCAGCCAACTTCACACAACTGTGGGAAGCACTGGAGTCAACGTGTGCCAGCATCCCTGTAGAATGCTTTTGACACCTTGTAGAATCCATTCCCAGACGAATTGAGTCTGTTCTAAGGGCAAAAGGGGGTTCAACGCAATATTAGGATGGTGTTCCTAATGTTTTGTACACTCAGTGTAGGAAGCGTGTGGGATGGTGCCATGAAAACATGTCATTTTGGGCTTGTTTTGACCTCAAGTCGGTCAGACAGTGACCTCTATATGTTCTTACTTGAGGTCTGGCCTGCCACGAGAATATTGACTTTATGTGAGACACATGGAACCCAGAGAAAGAGCAATAAGTAACTCACACATAGGCAGGCCTACAGTACTATACGATTAGCAGCACTGAGCACACATCATCTAATCTCGTTTCCAGCCACTTCCGCCCTTTTGCGCAATAGCCGGATGATGAGTAGCCTGGTTAAACCAGACTGAACGAAGGTGAGAGCAGAATTAAGTCTGGTTTAACCAGGCTACTCATCATCCGGCATTGCTGAGGTTTCATACAGTACATTCAGCAGATGATAAAAGTACAAACTGTTATGTAATACCGTACCGTTGCGGCCAAAGTTAATCATGATGTCAGCCTCTCCATCCATGAGGCGGGTGAACTTGAGTGGGGTGACATCACTCCACACTTTGAAGGCCCTTAAGAAGGCGTCATCAATAGTCTCCTCGTCCAGGTCAGGAGAATGGCCTAGAATCCTGAGAGGTGAAACACAGAGAGGAGAGGAAACAGAGGAGAATACTCATTAAACAGCTGATCCCTGGCTGAAGGTGTGCTGCATGATAAATGTTACATAATGGAATATTACTGTGTGATTGAATAGTTATGCTTGAGGAAATGCACATAATGCAAGCAGAATCAAAGAGGGACCAGTGTGAGCATATAAAACCTTAAAAACGTGAGATTCACCTATGTCAAATAGCAAAAGACAAAAGCTTGTGCACCACACTCTCTTCTATTTAAAAGGACAAAAGCAATAGAGCAGAGGTATCCTAAACCCCCCATCTGGACAAAAAGTCCATCAGTCTTCAGGCCTTGCCTATGACTCATGTGGTTAGAATGCTTCATGAGAGAGTCCAGCCACTAACCCCTGCTATGTGAGTGTGTCTGAGCAGTATAACCCTCTGTATCTTGTTGTTTTGGTAAACTTCTCCCCATCTCTGTTTTTCCCATTGGTACATACAGTGAGTCTGAGTGGTCATGAGGACACAGAAAGGGCTGATGTAAACAACAGACCTTTACTCTCTTCTGAACCTCAAATAAAAAATATCCAACAAGCACTCAGTGTGCAGGAATCTTGGTGTTAGCAGATTGTGGTTGGGTTGGTGGGCAGTACATAGTTGAGGTTTTCATGGCCCAAAACAAACTACAGGGGCTGGAGGAGTCATTTCCTTAGTCATTTCCTTTGCTCAGCAGTCAGCACATTGCACAGCAACATAGGGAGTTATGTGGAGCGCAACCCTATTGCACATGGGGTTCAAAGCCTATTGCACAACTCCCTATACCAAAACACTATTTGGGCCAAACAAACATGTTTTGACCACTGACCTGTAGGTTATGGCGTTTTGCTGCCACTTGGGTTTCCTGTGGAAGAAGTTGTATTGTGCAACATCTGGAACGCCACAGCGGGGCTTCTTCATGATCTCCACCGTCTTGGGGTCGATCTCGCCCGTCTCTTGCAGCGAGAAGAACTTCTGCATCTTCTTCAGGGTGTCCTTCAGCACCATGAGGTTACATCTGTCTTGTGGGCAGCCATAGAACTTGTTCAGATAGTGCTGCAAAAGGGGATAAAAGACAAGCGTATGAGTGGATATAGGATATATTCTGATGCCTTCCTACTCTATACAGTGCCTTCATCCATTTAGACATACTGTATCAATGAATGCATGAACATTTGTGTGCATTACACATCAAAATGTCTCCACTGGGCACAGATGTCAATTCAATGTCTATTCCACGTTGGTTCAATGTAATTTCATTGAAATGACTGGAAACAATGTTGATTCAACCAGTGTGTGCCCAGTGGGTATCCAACTATCAGGTCTGAAGCCAATACATTATGAGTTTCATTAATTATTTGTCCTTTTAAAGTCATTCACAAATGGCAGAATGGAATATAAGTTCTCTATTCCTGAATTTATTGAAAATAACCTATAAAGTAGTTTGAAGCAAAAATCACATTACATTCCCACTTTGAAAAGTTGTTTAAAGAACACTTACCAGAGCCACTTCTTTGTCTGTTTTTGGACTATCGTCTCCTGGGAACTTGATAATGGGCGAGGGGGCTGCAGAGGTTTTCTGGAGAAAGGCGATTAACTGTACCAAAAACACTTTGAGGACAAGGTGTCGGGGGCTAAATGCCGTGTGGCACCCCATATTTCCCCGGTGGAGAATCGCTGGGTATGTAGTCGGGATGGAGGAAAAACAGTGCGCTTCTGGGCTGGATGTAGTCCTCTTGCCTCAGCCTCTTCTGTTCCTTTATCTTCTCCTCAACGGGAAATTCTGCACTGCAACCCAGGTCTGCTAACTCAGTTGTGCTTACACATGCACTTTTTTGACGCTGCTTTACACGGGACGTGTAGGCTATAGACTGCGCAGTCTCCCCAAATTGGGGAACGTCGGAGAAATGTAACCGGATACCTGTTCCAATTACGAGTTTACTGCGTAATTCCAAACCTCCCTTATTTGGCCTCTGTGTTCGGTTTTCTTTGCATTGTAGACTAGGCCTATACGTTGTATTTGCTCATACATTAAAGTGGGTACAATGATTGCACGAATCCCGCATAAATAGTAGATAGATTGACAATGAAACCAAACAGATAGGGATAAATCGCAATGAACACAGTTGTAGCCTAGGCCCTAGCATTAAAATAACTCACAAACGCGGAAAAAAGAGCGCGCCTTTGTAGGCTACCTGACCCCGCGAACAGAGGCCATCCGCCGCCGGACTGCAGGGAATGCCTTGTAATATAGCGATTCGTGAAAACAATTAACGTGTCACACGGTCTTGCGTTGCATGACATAGCAGGAGGCAAAGTTAAAGGTGCAAATATAGTGGTTTTATTAAAGGATTAGTTGGTAGACAAGTGAAGTCTTCAAAATGTTTAGGCCTACAAACATGCAGGTCAAAGGAAACTGAATTCCTACAAAATCTAAGAAAAGGCATATCTATGCAGGTTCTCCTGCCTCTATCACTTTGCTGACTGACCCCAGGTGGCGAGGTAGGTTGGAGCCTGGTATCGCATACTAGTTACCACAGCCACAAATCCATAAACCCCACCCTTTCCTTCAAATTCTCTTCTTAAAATTTGATTAAACCTAACTTTAAACTTAACCCTATCATTAACCACACTACTAACCGAATGCCTAACCCTAACCTTACATTTTGACTTTGTAACTGTGGTAACTAGTGGAAACCGCATCCCCATGACCTACAACATGAAAATGAAATTAAAGGAAATATAGCAAACCTCTACCTTGTAAGTGTTAGCAAATGAGCTCATATACACCGCATTCATCCACTCAGAGGACCAAACAGCAGATAATGACATGAAATAAGGAAAGAGACAAATGTTGCAGCAAGGAATCAAAACAACCACTTTAACAGTGACAACGAAATGGTTAAGTGTGTAGCCCAATATCGCTAGAAATAGTTAAGTTTAACAAAATGTTAAAACCACTGGAAAAGTTGGAACATGAGTTCAGCAAAGGTCCTCTCTCACCAGGCCCTGAAGTTGAGAGTTCACCTGTCCTATCCTGGCTACAAGGTGAGCACCGCCCCTCTTAAGACATTTCTGATTATGTTAGCAAAATGCCTACAAAGGCCTTAGCAAAAGTACTTACTTAACACCTGATGCTGCAAGGAACAGTACATTTAGGATCCTAGGTCTAGGTCAAATCAAATCCAATCAAATGTTATTTGCCACATGTGCCGAATACAACAGGTGTAGACATTACAGTGAAATGCTTACTTACAAGCCCATAACCAACAATGCAGTTTAAGGAAAAAACAAAAATAGCAAATAATTAAAGAGCAGCAGTAAAATAAAATAATAGTAGGGAGGTTATATACAGGGGGTACCGGTACAGAGTCAATGTGCGGGGGCACCGGTTAGTCGAGGTAATTGAGGTAATATGTACATGTGGCTAGAGTTAAAGTGACTATGCATAAATAATAAACAGAGTAGCAGCAGCGTAAAAGAGGGGTTGGGGTGAGGTGGGGGGGCAATGCAAATAGTCCGGGTAGCCATGATTAGCTGTTCAGGAGTCTTATGGCTGGGGGGTAGAAGCTGTTAAGAAGACTTTTGGACCTAGACTTGGCGCTCCGGTACCGCTTGCCGTGCGGTAGCAGAGAGAACAGTCTATGACTAGGGTGGCTGGAGTCTTTGATAATTTTTAGGGCCTTCCTCTGACACCACCTGGTATAGAGGTCCTGGATGGCAGGAAGCTTGGCCCCAGTGAGGTACTGGGCCGTACACACTACCCTCTGTAGTGCCTTGCGGTCGGAGGCAGAGCAGTTGCCATACCAGGCGGTAATGCAACCAGTCAGGATGCTCTCGATGGTGCAGCTGTAGAACTTTTTGAGGATCTGAGGACCCATGCCAAATCTTTTCAGTCTCCTGAGGGGGAATAGGCTTTGTCGTGCCCTCTTCACAACTGTCTTGGTGTGTTTGGACCATGATAGTTTGTTGGTGATGTGGACACCAAGGAACTTCAAGCTCTCAACCTGTTCCACTACAGCCCCGTCGATGAGAATGGCGGCGTGCTCAGTCCTCTTTTTTTCCCCTGTAGTCCACAATCATCTCCTTTGTCTTGAGCACGTTGAGGGAGAGGTTGTTATCCTGGCACCACATTTTACATTTTTACATTTTAGTCATTTAGCAGACGCTCTTATCCAGAGTGACTTACAGTTAGTGATAGCATACATTTTTATTTTTCATACTGGCCCCCCGAGGTCTCTGACCTCCTCCCTATAGGCTGTCTCATCATTGTCGGTGATCAGGCCTACCACTGTTGTGTCGTTGGCAAACTTAATGATGGTGTTGGAGTCGTGCCTGGCCATGCATTCATGGGTGAACAGGGAGGACAGGAGGGGACTGAGCACGCACCCCTGAGAGGCCCCCGTGTTGAGGATCAGCGTGGCAGATGTGTTTATCACCTACCCTTACCACCTCGGGGTGGCCCGGCAGGAAGTCCAGGATCCAGTTGCAGAGGGAGGTGTTTAGTCCCAGGGTCCTTAGCTTAGTGATGAGCTTTGAGGGCACTATGGTGTTGAGCTGTAGTCAATGAATAGCATTCTCACATAGGTGTTCCTCTTGTCCAGGTGGGAAAGGGCAGTGTGGAGTGCAATAGAGATTGCATCATCTGTGGATCTGTTGGGACGGTATGCAAATTGGAGTGTGTCTAGGGTTTCTGGGATAATGGTGTTGAAGTGAGCCATGACCAGCCTTTCAAAGCACTTCATGGCTACAGACGTGAGTGCTTTGGGTCGGTAGTCATTTAGGCAGGTTATCTTAGTGTTCTTGGGCACAGGGACTATGGTGGTCTGCTTGAAATATGTTGGTATTACAGACTCAGTCAGGGACATGTTGAAAATGTCAGTGAAGACACTTGCCAGTTGGTCAGCGCATGCTCGGAGTACACGTCCTGGTAATCCGTCTGGCCCTGCGGCCTTGTGAATGTTGACCTGATTAAATGTCTTACTCACATCGGCTACAGAGAGCTTGATCACATAGTCATCCGGAACAGCTGATGCTCTCATGCATGCTTCAGTGTTGCTTGCCTCGAAGCAAGCATAGAAGTGATTTAGCTCGTCTGGTA
>NC_140024.1:23202371-23251227 GCF_964263955.1 Coregonus lavaretus | reverse complement strand
CTACTGCGAGCTTTGTTTGGGTAATTATTGCTTTAAATACACACATTAAAACACCATTATTAGTAGAGGGAGTGCAGTGAAGCAGGGGGTTGCTATGGAGTTGTAGCTATTAGTAGTTTAGCGGAGACATTTAACTGAGATGAAAATACGTTATTTATCATCAGATGAGAGGAAGAGAAAAGCCCTTATTGATTAACACCCATTATTAAAGGAGTATAGACAAGGTTAAAGTCCTACTCCAGTCTCCTTTTCACCTCATTTAACACCTGATTTACTTAACAAAAGGCACATCCCAATAGGGGGTTCAGGTGCCTCCTGACATGGCATAAACTCCTCTATTGTTCCTCAAGCAAGGGGGAGGCCGATGACAACAGCGGGCACCATCAGACCAACTCCTTGAATGCCCTAATCCTTGAAGTTTGCAGTTGTGTCAAAAAAACACTATTTTGCTCAAAACATATTTAGTGTGTGTACTTTACTGTATTTATACTTGGGATATCGCTTTTCAACAGGAAAAGTTCAAACATCTTTAACCTCTTAAGGCCCAAGCTGTTTTTTTACATGCATTTTTTATTTCTCTTTGCTATTTGGGCTTATTGGAACCTAATTAGAATAAAAACGAAGTATCATCTTTTGATATGATGTACTTTTAGAGAAAAATGATGTCCACATATGTGGATTCATGGTCCGAATTGCATTAGGCTAACATTTTCAACACAACTAATTTAAGTATGTATGTATGTATTTAGTGATTTAATTGTTATTTATTTCATTGGGACCATGTACAGCTTTTTAGCTGCATCAGAGGTAGCTTTTTTCCCATTTTACGTGTGTGCATGTTTACAAGCATATTAGCTGTTTCGAGGAGCCTCAGTCCATAAGTACACTTACGTGTACTTCATGTTTAGCGACCTACAAAGTTGCTAGTTTTACACTTTTTTTTCAAATTTGCATGTCATGACAAATATACAAGGCTTTTATAAATATCTAAATCAGAATAAGCCATGAAATATGACAGAACTTCTACACAATTGTGGACATAAGAGCTAAAAAGTGCTGTCCACGTATGTGACCACTAAGCCCTAGGAGGTTAAGACATGCCAGGCCCAGCAGATAAAGTACAGATTATTGACTGCATATTATGTGAATGCATTTAAGTTATCCAGTGTTTAGGATAGACACGGTTAACATTGCCAGGAGATAAATAGTGGATTAAGAATAGATTTAGATCTATAACCTCATAACTGAAATGCATTCAGATGAGTGCATACAAGTACGTCATATATAATCCATTGTTACCATATGATTTTATGATCACAACCACTGGCTGATTTGTTATTTTCAGGGGATTTACACAGCTAGCTTCCATACTTACCCTCTTACTTGACACATCACCAATGCAGACAGAGAATGAAGTCAATCCCTGTGACCCAGATCACAGAGAAAGCATTTCCTGACATGTGTCAATGCCCTTCCTGGCCTGAACCCATGTATCCATGGCCAGTTCAGCATGGGTGCTCATGGCACTCTCTCTCCAACACCAGGAACTGAGAGGGTTCTTAAAGTCGATGCCAGTTGCAGTTGCCCACCACACTGCCAGCCTGCCCCACTGCCTCCTACTCTTTTCCCCTCTGACAGTGTTCGGACGGGGGCCGATGCAGGGCTGCAGGTGGAAAGTGTGTCACTGGAGCCTCAGGGACCATGGACACACCAGGCTGTTCCTGTGTTGTACCCACCCCAACCTGGGTCAGGCTGCCTCCCTGCCTGGGAAAGGCCTGTGGAAGAGGCAGACCTGGGCTCAAATTCTATTTTAAATCTTTGAAATACTTTCAGTGTTTGCTTTAGTCTGCGTGGAGTGCCAGATGGGCAGGGTTTGGGGTATTTGAACCCAGGTCTGTGTGGAGGAGGGATGGAGCAGAACCAGGCCCAGGAACCAAGCCCAGAACCTCACAGCTATCTGTTCCACAAGCATAGATCAAAGTGATGGGGCTGGCATATCCACATGGGCCCTCATACTCATCACAGCGCCTTGCTCTACCAGCTGTTGAACAGGAACAGCCCCACTCCACCCAGGCTGGATGGGGGAGAGGAGAGGGGCTGGCTGGTGAAAGATTCATAGGCTGGATGTGCCACTAACTATTGCATGATTGATGCCCTGCGCCGCTAATATGTCCAGACTCAAAATCACACAAGAGAAGGAACATATTTAAAAACATCATCTTGTTCATTTTCTTTTTTTCTCTCTCTCTCCCAGCCAGCAGTGAGTTTGGCCCATGTACAGTACAGTACTGTAGTTATGGCACACCTTCTGACATGTCACTCACTCTTGTGAGCAGCTCTCCAGCACTGTTTGGCAGTAGTTTGGATGCTTACAGTACAGTACCCTTCATTGGCCACTGTGGCACAGCAAACTGTGTACATACTGTACTGTAAGTTAGTAGTTTGTTCTGGCCTAGGTCCCTTGTTGTCAGTGTAGAGGAGGGGAGGTATGACGTTGTAGACCCAAGGCCTCCTGTAGACTCCCTGGGTGGGCTGACTGACTGACTGACTGACTGGCTGGCTGGCTGGGTGGCTCACTGACTGGCTGACTGACTGACTGGCTGGCTGGCTGACTGACTGACTGACTGATTGACTGGCTGACTGGCTGGCTGGCTGGCTGACTGACTGACTGACTGGCTGACTGACTGACTGGCTGGCTGGCTGGCTCACTGACTGACTGACTGACTGGCTGGCTGGCTGGCTGGCTGGCTCACTGACTGGCTGACTGTCTGACTGACTGACTGGCTGGCTGGCTCACTGATTGGCTGGCTCACTGGCTGGCTGACTGACTGGCTGACTGGCTGGCTGACTGGCTGGCTGGCTCACTGGCTGGCTGACTGGCTGACTGACTGACTGGCTGACTGGCTCACTGGCTGGCTGGCTGACTGGCTGACTGACTGACTGGCAGACTGGCTGGCTGGCTGGCTGGCTGGCTGGCTGGCTGGCTGACTGGCTGACTGGCTCACTGGCTGGCTGGCTCACTGGCTGACTACCTGGCTGACTAGCTGGCTGACTGACTGACTGACTACCTGGCTGACTGGCTACCTGACTGACTGACTACTTGGCTGACTGGCTGGCTGGCTGGCTGGCTGGCTGGCTGACTGGCTGACTACCTGGCTGGCTGGCTGACTGACTGACTACCTGGCTGACTGACTGGCTGTTTGGCGACTACCTGGCTGACTAGCTGGCTGACTGACTGACTACCTGGCTGACTGGCTACCTGACTGACTGACTACCTGGCTGACTGGCTGGCTGACTGGCTGACTACCTGGCTGGCTGGCTGACTGACTACCTGGCTGACTGACTGGCTGGTTGGCTGACTGACTGGCTGGCTGACTACCTGGCTTACTGGCAGGCTGACAGACTGACTACTTGGCTGACTGGCTCGCTGACTACCTGGCTGACTGGCTGGCTGGCTATCCCTGCTGCTGTAGTCCCTAATTGTTGTCTCTCCTCATATATATTAAGTTGAGTGGTTACTGACATTTCAAATGGCAATTCATAACACAACCCCCAGTATTATTAGTACAACTGAAAGGGTGGTTCCCACTTCCCAGTGTATAAATTATAGCTACTATACCAGTATTTAACCAGTATTTATATATCAATATATTCTATTGAGTTCAGGTTTTTTTTCACACCTCTGAATAACAACAAGGCCCCAAACTTTAGTTTATTGCTGACATATGATGTTTTGGTGCTGTATGACTGAGACATTCTGGCCAGCCCATCTAATTTATTTATCTTTTCAATAAAGTCTCTCCAGGGGGAAGGAGGTGTAGGGAGACAGATATGCAAGGCCCTTTGGCCGTCTGTGACTGTCTACTCATTAATTAGTCCAGGGAATTCCACCAGGCCGGCCGTGTTCTGAGGGGGAGTAGAGGTACCAGATGGACCCTAGGAGGGGGGTTCAGAAGACAGGGAAACAAAACGGACAGAAAGAAGAGAGAGAAAGAAGAGAGAGAAGGAAGAGAGAGTAGAGAGAGAGAGAGAGCGAGAGGAGAGAGAGCGAGAGAGAGAGAGAGTAGAGAGAGAGAGAGCGAGAGGAGAGAGAGAGAGTAGAGAGAGAGAGTAGAGAGAGAGAGAGAGAGAGAGAGAGAGAGAGAGAGGAGAGAAGAGAGAGAACAACAACAATTGCAGCATCGTCAGTATAGGCAAAAAGAAAAAGAACACTCCCTCCCTCCTTCTCCTCAATCCCCAGTACCAATCCTTTAGCAGTGTGCCAATGTGCCCCTAATAAGGTTTATTTATAAAACGCTATAAAATGTTATCAAACTGCTATCAAACTGAATTTGTGTTCTTCTGTGGGAGAACATTGTCATAATCTGTCCATAAAACCAGCTAGACTGTGTTTGACCCATAAATACCCTGTTTGTATGCTCATAAATCCCCCTCTCTACCCCCTCTACCCCGTAGTAAACACCAAGCTAAAGAAGCTTAAGAAAAGATAAAGAAATGAATTTGTTTCTCAATGTTTTATTTTTTTCAGTTCATATGCTCCTTGATTTGATTTGCTGTTATTGTTATTTTTGACACTTAATCTTTTATGGGTTTGAATTCTCCAGAGTAAAAGGGAAGTGGCATTTTGGCATGGCTATTAGACATAACATTATACCAACATGAGTTATACTGTTGTTCATTTTTGGGGGGGATATTCATTAAATTGTTTTTACTTAAACAAAGTTGTTTTGCATTGAGGTGGGTAAACATTAAGATATTTTATGCCCGATAATCCCACAGAATATATACGATTTGGGGGTATTATTGTTGAGTAGTATCCTAGTCCTTGTCTTGAATGTTAATGCATGCATCTACACTGTCCCTGACCACTAAACAGCTGGGCCTCTCTCCTCCATTTTGCAGACCACAGAATTCCTATCTATTATATTATTTTTCAAAGAATGTAAAAAGGGGAAAGAGAAGCCAGCAAAAATGAGAGACAGAGATCGAGAGCGAGACAGATATGAGGGAACAGAAGACAGAGACTGAGACAGTCCAATAAAGTCTATGAGAGGAAGCAGGTGGGAAAGAAAATTATAGAGTGAAAGAGAGAGAGAGAGAGGGAGAGAGAGAGAGGGAGAGAGGGAAGCTCTCCAGCAGGCAGCTTTGAGTGGTCTGTGACAGCAGCATGCTCCTACTCCGACCATACGGCCTGTCTCTTTAGCTAACAACACACACACATACACAAACACATACACACTGTGTCAACAGTCTTCCTAGCTGCTCGGACCATACGGCCTGTCTCTTTAGCTAACAGGCCAGCTGTATAGGGAATGTCCCTGGGCCTGACACTTTGACACGGGGCGCCACATTGACAAATAGCTGGAGTTTTCACCTCCTGCCACACTGTCTGCTTCCTGCTAAATCAGTTGGTGCTGACTGTATGAAGGGAGTGACAGATCTGCTGTCAGAGCGGGCCGGGCCGGGTGGAGGCGGAGGGGAGGCTGCTGATCGAGGTCTCTCTGGGTGGTGGGCTCCAACAGAGGGAGTGCGAGAGCCTTTTGCCCAGCCTGGGCTCAGCCTGGACAGGACAGGATACTCCTCATGGTTCATGGTGTATGTGTGTGTGTGTTTGTGTGTGTGTGTGTCTGCAGCCGTACTGTACTGTAACTCCCAGCTGAGAGGGCTTGTCGGTCTTGTATCTGGGCGGCACTGCTGAGGTTGCAGCACGGTGTGGCGCTGTAGCAGACAGACACATCCGCATTCTGAGGCTGACTGAGGCTTGGTTAGGTTAGGAGGACTGTTGATTGTGTGTGTGTGTCTGTGTACTGTGTGTGTGTGTGTGTGTGTGTGTGTGTGTGTGTGTGTGTGTGTGTACTCTGTGTGTGTGTGTGTGTGTTTGTACCAGAGTGGTTTAAGAGTCGCTAGCTAGCTGGCTGTTATTATGGGGTCCTTATTGATTAATCCCCATGCCTGTATAACCTCCAACTCACTTTGAGGTGTCCCCGGTGTGCCTGCTCTCTCCCTCTGCATCTTCGGCAGCAGCAAAAACACTGTGATTAATGCCCATCTCCAGAGTACAGCCCACCACACACACACCCACACACCACCGCCCGCCATAGAGCAGTGTGTCAGGCCAGATTTGTCAGCTCACAATTATAGATTATTTTATGTCTGCTGAACTTTGGGAGCCACTGGTGCCTCCAGTGTCTATAGTGCAGGATTGTTAAATCTCTCCTCTCCTCTCCCCCTTCCCCTTCCCCTCCAGACCCCTCTCCTGGGTGAAGAGATGCCAGATGCATTAAACAACCCACTTAATAGATAAGATACAGTATGCTTGACTTTCCTTTTTCATCCCCTCCCTCCCCATCCCCCCATCCCTTTCTCCTCCACTCCTCCCCTCATATCTCCTGCTGCTGAGATGGAATTGGATCAAAGAGGGGGGGGGGGGGGGGGAGACTCCCTCATTGGGTTTTGTTGAAATATTTATAGGTCAGGGTTGACTGGCTAAATTGAATATCTATGCCGATCTCACTTGCCTGTTTAACTTGCGCTTAGGCAAATATGTTTCCTAGGTGATAACCTTTTATGTACCAGTCTGACTTCATTGAAATGCAAAGAGATAAAAATGTGTCACACTTCACAGAGGCAGCTAGGCTGCCGACGTCTCGGCTCGATTATTCAAATGATAATTGACCTCCACCTATAGCTGCTTATAAGCTTCTATAAATATTCTGTAGTCAATCACTCCATCCACTGTTTGAGATAGGGAGAAAATCCAGTTCTGTCATTTACATTATAAACCACTGGTGAATGTCAAGTACCCCGGGCAAAGCTATTTGGTGGAGAAGAATGGGAAGAAAATATATGACCAATTATTATTTCCAATCTTTTTAATAATTTAAATGCTGTTGATGTGTGAATTACTGGCAGCATAGCTCTCAGTCCTCTGCACTCGGTTCGTTCGGGTTATTTTCTTCCTAACAAATTAGTTGATGTTAATCTTCATATATAATTTTCATTTCTCTGATATAATGGCTTCTAGTGGCTTGCTGTCAAAGGGTGATAAATTGACAACCGCTGTCACAGCACTGAAATCAACAATGCGGAAATGTTTTGCTGTGTGGGTTGCCAAGACACAGACAAAGGAAAAAAAGTAATCTTCTTCAGCGTTCTCTGTAGAGGGTACTCATAGTAATGAATGAATACACAAATGCACACGTGCATGCATGCTCGTGCGCACACACACTCTACATAAATATGAATATGATCAATTCATGCTTATACAATTTTTCGATTCTCATTTTACAGCTAAGTAATCATAGTGAATATTCAATATGAAAGCCATTTCATAAAAACCATCAATACCATAGCTATTATTCTCCCCTGAAAGCTAATATCGTCGTTGAATCTCCCTCTAAATGCCTAATACATTCCACCGTTAGATCTACTGTACTAAGTGTGAATGTGTGTAAATGTTGTCAGTAGTTTCATCGGTGAAAACACATTAGCCAGGGGGCCGATTTGCATAGATTTCAAAAGGAAGGCGTCAGGCTCCTGCTCAGCTCCACTCAGCTCCACTCCGCGTCTCAACGAGGCTTGTTTGTTTAAAGTCAGCCAAAGCTCTATAATTAGCAGTGTTTAATTATGGAAATGGTGCTGGGGAGAATTTCAAACACACTCCTTCCCCAGATCATTAGTTACACAGGGAGGGCGAAAGGAAAGAAAAAATATGAAATGCTTTCAGCAATGAAGGGTTCATATTTCAAGCTTATAGCTACTAAAAGGGTGTACTCAGAAAATCAATTTTATGAAAGTCCGTTCAGCACTAAAGGGAGTTCCATGCAACTAAGCAATTTTGAAATAATGTCGGCTGGTCCTGATTCATGGTTGGTAACAGGACTTTGCTCTCCTTGCCTGAGACATTATCCTCTAAGCCCAGTTCAAAGGTCAACCCCTGGTTTAAATCAACCTCTGTTTAGCATAACTCGATTCTTAACGGGCTGCCGGCAATCCAGCGCTGAATAGATAAGTAGTGTTTCAAGAGGGATCGGTGTGTGTAGTGTGTGTGAGTGTCTTTGTGTGCGTCTGTGTGTGTGTGTTTCTTGTGTGTGTTTGCGCACTGTGTGTATATGTGTGCCTGTGTGTGTGTGTGTCAATATGGGAACTGTAAGAGATCAAAACATTAAAGAGCTGTCTGGAGAGACTAGGAAGGGACTAGACTTTGGGTATCAAACCTTACCTTGACCCCATTGAGTTGAGGTTATTCTACACCACAGGATAAAAGCCATGGAGCCTGGTCACAAGCTCACACACTTAGAATAAACTAAACATACAATTCAATGCATAACACAGACACAAACCAAAATAGCCATCGGCCAATAAATCGCGTCCCTATCACCTCTTTGATGGTCCCCCACATCAAGCACTAAGCAAGGGGCTTTCCTGGCGTGGTGTGGTGTGATGAATATGGCCGCCACATGTGGGGACTGCAGCTAGCCTGGCGACTTTCTACTCTGAGGACCCAGGCAGCTCCATCTGCCACGTGGGATACGCCAGGTCCTCTAAGCCTGCTGTGGAAACCACATCAACACAGACACACACACACACACACACACACACACACACACACACACACACACACACACACACACACACATACACACACAAACACAGGCTGTGTGAGTGTGTGTGTGGCACATGTCTGTGTGTCTGTCTTTATTTTGTGTGTGTGTGTGTTACTCAGCCTTGTGGTTCTGAGAGTCTCAGTAGTGTATCTTAACATAGTGACGTTCCTGACACTTTGGTGGCTTGTGTGTGTTTAAGTCTGGGAGTTCACACTGAGAGACTACAGCTGTGTCTACCAGCAGCACCAGGCCCCACAGCCCGGCCCACAGCCCGGCCCACACTCCTCACACAGGGGATTCCCATTAGGCTGATTGATCGTTTCCTCCCCTCCACCCTTTGATTCATGCATTAGATCTGGGCTTTAATGAGCCACCGGCCGTATGGCACTGTACTGGACATCTGTGGTCTGATAAAGTGTACAGTATTTGGCTAATAGAAACCACATGCAGTATATACTGAGATACACAGTCAGGTCCATCATTATTGACACCCTTGTTAAAGATGAGCAAAACACACCGTATAAAATAAATAATACAAATATTGAGCTATATTTTATGCTACATGTTTTGGGGGAAATTCTATTATTTTATACTAATACAATTGAGAGAGCTCTATTTTCATGTAATCTGTCCATAGCACCACCTGGAGTTTGATAAACTGCATTGGCACTTGGATTGGAACCAGTGCAATGGTCAGATGACATGAAAATAGAGCTCTTTGGCCACTCACACCAGTGGTGGGTTTGGCATTGAAAAACAGATGCATATGCAGAAAAGTACCTCATACCAACGGTAGAATATGGTGGTGGATCTTTAATGTTATAGGGCTATTTTGCGTCCACTGGTCCTGGGGCCCTTGTTAAGGTCAACGGCATCATGAACTTTACCTAGTACCATAACATTTTAGCCCAAAATCTGGTTGCCTCTGCAAGGAGGCTGACACTTGGCCACAAAAGATCTTCCAGCAAGACAATAACGCTATTGAAATAGTTAATTTTGCAATGGCCATCGCAGTCTCCAGACTTTAACCTCATTGAAAACCTGTGGTTTGAATTGAAGAGGGCAGTCCATAAGAGCAGACAAAGGATATCAAGGATCTGGAAAATTCTGTATGGAGGAATGGTCTAAGATCATTCCCAACGTATTCACCAATCTCATAAAACATTTTAGAATTAGGCTGAGAGTTGTGATACTTGCATGGGGAGAGTGCTAGAGTATTTAGATGTTTTTATTACTTGTTAAACTAAGTATCTTTCTCTAAGCAATAGTATTAGTATAAAATTATATAATTTCACATTTTTTTTGCATACAATATAGCTCAGGATTTGTATTATTTATTTCATACAGTCTTTTTTGCTCATCTTTATCAAGGTGCCAATAATGATGGACCTGACGGTACAGAGTCAAAACAGTTTGCCAGGAAGGGACGATTGGGGACATGTAATGTGTTTGTGTGTGCGTGCGCGCGCGCATGTGCGTGCCCCCGTGTGTGCGTTTGTGCATCATATTCAGTTTCCAAATAATTGTTAAAAAATTCCTTTACCTTGTGTTGAGGTCATTTCATTATGGTTAGGGAAACATATTATTCACTCATATTCTACTTTGTCTCTAAAACACACCAGACCCGTACTCCTCCTCTGTCTGACTGCATACAACCAGGAGGAGAAGTCAGACCTGTACTCCTCCTCTGTCTGACTGCATACAACCAGGAGGAGAAGTCAGACCGGTACTCCTCCTCTGTCTGACTGCATACAACCAGGAGGAGAAGTCAGACCTGTACTCCTCCTCTGTCTGACTGCATACAACCAGGAGGAGAAGTCAGACCTGTACTCCTCCTCTGTCTGACTGCATACAACCAGGAGGAGAAGTCAGACCTGTACTCCTCCTCTGTCTGACTGCATACAACCAGGAGGAGAAGTCAGACCTATACTCCCCCTCTGTCTGACTGCATACAACCAGGAGGAGAAGTCAGACCTATACTCCCCCTCTGTCTGACTGCATACAACCAGGAGGAGAAGTCAGACCTATACTCCTCCTCTGTCTGACTGCATACAACCAGGAGGAGAAGTCAGACCTATACTCCTCCTCTGTCTGACTGCATACAACCAGGAGGAGTAGTCAGACTTGATGCTGGTGTAAATGTTCTCTGACAGGTGAGGTGCTCAGTGTATTTAGTTTCCCACAGAGGAGTGAGACAGGTTTAGGGCTGCAGCCACAACCCTTATTTATGGCTGTGCTTCTTCATACATCCTCCATCATCTGTCTTTTATAGCACATACAGAATGACAATGATGATAACAATAATAACTACCATATAAAATACCTTTACAACATGTGGGCCTGAATGAGACACCCAATGTTCCTCTGCAGACGTAAAGAGCAAGAGCAGAGCTTTACAGTGTTCTCTGGAATGAAACATATATATCTAATACAGGGATTTGGGTCAAATAGAGCCTGTTCAGGATGTTTTATATGTTGCGATTTTGATGCAGTTCCATTACATGGTACATGATGTAGGTGCTGTATATACAGGGTAGTGTTGTGTAATGGTTTAGTAAAGCTCTCTCTCCCTCCCTCCCTCCCTCTCTCGCTCTCTCTCTCTCTCTCTCTCTCTCTCTCTCTCTCTCTCTCTCTCTCTCTCTCTCTCTCTCTCTCTCTCTCTCTCTCTCGCTCTTTCTGTCTCGCTCTCTCTCTCTCTCTCGCTCTCTCTCTCTCTCTCTCTCTCTCTCTCTCTCTCTCTCTCTCTCGCTCTCTCTCTCTCTCTCTCTCTCTCGCTCTCTCTCTCTCTCTCTCTCTCTCTCTCTCTCTCTCTCTCTCTCTCTCGCTCGCTCTCGCTCTCTCTCTCTCTCTCGCTCTTTCTGTCTCGCTCTGTCTCGCTCTCTCTCTCTCTCTCGCTCTCTCTCTCTCTCTCGCTCTCTCTCTCTCTCGCTCTCGCTCTCGCTCTCGCTCTAGCGCTCTCTCTCTCTCTCTCTCTCTCGCTCTCTCTCTCTCTCTCTCTCTCTCTCTCTCTCTCTCTCTCTCTCTCTCTCTCTCGCTCTTTCTGTCTCTCTCTCTCTCTCTCTCTCTCTCTATCTCTCTCTCTCTCGCTCTCTCTCTCTCTCGCTCTTTCTGTCTCGCTCTGTCTCGCTCTCTCTCTCTCTCTCTCTCTCGCTCTCTCTCTCTCTCTCTCTCTCTCTCTCTCTCTCTCTCTCTCGCTCTTTCTGTCTCGCTCTTTCTGTCTCGCTCTCTCTCTCTAGCGTTTCCCTTGGTGTGAAGGGTTTACACATTCAAATTAGCTGGAAATGTGTGTGTATCTATCTGCTTGCTTATCAAAACAGTTCATATTTGCTGAAAGGAAAAATAGAGAATATAATTTGGCCTCTCTCCTAGTGCAACAGAATGTCACAGGTTTTAACTGGCATCCCTAGACGGTAATATTTAGTATGAAAATATGATATAAAATCAACGTTTTCCTATTTGATTCATGTGGCTCCGATAGCCTTTTGGTTTGGGTTTCAGAGTCACATGCTAAAATGGCTGCAGTTCTGATTTAATATCGAGGAGAATTGTCTCACTTCACGCTTATGGACAGCAACACAAAACAATCAAACATCAAGTTATCAATTCATTCTACATAAATGTGTGTGTTTCTGTGTGTGTGTGTGCCTATTCTTGCTTGCATATATATATGTGTTGTGTTTCTCTCTATCTGTGTGTCTCTGTTTCTGTGTGTGTGTGTGTGTGTGTGTGTGTGCGTTTCACTGCGTGTGGGCGTGCATGCATGTGTGTGCATTTCTGTGTGTGTATCAAAAGCTTGAGCTGAGATGAACTGCAGATGAACTGAGTGGAATCAGGATCATAAACACAGGCTGGCTGGTGTTATGGAACAGGCAGAATAACTGAGTGTTTGCTAAACACATTAGATCAGACCTCAGCTCTCTCTCTCTGCTCTGCTCAGGGTGATCTGCAGTGCAGCGATGCACCCGGGTGGCTCATGCTCTCCACAATGTGTGTGTGTGTGTGCGCGCGTCTATGTGTATGCGGACATGCGTTTCTCTGTAAGTGTCTGCATGTGTGTGTGTGTGTGTGTGTGTGTGTGTGTGTGTGTGTGTGCGTGTGTTGTGTGTGTTGTGTGTGTGCATGCGGTGTCTCTGTGTGTGATGGTATATCCACTATCCAGTCCCTGGCCTCCAGCAGCAGAACAGTCTACAGTCTCAACCTGGCTGTAATCACACTGCTGTCATCCCTCCTGCCCTGTGCCAAACCTGTCACTGAACCTCCATATTGTACGTGGAGGGAGCGGTCTCTAGAGGTCACTGGAGTTCCATGGGTGACAGACACAGCTGGGGCCGCCACAGCCAGCACACCACACACACACACTCTAACACGGCCACTTAGACAATAGAGAGGGATGAAGGGAGAGGGAAAAAGAGGAGAGAAAAAAAGAGTGAATGTGTTTCCACAAAACACTGTCAAGTGGTGGCCACTGGCCAGCCACGCAGATCACACTCCCCCACCCTCTGACCTTGTCACCAGATTCAGGGGAGAAGCTGCTTCTGAGATCAGTGGAATCTAAATGAACTAGTGCTGCTGGGGTTGAACGGTGGAGGTTTTTACACATCTAGAATGCCCCTGGCTCCAGCTCAGGTCTCAACGAGAGAAGGGTGCGGTTGGAAGGGAATTTCAGGACCAGTGGTGTGGGTTAATTAACCTCATATTAAGAGGTACATTGGAAAAGGGAGTCAGCTGGGTTTTTATTGTGACACTATCTTTTCCTCTGCGGCAGGCAGCTGAATTTCTCACTCTTACCATTTGCCAGTATCTATATTCACATTTCACAGCACTGTCATGGACTTTTTTGAGGTACAGGAATGATTAATGATAAGTGTCCAATATTTCTTTAGAATTATACAACCATTGACAGTTCACAAGGGGTCAATGAAAGATCTTTAAAATACAAAAGAAATCTCATCCATCCACCCATCCCTCAATTTTGTCATGTTTTTTCTAAACTCTGTTTTAATCTGGTACAGTAGTTTAAAAAAGGAGAACATGAATCATGCAGATCCTGCAGCCTACCAGAGCTTCTCCAGTTTCCCACTAATTCTATTACGATGGAGTTATTTTTAAAAGTCCCTTTTCTAAACATTTACTGTCAGGAGAACACTGGGAGCTGCTGTTCCTCATGCTTTGTTTGTGTTGTGGTTGTGGTTGCGTTGGGGTTGAACGCAGAACCCGCCTGCCACCAGTAAGCCAGTGGCGGATACACAGACCGCCATGCCAGGATTAAAATTAGTAACAAATTTAATATGTTCTGCGCTGGCATCTGAGGGGCCTCGGCAGAGTGCATAAATGTGCCGATAGATTGTCGTGGGGTCTCTTCGGAAGACCACAATGACTGAGGCAGAGTTTAGAAACTCAATTGAAAGACAGAGAAAAAGGGCAGTGAATTGCAGAGCAGATGTGGATAAGAGAGAAAGAGAGAGAGAAGGGGAGAGAAAAGCAAAGCAGTGGGACTATAGCTAACCCAGGACCACCAACACAACACAAGCTGTCTGAGCCTCAGAACACACAATATGTTCCTTCCTCACTGGGAAGAGAAGAAGTGAACACGTCCCCCTTTCATTGCTCCACGCTCGCTTTCCTATCCCCCTATCCTCCTTATCCTGACAGTATGACCACAACCTCACTACCCCAAACTATTAGCATGACCTAAATAACAGAACCATGCTCCTGTTAATTACATAATAGCTGGGACATATGATTTATGGCTTTCATTTTAAGGATCACTAACCACCATAACTCCTAATACAGGGGAAAATATGTGTTTTCAGTAACACGGCCCTCCCATAACGCCTTATTAAAGCATGGAAAATAACATATTGGTGCAATAAATCTACATTTCAAACTAGACAGCTTAAAACACAGAGCGAGATTACCGAAGGGCCAATTGTGAAAGTGAGAAATGAAACAGAGGGATTAGATGTTACTCTAGCTTTGGTATTAAGACAGTACGTTTGGTTTAATACTGTTTAAGTAATTTATTCTATGAATAGTGCTTTATTTTCAGATCTCTCTTCTTTTATTTTTGTTCTGTGTTCCATTGCCCAAATCATCGATCACATCACTTCTCTTCTCCCCACATCTGAAAAATATATCTAATAAATGTATGAGTTTTCTTGAGTGAGAACTGGATGAATGTATTGAATGTTTCATATGTTTGTAGGGAATGATTCTATGATGTTTGAATTTGGATTTTGTCAGTGGGAGATCTGTCACCCAAACCTTTTGAGGTGGTCAAACTCAAACATTTATCCTTCACCCTCAGCCCCTGTATGTTTTTATAGCCTAGCAAAGCGTAAATGTTTTCTCATGCGTGCTGCAGTTTTATTTATTTGGAAATACATATTCTAGCATGTTCTGACTGACAGAGAATACACTTTTAGAAAACACTGTCTCAAATTCTATCATAAGCAAATATGTTTGCCTTGATCAACTAAATCCATGCTATGCCCATATTTCTTCAAAACACTCCTCTGTGTGTTTGTACTGTGTGTCTTACCCTTTGCTAGTACTTCTGAGGGAGAGCGCAGGTAATTTGTGATGTAGTTCTCACGCTGACCAGTAGAGGGAGATCATTTATTTATTTCTGCCTTTTAACACAGAAAGGCAGCAGCATTTGCCTTGTGCCTTCTGATAGCCTAGTCCTTCCTTGATTATGAATAATTCCAAAGAAATGTGTCACTTAATATTCTTAGACAACCACATGAAGGAGCACAGTAGGTCTTTGAAGGCTCATTGATAATGGAGGAGATAAGCATGTGTTACTGTTCCTTCCAGGACCAGATTCCTCAGGAACAGGTCATGGGCGCTGATTAAAAGTGACTTTACGTCAGGCCGTAAATATTTGTCAGCCCACCTTTGAAAGGCAGGCGAGCCATGGCTTTTTCTTCTCTGCTCACTTACCACATGAAGGTGCAAATGGAAACGCTTAGAGGTTGGGAGCCGCATCAGTCATAGCTGGAATAAGACGGCCAATAAAAAAGGAGGCGTAATTATGATGCTCCGTCATTGGACACAGCCCCGGGGTCCTTTTGGGCCTCTTTAGCTGTGTGTGCTGAGAGAGAGAGCGAGAGAGAGAGAGAGAGAGAGAGAAAATCCCACCCGTGAATAATGGGACCTGTTTTTTATGAAGAGCTGAGGCTGTGTTTAAGAGCGAACTCTGACAATGTGTGGTCTGTCTGTATGTCACCTCCCTCCCTCCTCCTTCCCTCCTCCTCCTCCCCCTCTCCTGCCCCCTAGGCCCCAGCAGTGTGTGTGTGAGGAGCTAGCTGTTTACCTTGCTCCTTTAGAATGTGCAGCGTGTCGTGACTACCTCTCTTAGATGCCTCTCAGGGCTGGAGGAGTGGATGGTTCCAACACTGCGTCATGACTACAGGCGTGCTACCACGACAACGCCTGATTTTTTCTCTTCCACCGTGGTTGTTGTTGTTGTTGTGAGGTTGTTTAGTATTTCTTGCTCTGTGAGAGCCCTGGTTTCTGTGTGGTAGCTGCAAGCAGTGACATTTTCCAGTGCTGATGGCCTGATGATAATTTTAGAAGTCAAAGTCAAAGGAACCTATTTATTTAGCATAACAAGCTTGAAGATTACTACCACAGTTTCCTCCTTTCCAGCCAATACCAAACCAAATGTGCCAATAATTGTAGTATCTCTCAGCTATCTGATATCTAGAATAATCAAACGTAACAACAGTAGCATTTCTAGAATACACATGGTATCCCCCACCTGAGCAGAGCATATTTCCACTCCATTAGTTTAGTTTGGCATGCAGGAAGGGGAGGAGAATGAGGAGGTTGACTGACTGGGTCACAGCAGGGCTGTGTTACAGTATGTCTTCAACACGCTCCTCTCCTCCGTCTCGGCTTGGGGCCTGCCTCTCTGTGTGAAGCCCCTGCTCCAGGATTAGACACTGGGGTGCAAGTCAAATGATTGTTCCATCTAATAGAGAGAGATCTTCACCTGACTGACGTTTAAATCAGCAGCACACTTTATATATGCTACAGTGTCCTCAGAGATTATATGTTTCTAAAGGTGCAATAACATCAGAAACATAGGCCCTACAGTATCTTAACGATTACAGAGCTCATAAGATTTACAGAATAAAAGATTCCTTGGAAAGTGATAGTCAAACTGAGAATAACATATTTTGCCTGTTTAAACACATATTTGCCTATATATTTCTACCTTGAATATAACATGCGCACAAATGTATGATCGGTCGTAAGTCAGGTGAATAAAACCAACATTATGTCACTCCACCCCTAGCCTAATTCCCACTTCAATAAATCACTACTTGTATCCTGTTAATACCTTGTTTGTGCATGTATCCCTGTATAACCTTGATTGTATCATCTCATCTGTACATTGTTTTGTATCTGGTCCTGGCAGGCTTCACCATGGTGTACTATGTATGAGACAACGAGGGGTGCTTTCTCCTGGGTCGTAGGAGCACAGAGACATGGTAGTGGGATTTATACCTCTGAGATTGTGGTGAGAGCTGTGACATGATACACCCTGTGTGCTAGTCAAACGGAGACTCAACAGCAGGCCTTAAAGCCCAACAGATGACTGACATAAAGGGGAAGAAAACAGAAGTAGAGGGGAGATTAAATAAGAGATGGGGGGATTATTGAAAGGCATTAAAATGACACAGAAGATTATTCCGACGTTGGCAAGCAGCAGCCAGCCAGAGACAGTCTGCTCAAGGTCACGGACTGGCTGAGACTTGCAACCTCAGAAGACAAACAGAAAAGAACAACAAGACAACACGAAAGAAGACAAAAAGAAAAGAACAACAAGACAACACGAAAGAAGACAAAAAGAAAAGAACAACAAGACAACAGGAAGGAGATAAACAAAGAATAACAACAAGACAACAGGAAGGAGACAAACAGAAAAGAACAACAAGACAACAGGAAGGAGACAAATAGAAAAGAACAACAAGACAACAGGAAGGAGACAAACAGAAAAGAACAACAAGAAAACAGGAAGGAGAAAGAGACTCTGGTTATGTCCCAAATAGCAGCCTATTCCCTATATAGTGCACTCTATTCTCTATATAGGGCCTATAGGGCTGTGGTCAAAAGTAGTGCACTACATAGGGAATAGGGTGCCATTTGGGACTTATACTATGTTTGTTGTGAAGCAGGTACATTTACATTTTACATTTACATCATTTAGCAGACGCTCTTATCCAGAGCGACTTATATATATATATATATATTTTTTTTTTTCATACCCCCTGTGGGAATCGAACCCACAACCCTGGCGTTGCAAACGCCATGCTCTATCAACTGAGCTACATCCCTGCCGGCCATTCCCTCCCCTACCCTGGACGACGCTGGTCCAATTGCGCGCCGCCCCATGGGTCTCCCGGTCACGGCCGGCTACGACAGAGCCTGGATTCGAACCAGGATCTCTAGTGGCACAGCTAGTACAATGTGGCGATTCAGCCTCTCCAAATGAGAGCTTCTCTTGTTCTTGGTCTATCCCTCCATGGGGTTCTATTTTCCAATGTTCCCTTTGTGTTCTTCTCATATTTTGTGATTGGGACTTCTTGACCCTTCTTATTACCATATGTAGTCCATCACCAGTGCAGCCTTTCAACACATTACAGCCAATGTGGCATTTGAGAACCTTGCAGATGTGGCCATATGGAACCATCTAGAGTGTGAGGATGATCTAAGAAGGGGTTTAAAACAGACCCTTTGGGTGCTTTAGTTTAATACCTCTATAAAACAATGTTTCTCTTGTGCATAAAGACCCCAATCCCCAGTTTACATCTAGGCCAGTCTTTTTAGCCCAGCCGGGCCCTGCCATTGCGTCAGTATGCAACACAGGCATTCAGAGTTATGAAAGCACCGTTATTAGGCCTAGTTACAGGGTGACCCGCCATATAGTATCACTGTTCTCCCATTCACAATTACCCAGAAGCTGGCTAGCTGAACTAAGCTGAGAGATGAGAGATGAAAGGAGTGAACAGGACCTACTGTATTGTACCCAGCCACAGAGGAGGCCTATATTCCTATAGAGTTACACCATGTGTCAGGTCAGAGGACTCTTCAAACCCCTGTTCCCGGTCTCAGAGGGGAGGCCGAGCGGAAGGCCACCAGACCTGAGGACCCTGGGTAAGTTCCAAATGGCACCCTATTCCCTATGGGCCCTGGTTAAAAGTAGTGTACTATATAGGGAATAGAGTCCCATTTGGGACACAGAGCCTGTCCCTGGGAACCTACTGTATTGGCATAACCCTTTTGCCAAGTTCCATTTGGTTAAATTAGGATCAGAACAAGGACACTGAAGAAGGGGGCAGAAGGGTGTCCTAGTAGGCCAGTGCACCCAAAGGACAGCCCTGGGTCTGACGATGGTGGAATGGATCAGAGGACAGGATCAGAGCCTGGGTTGCCTGAGTTTAAGACTGGCATGGTGCATTGGGTAGTGAGTGGACGTGGGCCAGGAGAGGTGCAGGTCACCCAGGGGGCAAAGGAAGTAGCAGGGGTCGCGATGCAACGTCTATCCCTGAGCCGCACAAAGCCAGCTTTTCATCCCCGGCTCTGGCCACTCCACCGAGCCCATAATTATCTTTGACAAAACTCATTAGCAAAGACCTTGTAGCGACATCGGCGACCAGGAATTCCATGGAGGGAGGACATGCACAGAAACAATGTCCCACACACATTTCATGGCGCCCTTTGACAAAATGTAATGAAGTGTGTATATTGTCCCCCTCATCAACATTTGAACCCTGAGCCATCAGCACAAAGACTTTGTTTATGAGCCCACCGAGCCCAGCGTGGGACACATCAAATGGCACCTCCACTTTGGCTCTTTTGTCAGGCCCAGGAGCAAATTGTTGTTCTGGATGTTGTTGTTATTATGGGCTTTATTAGTATGAAATGGCCATTGCTGTCATGTCAGTTTGATTCATCTTCCATAGGGCGATTCCAAGCCAGGAAGGTCAACAAATATTTTTTGTGTCTCAGATTGTTCTGGCAATTCTCAAAGAAACTTCATATGCTTTTTAGATTTGTATCACAATCCATTTAGTAGACAATCATGATGAAAGTGGCCATTTTAGGCCCTTTTTATACCTATCCATGTGTCCTGTAAGACCCTATGATCCTTGAACTGTACATGATACAGACAACCTCTTGGTGTCATTATACTCCTTATAGTGTTATCTCACATATGGAGTAAATCTAGATTCTGAAATACAATTTTCACATTAATTTATTCAACATAAAATGTATTAATATTAATATCTTTTTGATTTAGCTTATATTTAGACATATTGTTTGGAACAATATACTCTTCAAACATGTCCAATTTCCAGAGTGGGCTCTCTGCTACTTTTGAAGATGTGATTCAATTTATACATATAAATTGACATTCTAGATCATTAACCGATCACATTCCTGCCAGTTCTTAATTATGGTGACACCATTTACCAGATTGCAGCAGCCACTACTCTTAATCCTTTGGTTGCCGTCTACCATAGCACCATTCGTTTTATCACTGGTGACAGTTTTAATACTCACCACTGCATCCTGTATCAAAAGGTTGGCTGGTCCTCATTAAAGTCCCGTAGATCAATTCATTAGTCCCTTTTTGTTTACAAAGCTCTACTACACAAGCTTCTAATTTACTTAACTTCATTGCTAACGTATAAAAGAATGAGCTACCAAACCCACTCGCAGTATTGGTTAACTCTTGAGGTCCTTCTGGTAATCCTCCTTTAGTTTTACTGCCACCCATTGTTGGAATAACCTACAAAATTCCTTGCATCTTGATTCCCTGGTGCCGCTAGGGCAGTTTAGGACTGTGGTGTTGAATGAATTCATTGAGGATTGCAGTTGTTTCGATTGATTGTAGTGGTTTCTCTGTGTTGGTGGTGCTCATAAAATGTATCATAACTTCAAAAGTAGCAGAGCACCCACTCTGTACATTTGATGTACATGTAGAGTATATATATTTTTAACAATATGTATAGAAATTAATTTAAAAAGGGTAGCCGGCATAATAGACTAGAGTGACAGGCATTGTTAGAGAGGTTTGCCCCTGTTGTAATCATTAGGTGGACAGAGTTGTGACAGGAAAATAAATGATAAAACTCAGGTAGAATATTTGCACGGCTTGCTTAGAACCTGCTGAATGAGATAACATATAAATACTGTGACCTTTCAGTCGAAATTGACTCTAATGCTATCCAGCAACGTAGTGAACCTGTGGATAGCACTCTGACTGCAGACAGAAATAGACTGTTACTTCAAAGGAAATAGAAAATGTGTATCCATGTAGATTATCCAAAGGACTTGTCCTTGAACCCCTATGAAAGAAGTGCTAAAACTAGCCTAACACATCCCCTCCTTTTCTCTCAGTCCCAAAAAAGATACTTTACCAGAACCTTCTCTGCCAAGAGGCTTGCATTCAGTAGGCCTATGTCAATGTAGTTTTTGATATTTATCTAAAATAGGATCGTAAGATGCATTCTTGAAAGTTGTAGTTGTAGGTCAATTGAGCCAAAGGGGAAACTTGATCCACCCTGGTTTCTAGGAAACCATACACAAAATTAATAATTTGAAAAAATATTTAGGAAGAGGTCATCATTTCATGGAGTCTGTGAAGGAAGAAACCACATGGAAAAAGTGGTAAGCAAGTTAGGTCCAAAAAACGGATTTTCACCAAGTCAAATTAATTTATTGTGTTAGAGGTTTCATGATGCTTGTATCTAAACCAAAGTAGATCATTTTACGATTGTACATCAGTTGGTGTCTCTGTAAGCTTCAATATGAGGTCCTAAACCTAGCATGAAAGTGCATCCTTGTAGCTCTGTGGGGCTAATATAGTCCAAATGTTTGTCTTGGGGTAAGTTGAGCCAATATCCATGGGGTAAGTTGAGCCAATTGTTGAGCCAATGGGAAGTTGTGCAAATGGAAGTGTTTTCTTCCCAGGCGTAGTAATGCAAGGCATTATTGCTGGGATATGAGGTAACAAAAGGGCCTAGCCTATGTTAAAAGTGTTTTTAAAAAGTACAACGTGTTTGTTAGGTGTTAAGCCTTTGTAAAAAGATGCTTAAAATGATTCAAAAACAAAAAAAGCAATTGTGATTGTGTTGAACTGTGTTTGGGAAATAAAGATAGACATGGTTTTAAAAAGGTAGTGGTAATATTTCAGAAATTATATATATACAGAAATGTGTAGGCGGCTTAACATACCCTGTCCCGTGGCTCAATTTACCCCATACCGGTGACGGTTGTGCCAAGAAGCCACTTTTTTTAACAACCTATGTTTTCAAAACTGTAATTTTTTACATGAATTCTGATTATTTCCAGACATACACAACATCCTGAAATATATGTAGATATATTTGTTAGAAATAATACTATATTCCCCTTGACAGAGTGATGCTGAATGTAAAAGATGGCTCAACTTACCCCACTCTCCCCTATAATCACATTTTAAAAAGCTATATTAAATCCAAATTCTATTGTCCTTTGCATTCTTACTTGTTCTTTTTCAGCGGCCAGCTAAGACTTGAAAAGACTGAAGGCAATGTCCAAAAGGCTGTTGGCCTAGAAAAGGCCTTCAGTAGGAGAAAGCTTGACAGCAGGAGGTTAGACTGACTGCACACTTGTGGATAAATCAAGTGTTCTATCTAATCTGGTCACCCAGTGAGTCGCAGCCTGCCCTGCGACTCTCTTGACACCTGCAGGATGTCTCCCACTAACAGCGTTTCCCAAACGTGGTCCTGGGGACCCAAAGGGGTGCATGTTTTGGTTTTTTGCCCTAGCACTACACAGCTGATTCAAATAATCAACTCCTCATCAAGCTTTGATTACTTGAATCAGCTGTGCAGTGCTAGGGCAAAAACCAAAACGTGCACCCCTTAGGGACCCCAGGACCGAGTTTGGGAAACGCTGATCTAATAAGAGATGCTTGCAGCTATAAGTGATGATTTCTCATATCTCAGAGCCGAAGATAAGACACTCATTTTGTCAAACCTATTTAATTATTCTTGTTTACTCTGAATCTTGTTTTTCATTTTTTCCCTTTATCATTAAAGATCAGGCTACCCAAAATCTGTTTTGGATTATGGAGGAGGCCTAGGCTACAACTACCCCCTCCGCAAATGAAAAAGTAATCGGAGGGTGGGAGGAACAAGTGTATTATGAGATTTATTAAGGCGATTTAGATGTGCATAGAGGCTACCTAAGGAACTTATTGTTTTTACATACAACATTGTTTACAAGGACAGATATTTCATTTGAATAAATATGTCTACTCAAAGATTAAAGATGTTCTGCAAGCATCCCTCTCATATTCGGCTAATACCCACATCCGAAATCAAATAATATTTTGCTTGAGCTATTTGGGGATTTTTGCATTGGCCTATAGCTTCACACGCATTGCTCCCCCCCAAAATAATATTTTTATGTATTTGTGAAAAACACACATTTTGTGTTCTTTTATTATATCAGAATCCAACCTGAAACATCAACAAGCCTAATTTAGGCTACAGTGAGGCCTATATTGTAACACAGGCACAAGTATACCCGTAATTATTTAGCTCCTCTAGTCGTTCTGGGTTAGCAGCGTGTAAACAGTGTGTAAAACAGACTAATTGATCTATTAGCTGCAGAAGAGAAGACAGACGCTGGATGAGTTGAGTCCATGCCATTATCCATGCTTTGCTTTCCCTCAGGTATACTGGCATCGTGGTAATCCCATTGCCCATGCATCATTACCTTCAATAATGTTTGGCAGCTTTTCTTTACACCCCCCGTTTTAATTAACTTGCCTCTAAATATTTTATACACAGCTATAGCCCACATCTTAATGTATAGGGATCCATCGGTGAGACGCGTGTCTATATGGTAAGTCATAGATTTATTATTGAACGAGACTAGGGAGATAATCTTGTCTTAATGTCCTCGCTCCTATAGCCTAATGGACACATCTTGTTTTGTTCTTAACGACTTGAGGTCTGTATGAATCTATAATGGAGAAAAATCACACATAATAGCCTAGTAGTCCTAGCAGGGAGCTGTCATCCATGACGCTCACAAAACATGACGCAATATCATCTTGGCAGCACAATGAATTTGCAAAACCCATTTTTTCATTAAACATTAATACCGGGCTCTTTAAATTTGTGTCCATGTTATTCGCCCATCATGCCCAGGCTTTTTTAATCATAACAGTATTCAGAATATGATTCCCCAAGATTATATTTAGAGAGATTTGACGAAACATATCTCGCCTGGCTGTATGGACAGATTGCATTGAGGTGGTGATCTGGATGGATAATCTGAAATCACGGTCGGTTGACCTTTAATAAAAGAAAACCACGTATCTGAACTGTCAGGAGATGTTCATCACGCCACCTTCATTCTATCTGGCCTCGTGGGCATATAGTCCCTTTAATTTATTTTGAAGGGAAGGTTGTCTATATGAAAAGAGATGGAAATAGATTAATTGTCCTGAATAGTGTGGCAAAGTAGGCCCATTTGACAAGGACACTTATTAGATTTTCTAAAAGTGTTTTTTAAGAATTGATCAAAATGTGTGTCTTCTGCTTATCTATAAGCTACACGTGATGTTTTATGTTATTTAAAATAATCCGTCATAATCGAAAAACAGAAAGAAACGCAACAACATTGTTATTACGTAGGCCTCCGTGTAGGTCTATTTTGTGTGTGTGGACAACACAATAGGTCTACCTGTATGTTTATAATTTGATTACTAAATGCAAAGTCCATTGTTAAGACCATACCAGCTTAATTCATAAGAGACTGAGAGCAGACGATTGGAATTAAAAATCTCTAAATATGATGTTATTCTTGTCATCATAATTCCTTATCACGATATTTCCTAGGGAATTAGGCCTACCCTATTTCAATTGAAGTCACACCATTGCATGTATTACTGAGGGCTCCCCCATCCCTATCTATAGGTCGGGCCTACAACGTTGACCACAGCTCCTTTCAATAGACCTAATACGAGACGTAATACTCTTATTACAAGCTCTAATCCTCCAAATCCGACCTGCAATAACGTTTATCTTTTGGTGGCTTAATTTGCATGCCTCTAAGCTGTGGGTCATTCGCAGCAGGTCACACCGTTATTTTGGTTTATGTGGTAGCATTTTCTTTTGGTCCTCTGAAAGTAAAGTCTGCACAATATCCATCTCAGACTAGGCACACATTTCTGCATTGCATTTGAGTGTTTTCCACAACATTTTGTTTGAACGTTTTTCGAGTTTTCTACTTTGGAATGAGAAATATGCCTATTACGCGATACTACATGCCATGCCCATAATCATGTAAAATATCAGCTACGAACTATCTTACATTTTTTTAAATAACTGAATTCAAAGTTAAAGTTGAAAGGAATGAGAAACCAGTGCTTTCGTGTCAGTAGTTTTAGCATAATGACCAATTGGTTCGTTTTACGCACAGGCCTAATACTCGTGCTAATACTCATGTGTTATATCAATCAGTTATGATTGAAATGGGTCAGGCAAAAACAGTCGAACCAAAGTCTAACCCACACAAACTATGTGAATGTTCCCTTATGGGTTTGATACTACAAATGACCTTTTAATTAACACAAGTAAGTTATTGCAGCGGCTCCCTACACAGGGGACAAAGCAGCATTCATCCCGTATTCCTGCCTCGTTGATTGTCTGAACAGTAACAAAGTGTTTGATGCCAGAACTGATTAGATAATTACAATGGAGAGATGATGTCCCCTTTCTTCCTGGCCTTGTAACGTTCATTCACGTTCTCTACTGAATTATGACCTTCCAACAATGTTCCAAGTCAAGAAGATACACTTTGATCTAGTGCAAAAGTCTCAAAGGTTTTAATTGGCCGATTGAACCAATGTTAATGTTCTGGAAATAATCTTGACACAAAAACGAGGAGTTCTTGAAAAAATTCATTCTTATAAAATATTTCATGAATGGCAAACACAGAATATGCTCACAATTATCTTTGAGATGAACACAACACAATCAACAATTTCTCCAGGTCGACACACACGCAATTGACTATTCCAATTCCAACTCGATAAATCCCACTCTTTTAGCGAACAGAAAGACCAACAACAAGCTAAGTATTTCTCCCTTAAATCAGAGAAAAATAGCACACAACCACAGTTGAAACAATACATACATGTAACACAAATATTTAAATGACACATACGAAATAAATTAACAGATGATGAATCAAATAATAAATACACAAATAAATAAATAACATTGCTACTCTACGATTGCCCATTGCATACATCATGAATTGACCGTCAGTTCCCACACCGTTGCATTTCAGAGTCTTGCATAAAGTCATCGTCAACACCATAAAAACAACGTTGTGCAAAATCATGGCAGCTTCCACAGTTTGGACAGGGCTCATATAGCTTTGACTGCGGAGCGCCGCAGTTCCAAGGTGTAAGGTAGGTAGAATGTCCGATGCTCGTCGTCATCCCAAGTCTTTATAGTGCATAGCCTAATACCGGCTAAATAAAAGTCCCACTGTGTAATGACTGCGTGTCCATCAACCTAAGGGGAAGAGAGAGGAAAAACAAAAACATATTATTTACTGATATCCATTACAATGTCAATCCTCGGCTATCAAAGTAAAGGAAAATACCTTCTAATATAACATCATTAGTCAACTTTATAAGTATTTCCTTAACTATAGACTGACATATGGCGTTCAGATAATCCAATAACATATTCACTTTATAGACAAGATCACATATGTAATACCATCAACCTGTGTTAGTATAGAAAAGTTTCAGTACAACTGGTGTAATCCAAATGATTGGATTAGCAGATGATGGTTAGATGCTTTGTTGAATGATATACAAGTTGAATGTGTGTGTGTGTGTGTGTGTGTGTGTGTGTGTGTGTGTGTGTGTGTGTGTGTGTGTGAAGGCTCACCTTCCTCACCTCTTCATCACAGGTCTGAAGGCAGTGACCTTGTCATCTTGCAGGGTCACACACATGTCACTGAGTTCCGAGGGCTCTGTCTCTGCCTTCCCACTCGAGAACCCTAGACAACAACATAAACCACACACTAAGAAACTTGCTGCAGCCAGGGAATATTGGATTGTATAGCAATTTTTTGGTAAATAAATGTTTTGACAGTAGTGAAAGAAATGTGCATTTCTGAAACTCATTTCAATGTTGTATAACTTTTCACTGGTAATTTCACAACTGTTTTCGCAAGCACTGTCAAAATGTAACACAAAGTGTCACAACACGTACATACCTTCGATAGTGGAGTACTGACATGAGTCTGAAAGCGCAGGGTAGGAGGAACAGTGCAGTTGGAGGGCCTTGTGGTTGTAGCTGCCCGCACTATAGACCTTAGAGTGCAACAAGGGGCCCTCCTGGAAAGGGTTCTCAGCGTTGGATATGTTAGTAGGATCTTGGAGGCCCCTGAGGGGCCCACACTGTCCGGTACCATTCACTGGTAGCCTGGTCCCCTGTAGCTGGCAGTCTCCCAGCATGCTCCCTGTCCGGAGCTCTGAGGCCCCGTGGTGAGCAGAGCTCAGGATGACCCCCGTGGCCGCTGTACGCGCCAGAGACCAGATCCTCGGCTTGTCCCGGTCCGACACCTCGAAGTGTGACAGGGACACAGTGTGAGGGCCCGTGGGGATGGTGGTGGTGGAGGGGGGCTTAGACGTCACCAGTGGATCAAGGAAGTCCGATGGCAGGGCGGGTAGAGAGGGCAGGGCGGGTAGGCTCTTGATACCACATGGGAAGGAGTGATGGAAGCTGTTGGGCAGGGAAAGGGAGAGCTCCAAGCTGCAGTCTCTTTTTGGAGGGCCTCCAGGGCCAACACCACCACCGGACATGGCCCTGTGGAGGTCCTGCTGCTCCTCAGGGCCCCTGGGGGCCATCTTCTCACAGTCAGTGTCCAGCTTGTCACAGTCCTCGTCCTCCATGTCCTCCAGGTCACTCAGATGAAGGTCTTTCTCATCTTTACACTCACTGGAATCTGAATGTTGAAATATACAGGAATATTAGTGGTGACATTAGAAGTAGAAGCAGTATCATATTCACTGGAATCTGAATGATGAAATATACAGGAATATTAGTGGTGATATTAGGAGTAGAAGCAGTATCATATACAGTGGAATCTGAATTGTCCAATACACACAACATGATATGTGGAATAGTAGTGATATTCAGGAGCAGAAGCTGTCATTTTTATCAAATCAAATGTTTTAGTAGCCACATCTTTGCTGTTATTGTAGGTGATGTGGATACGTTTAAGAGGAAGCGAGCTACTGTAAATCGTTGTGCAAAACTCTAAGATGTTTGTTTTTTATATGCTATGCTAGACAGAAGAGGGAAGAGGATGTGTACCTTTGGTGACACAGTCCTGGTCACTTTTATCCAGGTCGTCCTTCCTGTCGTCCCCGGCCTTATTCTTTGGTGACCAGGTCATCTTATTCTCCTTCTTTAGCCTCCTCCTGGCGTTGGCGAACCAGGTGGACACTTGGGTGAGGGTCATTTTGGTGATGATGGCCAGCATGATCTTCTCCCCCTTGGTGGGGTAGGGGTTTTTCCTGTGCTCGTACAGCCATGTCTTCAGGGTACTGGTGGTCTCACGTGTGGCGTTCTTCCTCCTGGCTGACCCGTTGAAGTCCATAGTCCCATACCTGGTAGTAATAGCAGACAACACATTAGCCATTAGCAACATTAGCATATAAGCTCATAAACTATTCACCCAGACCCATGGCACTCCTGGAGTGTTGTCTGAAATATAGGCTATACAGCTGTGTTTTATCTAGCAGTATAGAGCTGCATGGATTGTGACCTTTTGCTCTGGAGGTGTGATATTCCTTGAATGCAGTGGAGATTACTTTAATGTAAGTTATTACTCGTGCATAGCATGGCGCTATATAGCTTTATTACACTAAAAAGGAATAGCTGAACTGATGCACTACAGATAAGGAATGTGTGGGGTACCATACCTGTCATATTGGTACTGGCCCAGTGAGTGGTCATAAGGAAAGTAGGTGGCAGGTTGAGTTATGCCAGAATGCAGAGTGCCTGTGCCATCCTTAATTTCGTACTGTGGATTCTGAAATAAGGAAAAAAATTAATGAAGCACTTAGGTAAATGTATTCCTTGTTCAATAAGTTAACACATTCACATGAAATATTCTACTGATTTGTTTTATTTGACATGTTTCTAAATATTGCAAACAAAGTTGATGTAAATGGTATGCTACTTTACTCCCTTCCAAATTCAAACGTAAGAGGCTACTTGTAGCCTAAATATGAGTCTATTCGGTCCATCCATCAGGCAGGCAGGCTACTCAAAGTCATTTCAATAAGGAAATACTTGCTGAAGTTCAGAAGCATGGAGAGTAATTTTGATCAACATCTATCTTGATCGATCGCATCCCAGCCACCCCCATTCACTGTCAGATTAAACGGGATGTACCAGAGATGAGTAGATAGCAGCGGAGGGCTCGGCGCTGTAGGGGAAGTAGCTGGCATAGTTCTGGCTGGCGGCGGCCGCGGCTGCGTAGGGTGAGCTATACATCCCTAGTGCCGCGTTGAGCTCCGTCCGTGTGCTGGCCAGGAGCCGGTTCTCGTAGGAAGGGCAGCAGAAGGTAGCAGGAGTCTGGGTACCGCTTGTCCCGTCAGAGACCGACCTGGAAATCGAATCGCAGCAAGTCGTACTGGGGTTTGCCGACACGAAAAACTGCATGAAGAGAATTGTGGAGGATAGACATGTCATTCGTGTTTAGCGCATGAGCTCTATTATCTTCATATCTAGAATATATTTTGATATGGTTTTGAGATACAGGACAATTCAGGTAAGATGGAGACTAGATATAAACGCGTGCTGTGTGTCTGCCTAATTTTATTAACAGTTTTAAGATCGCATTTTACATAATATCCAGGTGAAATTATAGGGTACCGTTTTGGAAATAATGTGTTTCAGTTAATTTTGGGTTTTAATTTGATAGAAAATGAATTCTCAAAGTATCCATACAGTGGATGACTAAGCTATTGTAGGCTACTGAAATTTGATGAAAACTTTTAGAGGAAAATAACTTATTTCTAGTTGAATCAAAGTTCTGAGAACTTTTATCGCATACATTTGTCCAGTTGTCACCAAACAAATATATTTAAACGATAAATCAGTACGCCTACTTCAAGTTTTCTAAATAATAGTAATTGTCAATACCAAATTCAGAGATCTTAATTGAAATAGAAAGTTGGGAAGGTTCACTGTTAACTTCAAAGCGCAATTAGGCTACGCGAATGGAGGTATATCTTAATAATAAACACGTATTTTGTCTTATCAAAACAACACGTGAGTACATTCATAATTAAATTAAATTGGACCTGTGTTTATGTCTATCGATATTTTGATTAAACAAAAGCGTCACCTGAAAATAGCTGTCAATATTTTGAAAGCAACTATTCAGTGCTGCATCTAGATTACAGTGAACACTTCAAATAAAAAATAATGCTAGCTTGTTTACATATTTGTCACATTGAAATTGAGAGAGAAAAAAGCATGTTGATATTGTCTTACCTGTGAAGTTGCATTGTAAGGATATCCAAATTGAGAAAAAGACATAGCTGCTTCTTTTGTTAACATCAGGAATATTCTTCACCCTTGATCGATTGTAACCAATTCTACTTCAAATCCACCTTCTTACACACATTTCCACGTACGGCCTCTCGCTCAATAATAGATGATTGCACTTAGGAGGGAGAGTTGAGGCTGGTACCAACGGTTGCAGATAGTTTTATATATGAATAATCCCCCGAAGGAAATGATAAGAAAATGAAATTAAGCGTCATTAAGTACAAACATTGTTGTTGTATTAGCTGAAGAAGGCTTAAAGGATAACGTAAGACTTGCAAGATATGGACTCTGCTTGTGCTGTTATTTGTGCCTCTATACTTCTTTAGCATTCACCCATGCAAGGGTATCAGTGTGACGTCATTGTAATCCCGGAACGACAGGACAGCAAGGATAGAATAATGTCTTTGCCAATCACATCTAACATCGCGTTTTCTTAAGGTGTTCTGTGCACTCCCCGTGTCCCCTCGGCTCTGTGCAATAGTCTTCTTCACTTGCTTCACTGATAAGAGTATAAAGGAAAGGGGTTGTTTTGGTACAGTTATGGAACTGACAGATAGATCATGGCTCTTGATGCGTATCATGTCCAAATATAAAATAATACAAATTGAAATGACCACCAAGCATATTTTGTTATTATTATGCGTAGAATAATACATATTCAGTTGTGTTTTCTTTCATTTGGGATATCTGATTCTTTTGTATTTCTTATCAACATCTTCATCATAAAATAATAATTTCATGTGCTCACTTGAAAAATAATACATATTTCTCCAAACCCAAAATCTTCATCGGGATACACTATACCTCACTCACTCATTCTGTCTTTCTTACATTGGGATTTTGGGATTATGAATATTTAAAAGTGAAAAAAGTGAACACCAATGGATGGTCGTGGATTTAACGCGTTTTTACGACCTATGTGCGCCTCTTTCTGTCAGGTCAGAGGTCTAAGACCGAATTAATGACGATGATGTTCCCATCTTTCTCTATTAGAGAGAGAGGAGAGGAGAGAGGGGGGGAGGAGAGGAATGAGGCAGGAGGAGAGGATCGGTCCCAGTAGGAGCGGATGGAAAGGCTTTGGCAGGTCAATAGACGAGTGATTGATGCGTGCCTGGAGACCTACGTGACCATTACGCGTAATGCGTAATTGCATCAATTAACAAATGGATACATGCCCTTGTTTAACCAGCAAGTTACACAGTTTCTGAGTCTGAAATGGCACCATATGCCCTATATAGTGCACTACTTTTGACCAGGGCCAATAGGACTCTGGTCAAAAGTAGTGCACTATATAGGGAACAGGGTGCCATTTGGGACGTAAACACAGTGAAACTATGCCTTTGAGGTGAAACCGGAAGAGCTGTGTGGATAAAAACGACGTGATAATTAAATATCAGTGGAAAGGGGGCGACGAGATTGCATTTTAATTGAATGATGCTCAGTTGAAAGTTGTGGAAGAAATAAAGCTCCCTCGCTGAGAATAAAATGATAAATAATTGTAAGGTTTATTAGAATAAGGAAGTTCATGAATTTCTCTCTCGTTCTCAAACGCGCAATTCGCAATGAAATGTAATTATCACAAGCATTTATGCACGAGCGTAACACACACACACACACATTGAATAGCTAAATATATCATTATTTCTTGATTTAAGTTAAAACTATTTCCTATTGGCAATAACAAGAATGACGACTCCCGCTATCACCAACCGAATGTGATCTGCTTAATTCCCTTCTATCTAGGATGTGATCGTTGTTGTCATGGTTGATGTTAGGAGGATATTTCAATGCCTCTCCACTCAAATGTAATTGCGCGTTGAGTCCCTGGAGATGCGTCTGCGATTACGGGCTTTCTCTTCGAGTGGCGCCAGAGAGCCGCGAGTAAAGATGGATGTTGGTCCCTCCAGAGATTCTCCAAGGAGATAAAGTAGGTTGGCAGTGGACACAGTGGTCGAATTGCCCGTGGAGACCCTTCAGATGGTACACAGGTAGTGGGAATGGCCAATTGTATTTGGCTGCATGTTGACCCACTATATGAGTATTCAGTCTTGACAATATTATGTACAGTAGATGAGATGGATAAAGATGTTCTCCTTGATAAGAGAAGGACCAGGAAATAACTGTTCCATTAGGCCTACTATTTCTATTGGGTTTACTAGGCCTACTATTGTTAATAGTAATAGACAATTACTAATATAATTGTAATAAAAATCACATTTGTGTTTCATACTCAATTTAGTGTGCTATAGCTGAATTATTATCTTTAAGAAGTAAAATCTTGTAGAGATGTCAGTTTATTATTCCTCCTCAGTTACAGAGGAATAGGTGTACATGAGGGGGGCGGAACATGTGATTGCTTTGCTGTGGTCTGTGTTTTTCACAAGGGCATGCATGATGGCTCAAGTGCATTTGGACAGCCTCATACATAATGTATTAGGAGCAGTCACTGTGGATCTCACTGCATCAGGCCCAAATCAACACTAATTGTAATGGCAAACCTAACTGGCCTGTTTGCAACTGCTCTTTAAAATATTGTTCATTTAGACATGTTTTGAACTGAGTATCTATTAACCTATTTCCTTTACAAATTCCAATAGGAATTTTGTAGCTTTGTCAGGGGATTGTAAACAGCTTGAATCTCACATCTGACTGTTTTGTTCACATTGCTTGTCAGGTGAGCGTGTGTTGTGTTCCACTCTTTGCCTATTTTACCTGTGATGACATGTTCGATTTTGCAGGACATGAGCATTAGCTCAGGTGTTGACACAGCAACAACATTATTTTGATGCAGAGACATCAGTATACCATGTCCTGTCTGATTTCAGCCTCCAGTCTGGAGAAGCACCTTGTAATTTAATCAGAGTTCAAATGAGCTGTTGACACAAACCTATCCACTCCATTTCCCCTCTGTAGGAATGTTTTTGTCCCTGATTTCATCTCATAGGGATGTACAGTAGAATGGTCACTGCATTAACACCTTCAGAATATTTAGAGTACAGACTACATGAATCTCCCTCATCCATGGTAGATGTCTACGGTGGCCCTTAAGAGACAAAGTAGATATCCAAGGATGTACTGTAGGCTATGCAGAAGATGCTCTGGTTACTTCAGCCTGGTCCCTGTGGTAAGCACTAACCAGACTGTTTGAGTTCCAGTTCCTCTTCACATCAGGATCAGACAGAACACTAAGAAAAAGGTTAAGTCAACACAGGGGGCTATACGCCATGCCTCCAAGCCTCCAAGCCGTCTCTTCCCACTTAATACATTTCTTATGCTGATTTAATGAAGCTCACAAATCTTTGCTGGGTTTTCATAAGATATTTCAGGTTTTTTATGAAATGGTAATAAGGCCAGACAGATGGAGAGAGGGAGAACCTGGGGAAGGGATGAGAGCACAAATGTAGAGGTGAGCAATCTCATTAAGGGGGATTGATATATCCCCATGAATCCACACCCCACTCACTAGTGATCCTATCCTGAATTATTACACACACATCTCATCCGGGGTGTGTTATTACTGCTGCTAAATGATCCAAAATGGAAAGAAAAGTCATAAATATTCTAATGAGAAGTGCTCAGGTGATCAGGGATGTGGCCATACACACCAGTGCCCAGTTAAATCTAAAACAAATATCTTGAGGGCCTAGTGAACAAATTGACCTGAACACAGTGGGAATCATTACATCTTTATCAACTCAGGGAGGTGGGGAGAAAAACATATTTGTGTAATTATTTCAATAAAGCAATATAGAAGATATACCTAGGTATAGAAGAGACACACACAGTTGTTGTCTGTGTGATTGTAAGAATAGCCCCAGTTAGCGCTGCCCAGACGCTACAGACACTCCCTCTGTCCCTCTACAAAACACCATATAACCTCTGCAAGAACATTATTTTGGATGGGGATCAATGTCTTTGCAGTCACTAGTATAGCAGTAATATAAGCTGCACATCCCAATGACCCATGTCACTACTCTGGTGCTCCTGGGACTGTGTGTGTGTGTGTGTGTGTGTGTGTGAGAGAGAGTGTTTAGGCTGCCTGGGCCTGGCAGAGGCCTCTGGAGGCTGTGCTGTAAAGCTATCATCAGTGGTGGTGTCAGGGATTTGTAGCTTGTCACTGAGAGAGCTCCCTGGCAGTGACTCTGGGAAATAACTGCTTATGGAGAGCCTTGCTCAGTGCAGTGTGTGTGTGTGTGTACTTTGTCTTTGAGGTATCTGGCTGTGCCTACGTAAGGTTGTTGTTGTGTGTGTGTGTGTTGACTGGGTGTTGGTATACGTCATATAACATCTTTACTTCTTAGGGCCTCTGGTTGTGTGTGTGTTTGTTTTCAGATGGTGTATACAGTCCATGTATATATTGGGTGTGCCAGTGCTTCTGTGTTGCAATTGTGTGTGTATCTCCGTAAATGTTTGGGCATGCCGCATATGTTCAATGTATTTTGGTCCACACATCGTGTGCAGTGCATGTCCTTATTGGCCAAGTGTAGCTGCATCTCTGTTGCTGTTCATGTGGTTGTGTCTGTGTGGTCCAGAGGAGGCTGGTGGAAGGAGCTACAGGACGACGGGCTCATTGTGTTTGCTGGAATGGAATCAATGGAACGGAGTCAAACATGTGGTTTCCATATGTTTGAGCTGTTTGATAACGTTCAATTTATTCCATTCCAGTCATTACAATGAGCCCGTCCTCCTATAGCGCCTCCCACCAGCCTCCTCTGGTGTGGTCTCTCCTAAGATGGCTGCTGGCTCCGGAATGAACTTTCCCCTGCGTCAGAGGGCCAGCTGCAGCCAGGCAGGAGAAGTGCATCATGGTCCAGCTCTCTGGCCCACAGAGGAAGGCAGGGAGACGCTTCTCATTACAGTCACTCCTATTACCCTCCACACTACAGCCACGGCTGTCAACACTATAGGAGGCATGGTACACATTAAAGTTGTTGCTATTTTTTACTTTTTGAATATCAATATTTCAGAGAATCTACAGAACGTGATAAATTACAGGAGTATATTGATGGAATCAGTTACTGTATCTACATTTAGGTACAACAGACATATAACATTGTCACTTTCCTCCTCAAAGACATTAATTCTATCCTATCCTTCTTTGAAGGTGAAGCTCATGGGGTGAGCTATTTCCCTCTGTCCTCTGTCCAGTACTTCCATCAGGAGTATGATGAGTTTAGATGAGTGGAGGTAGTTCAGTGCAGTCTGGCCAGGGCTGGGTCTCGTTGGTCTGTCTGTGCCTACTGAACTAAACTACCCATCCCTCTGCAGCTGCCTCTGCTCCACTGAGAGAGAGAGAGGGGCCCCATCTGGTCCTGGTTGTGGGTGGTTAAGTGAAAAGTGGTGCCAATATAAATAGCTGTGCATGATGTTTGTTTGCATAAATAGTTTTGAAAGGCTTCACCAGGAGTTTTGGGGCAGATTACCAAGGAAAAGCGGCGAGCCGCCTGAGGGGAAATAATCCTCGCTTGAGCTGACAGTTAGATTTGAGAGTCTTCTTTTTTAAGAAATATTGTTTTGGGTTTCTTCATTCGTCTGGTTCCAGGAAGAGATGGACCGTGAACTCTTCAGAAGAGGCTGTGTGGGTTTAGAATGTGGGATGTGACAATAGACACTGGCCGACTCACTCTCTTCTCATGCAGTGAGGCAGTGTTTGCTTCAATAACATCATTTATGTACTTTAACACATGCTAGAAACTTCCAAAACATTTTCTTCCTAAAAGAGAGTTCAGGTCCTGTCTTTCCCTTTGATTTTGGTTTAGAGGTTAAAGACACACCAAAGGAAGGAAAACACAGAGTTATGTAGTGATGTGAATTAGGCTGGTGTTACACAGGAGAAACATGTAGGCAGAGATTGATCTTCCATTATCACACGCACATTTCTGTTTTGATTTTCCGCTGTGGTTTTGAAAAAAGTACAAGACACCAAATTGGTAGTCAGCATCACTGACTGCTTTCATGTGCAGGTAAGTGTGCCGGCTCAGGACTAACTGCTACCAGACCAACATGGTCCTGTGTAGGCCCTATGTAGACACCCAAGCTCCACCCCCAGCATCAGCCATATACCCCATCCCCAGCCCCCTACCCCAGCTCTGTTCTCAGCCTCAGCCCCAGGCCTGAACACCAGCCCCAGCCAAATAACTCAGCCATGTCCTCAGCCCCAGCCCTGTCCTCACCTCCAGCCCTATACTTAGCCCCAGCCCTATACTCAGCCCCAGCCCTATACTCAGCCCCAGCCCTATACTCAGCCCCAGCCCTATACCCCAGCCCCAGCCCTATACTCAGCCCCAGCCCTATACCCCAGCCCCAACACTATACTCAGCCCCTATACTCAGCCCCAGCACTATACCCCAGCCCCAGACTTATACCCCAGCCCTGTCCTCAGCCCCAGCCCTGTCCTCACCCCCAGCCCTACACTCAGCCCCAGCCCCAGCACTATACCCCAGACCCAGACCTATACCCCAGCCCTGTCCTCAGCCCCAGCCCTATACCCCAGCCCTGTCCTCAGCCCCAGTGCTATACCCCAGCCCTATACCCCAGCCCTGTCCTCAGCCCCAGTGCTATACCCCAGCCCTATACCCCAGCCATCCCCCTGCAGGATGAAACAGCATTTCCACCAATGACAGTTGAATCGGCCAGGCCTCTGGTCCTGGTTTGCTGCACACAGGCACAGGAGGTTCCTCCATGGTTGACTTCAAACTCAATCCAGATGGTGCTAAAAATATTCCCTCCTCTGCTCCTCCACACATTTGTTCCTCTTCTTCTCCTGTTGTCTCCCCCCACGTCATGTCAACCCACAGAACTTAATGATGCTTTATTTCCATGTTTTTTGACTAAGGCCTGACTCCCTGCTCTTGTCCCTCCCTATAAGCTAATGGGTCTGGTCTTCAGGATCTTTACCCACTTGTGTCTGACATGACCACCACTCCCCTCCAAGACAACCTGATCTGCTGCCTATAGTAGTCTGTGATTTATATCATGGCTGACATCTGGGATGAGCTAATCACATGTGCTCTACTCAACTGGCATGATTGGGAAACGAAGCCTGAATTTCTGAGGATTTTATGTCTAGCAGTACAGTTTTATTGTTACTTAAAGAGTCACTCTAAACCTCATGCTTTAAAATGTTCAGACACAAGTGAGAACTTCTTGCCATAAAATGACACCAGTTTGCATATCACTCCACATGCCCAATGTGTCTAGCTGGAGGTTCGCAGGGAGAATAGGCCAATTCTGTCTAATTCTGAACAGAATACTGGCATGGTTCTATGCTAATGAAATCCAGCAGGAATGTCATTCCTTTGTCTCAGAACAATGTTATGCATTTTCCCTTCCCCAGTCTCTGCTACAGTTCAGTCAGATTGCCACTCGGACATGGTTATTTCATTTCAGTTACATTTTCCCATTCAAATCACATGCGCTATCTACAATAAGGCCTGACCAAAGTTATTTCCCTCCCTCCCCCGTTTGCTAAATCTGGATCTGCCTAAAAATGGAGGGCTCTTTTAAATCCATCCAACTTAGAAGCAGATGTTACATAGCTGCCAACATCAAAAGGTCTTGCTAAATGTAAGAAAGGTGAAATCATATACCTTTGATGCCGGGGTTGCTGGTTATTGTAAAGTAGTTTCTGAACATCGGTTTCTAGCCTGAACCCTGACCTTGGCCTCACAGCAAATACATCATCAGATTTCAAAACCAGCTTCAGCTTTTGGTTGTTAGTGCTAATTTCTGATTTGCAGATTGTCAAGCTTACTTTGGAGAGACCATGGGTTGGATCGGATCTCAAGGCCCCCCTGCTCTATTTGCTATGGCCGTATCCAATTAAGAGGGGGTCTCCTTGAAATGCAATACCGCTGCTTTTAACACAGTATTCTGTTCAATATGTTTTCCTCTTCTGATGTTAAGAGATCTAGTTTGTAGACATTTCTGTCCATTTATCTCAAGGATAGGAGGATATTAGTGGACAACTCTTGGGTGGAGAGAGATAGACAAGGAGGGAGAGATAGAGAGAAGGAGGGAGAGAGGGAGAGAGAGAAGCAGAGAAGCAGAGAGTGAGGAGAGAGAGAGAGCGAAGGAGAGACGGAGGGAGAGGTAGGGAAAGAGAGGAAAAGATGAATGGAGAGAGGGAGAGAGGCGCAAGGGGGAGTACCTAGCATTCCTCTGAAATATATGGTGAATGAAGTTCCTTCAACATGTTTACCTAGCTCATGGGAAAACAAGCAGACACAGTCTGAGTCAGTGGATGTTGTAGAACACCTCTTTGGTACCCCGCTTAAATTCCAAGTGTCAAACACACCACTGTCACCCAGAGGTGTTGAGAGTAAACAGATAGAGTTACCTTGGGGCTACTTGGTAGGGGGAACACGACACACACCCATGATGTAGACACGGCTCACCATAACACGCATCACACTGACAGACTGGGACGTTTTTAAAAAGAATCCTACAGCAACAGGAAATGTGAATTATTATGTGGATTATAATTAATGGACATTTGTGAAGGGGTTGATACATTTTTTTTAGGGCAAATCAAGTCTGAAATTTCAAAGTGGAAATGACACCTTTTAAAAACTCAAATACACTACAAATTTGCCCTGTGGGCCCTGGTCAAAAGTAGTGCACTACATAGGACATAGGGTGCTATTTGGGACACATCCCAGGGTTCTAGCAGAAAGTGGAGGCAGGAACTAGCTGGTAAAACTATGTCCTGTGTTCTGCTGTGTTCTGCACACGGTCCCCCTGTGTCTATGTTGGATCTTACCATGGACTTTTTACTTGACTGAGATTTATGTTCTACGTAGACTACAGTCTGTCTATGTCTCTCCTTGGTGGGTTGCTGCTCAGTATGTCTGGAGTGTTCGTGGTGTGCTGACTGTGGTACAGTGTGTGTGTGGTGTGTGCGCGACTGTGTGTGTGTGTCTCTGTGCATGCTACATGTGTGTGTGTGTGAGTGTGTGTGTGTGTGTGTGTGTGTGTGTGTGTGTGTGTGTGTTTGTGTGTGTTTGACCTCTGCCAATGTGAGTGCAGAGGCAGAGGGAGAGGAGAGGAGAGCTGCACAACTGTGCTGTGCGGTCCTCTAATCTGTTCACTTAGCCCCGGCTTTGGAGCTCGCTGTGCTTCACTACATCTCAAGCTCCCTCATCACAAACTCCTGGCACTGACCCCACTCAGCCTAGAGACAGACTCTGTGCGCTGTGTGCTTTTAGCTTAGCCTGGCCTCTGTGTGGGTTCAGCAAGACTAGACTGTCTCTGTGTGTGTTTAGCTTAGCCTGGCCTGGCCTCTGTGTGCGTTCAGCAAGACTAGACTGTCTCTGTGTGTGTTTAGCTTAGCCTGGACTGGCCTCTGTGTGCGTTCAGCAAGACTAGACTGTCTCTGTGTGTGTTTAGTTTAGCCTGGCCTCTGTGTGCGTTCAGCAAGACTAGACTGTCTCTGTGTGTGTTTAGCTTAGCCCGGCCTGGCCTCTGTTCACTGTGAATCAGTCCACTCTTGGCTCTGTCTTTGGTTCATGAGTCTAACAGAGATCCACATTTTCATTTGATTGAGTCACACATACTGTATGTACTGTATGTACAGTTTTATGAACACTAGCCACGGCATAACATTTTTGGATTGTATTTTATGGGTTGTAATATGGCTGGAACTTCAATCTGTGAAACGAGCAACAGACTTGAATCTGAGTTTTACCCATTGTAGGAATACTGACCAGTGTGTTTCTCTGTGGTTTCATCACATGGGGAGAATCAATCTGAAAATCCCATTATTTCTGTCTGGTCTGGTCAGTTGTGTGTTGCATGTCTAGTTTGTTCTCTGCTGCTGGGGAATTACTTCCTCCTCCCATCCACTCTCCCCCATCCCAAAAAAGGCCTCCACATGATCAATAAGTAAAGGGCACCGCAATTCTAAGACGTAAAGATTTTTCTTTAGAGGACTGGGAGTCCAGTCTGAGATTACAGAGCAGCTCTTTGTTAGGCTGACGGGGAAGAGGAGAGGACAGATGAAGCCTTACAGAAGAACTAGGAAGGAGATCCCATCCCAGCCTGTGAATATTTTACACCACAGTGGACTGAGAGAAACCTACCCACCTTGTGTACTCCAACAGTCTTTAATTCATCAAAGAAGGCCTCTAAATGAAAGGGCTGGTTAAACTTTGATGGAGGGTGAATAAGGAGAGATGTGTAGACAGATAGATGGTTAGACAGACAGACAGACAGACAGACAGACAGACAGACAGACAGACAGACAGACAGACAGACAGACAGACAGACAGACAGACAGACAGACAGACAGACAGACAGACAGACAGACAGACAGACAGACAGACAGACAGACAGACAGACAGACAGACAGACAGACAGACAGACAGACAGACAGACAGACAGACAGACAGACAGATAGATAGATAGATAGATAGATAGATAGATAGATAGATAGATAGATAGATAGATAGATAGATAGATAGATGACCAATGACTCTTGTGGTAATTGTTGGGGTTAGCCCTAATATCCTACGGTCCTGTAGTTATCATGGTGTTAACTGAGATATAGACAGCCATTCCTCAGATGTTTCACTGACTGGTATGTCAGACTTACAGCCCACAGGATTGTGGAAGCCAACAACATGTCTCTCGCTCACTTCACTAATTATGCAAGAGCCTCAATCACTTACGCAATTTTACATTTTAATATCACTTAAGTACTGAAGACTTGAAGTACTTTCCCCCTCAATACACTTGACTCAGTGAGTTTATCAGTCATGTTAAAAGTCTATGGAAATAGTGTATTAAAGGCCTCTGAGCCTGTGGATCCTTGTTATTTATTTTATTTGATCTGTCAGATACCAGGAGATGTTACTGAGGAAGTATGTCTTCCTTGGAACCTGAATTGAAAGGTAAACTGAAACCAAGCACTTGGTGCACAGCAGACAGGCCTAATGATGTGATGGTTTAATCTTGAAGTGTCAAATAGCCCCATTTTGTGTCCTGTGTGTGTGCGCGCGTGTCTGCGTGTGCATATGTCCTTGCGAACATGCATGTGTGTGTGCCTGCGTGTGCTTCCATATGTGTTTCAGACCATTGGTGGATAGTCATTGGTGACATAGCTGGGACTGAGGCTGAGACAGTAGCCTCATAGCCCCTGGTCCCCCTTAGGGTGTGGGGGTCCTTGCCCCAGGCTTATCACTTCACACGCTGCTAGCTCTGACTGTCGCTTCCTGAACCCCCTCACCCTCCTTCTCATCCCGCCCCCCCGTCACGCCTCTTCCTCATTGGGCTGTCTGCACGCTGGTTTGGTGTGTGTGTGCGTGTGTGTTTGGGGGGGGGGGGCTCCCTCCATGCAGGATGCAGGGTCTGTGTTCCAACCATGGTCAGATAGCAGGGCTGTGATAACCTCTGCCGTGTGTGTGATAACCTCTAGTGAGTGCTGCCCCGCCAGCTGACACGGACCAGATGTCATACTGACCCTATCTCCTTGGGAACGGGGAAAGGGGACAGGAAAGACGGGGGGCTAACTGTCAACACTGGACGGTCCCTGGGAAGGTGTGATGTGATGCTGTAAAACACACATATGAGATGAGGTAAATGACTGGAAGATGTAGTTAGGCAGGCGTTTTGAGCTGCTAGTCTGTTTTTGTGACTTAGCCAATGGCGGCGGTCTTGTAGAATTCTTGCACTCATGACATTTGATATTATACTCTCTTAACCCTAACAAGGTATTTGTAAACATTTACTCACCCTCTCCCCCCAGCCATATAACTCACAATATCAGAATGAATGTCTTTGGAGAAGGCATGGCCGCCACTTCTAACCCCCCTCACACGCCAGCCTCCTGGAGCGCAGGGCCACATAGAGGGGACCTTAGTGCTGTGATCTCATTATCATTCTGACCCAATGGTGAGAAGAGGAGGCACCTCGCCTTCCCAATGTAGGACAGACAGGTCACCCTCAACACACACACACACACACACACACACACACACACACACACACACACACACACACACACACACACACACACACACACACACACACACTGCACTGAGCAAGGCTCTCCACACAGTCGAGCCAGTCAGGAAATGTGGATGTTGGGGGACAGAGGCCAGCGGCCTCCCCTGACCTACACTTCCTCCAGGGAGATAGCCAGACCTCTGGTAACTGTCAGGGTGTCTTCCAGACCTCCACACCAGACCCCTGGGACGCCCGCCACGGTGGGAATCCTGCCTTCTCTTTCTCTCTCTCTCCACACACAACCCTCCTGCTGTCTCACTCTCTCCACACACAAACGTCCTGCTGTCTCTCGCTCCACACACTTCCCCCCCCCTTCTCCTCCTCCTCCTCCTACTCCTCCTCTTCCTCTTAGTCTTCCTCTTCCTCTTCCTCTTAGTCTTCCTCTTCCTCTTCCTCTTCCTCCTCCTCCTCCTCCTCCTCTTCCTCCTCCTCCTCCTCGTCCTCCTCTCTTCTTTCTCATTCCCCCTCCCTCCTTCTCTTTCTCTCTCAGTCGGTGAGTCGATAGTGTTAATTGGCCGCTCTGTCACCAGTGTATTGATTGTGACCACTAATAAAAGGGCTATTGATTGGCACTTTGTTTAACACTGGCCCGTGTGGTTCGCCCTGCCCTCTAATGCTATTCCTACAGCAACAATTTCCTGTTCCCCTCTTTCTTAATGTCATAAATTATGTCAGTCGATTAGGGAGATTTTTCTTCCCCATTATCCTCTTATTTTCCTGAATCAATTCAGAGAGGAATTTGAGGAGATGAAGATCCTCAACCAGTTGAGAACATGGAGCTGAGAGCTGATAGTGATAAATACACACTGTGGTTGTTTGTGGTGTATCACACGGAACAGAAATGTCTGTCTGAAACAACGTCCTGTTCCTGTTCCACAGTGACTTCCTGCTTCCTGTGTGCTCTCTAGTCCTAGTCCTCTCTCACAGGTTTACATGCTGATGTCACTGTAGAAACTAGGCCCTCTACACTTTGAGTTTGCATGTATGGCTATAAATTTTTTGTTGTTGTTGCAATGTGTTATGAAGGCAACGGCCCTAACTGATAGGCCACAATGATATACAGTACTATTTAATGTTATGATTTGTGTTTGATTATTCAACAAATAAACCTTTTCTTTGTTCACCCAGAGCACAGAGAACATTCACGTCATGGACGTGAAAGACATTGTGAAATATCCTGAACATGAACTCTCAATATCAAATTTTACTGCAATTAACCATGGTGCCATATCTCACAGAATGATCCTAAAGCATTAGCAAGTCAACGGCAGGTCTCCTGAGTGAGACGCTGAAACCTGGAAATGGGTGTAAGTACCTCGGTGCTGAATTTAATTATCCCCATTAAATATTCAATGATCAATAGAATTTGTTTTAGCCGATCAATAGGTGCCTGCGCCTGTGAAGGACATTGTGCATAAGTTGCTATTTGCATTTCAAAGCAGCTTGTGTCACGTGGCCTCATAGGAAATCATACCATTTTGTACAGCTGTATTTCAATTTATCTGTTTTATCTTCTTATTGCTGACTGCTATTGATCCTAAACCTCTTATTTACTGCCGTGGAAACTGTCCAGGGTTTAAGTGTCAAATTGTTTTTTTTGTCTGTGTCTCTCTCTCCCTTTCTTTCTATTTCTCTCCATCACTTTATTTTTCTGCCTTTTTGTCTCTCTTTTCTTTTTGTCTCTCTCTCTCTCTCTCTCTCTCTCTCTCTCTCTCTCTCTCTCTCTCTCTCTCTCTCTCTCTCTCTCTCTCTCTCTCTTGTTCTCTCTCTCTCTCTCTCTCTCTCTCGCTCTCTCTCCTCTCTCTCTCTCTCTCTCTCTCTCTCTATCTCTCTCTCTCTCTCTCTCTTGCTCTCTCTCTCTTCACACCCCTCTTTACCCCCCCTCTCTCTCTCCTCTCACACCCCTCTTTCCCCCCTCTCTCTCCAATCCTCTCAGTAGAAGTGAAAATTAAAACCTGTCATCTTCCCAACCGTACACAGCTCAGTGCTTACTGCTTACTGGGGTGAAGCTGCAACATTATTCAAATAAAGTATCTGTGTGGTGCCATTGGGGAATACTGCCTGTGCCGAGCCACTTCAAAGCAAAAACCCTTCTGCCTAACCCTTCAATGAGGCTTGTTCCCGCCGGCAAGTCCTATTTCTGTTATACCTGCACTTCTTCTAATGGGTTGTTTTTCACCAGCTCTTACAAGTTTAGAGAAGACACATTTAGCCAGGTTCAGGTTCAAGCGTATGACAACGACACCGTGGAGGCACAACATGGTGGGGTCTAGCCGCTTCTTGATCATCTACTGTTGTTACTCACCTGCTGCAGGTTGATAGTGAGTTTGTTTGGTCTTGGTCAAAATACTGTTTTGTAGCTTATAATTTTTAGTCTCTGCCTCTCTCATCTTTCTTTCTCTTTCCTTTCTCTTCCCCTCTTTCTCTCTGTCTTGTCTGTCTGTCTTTCTCTCTCTGTCTCTGTATCTCTCTCTCTCTTTGTGTGTGTCTCTCTCTCTCTCTCTCTCTCTCTCTCTCTCTCTCTCTCTCTCTCTCTCTCGTAGCCATGCAGTCCTGTAGTCCTGTAACCCCATAGTCATATAGTCCTGTAGTCCTAGGTAGTCCTGTAGTCATGTAGTCCTGTAGTCCTAGGTAGTCCCTGTAGTCATGTAGTCCTGTAGTCCTAGGTAGTCCCTGTAGTCCTGTAGTCCTAGGTAGTCATGTAGTCATGTAGTCCTGTAGTCCTAGGTAGTCCTGTAGTCATGTAGTCCTGTAGTCCTAGGTAGTCCTGTAGTCCTGTAGTCCTAGGTAGTCCTGTAGTCATGTAGTCCTGTAGTCCTAGGTAGTCCTGTAGTCATGTAGTCCTGTAGTCCTAGTTAGTCCTGTAGTCATGTAGTCCTGTAGTCCCTAGGTAGTCCTGTAGTCAGACAGTGTAGCTGTAGTTATATTGTAGAGGAGGCAGGCTGGGTAGTTCTAGTTTAGAGAGAGGAGGAAGCTGGGTAGTTCTAGTTTAGAGAGAGGAGGAAGCTGGGTAGTTCTAGTTTAGAGAGAGGAGGAAGCTGGGTAGTTCTAGTTTAGAGAGAGGAGGAAGCTGGGTAGTTCTAGTTTAGAGAGAGGAGGAGGCTGGGTAGTTCTATTTTAGAGAGAGGAGGAGGCTGGGTAGTTCTAGTGTAGAGAGGAGTCTGGGTGTGAACAGCAGGAGACATATCAAAGGCTGTAGTAATACAGTAGTTCTGGTTAATACTCACAACAACCCAACCCTCTCAGACAGCTCCTGGTGTTCCTACTGACACACGTACGGCTGGTTGTGTGGTCATAACCTAGATAGGGCCAACAGCTATTGACTATTACAATTATTAGGTGTGTTGTTATATAATCACTTTTATAGGATGATTAAATAAGTTACCATTATCAGAGGTGGCTTATTATTATTGTAGGCCATAGAAAATGAATTTGTTTATTAACACCTGTAAATGGTACAGTAATATACATTTTGAAATTGGTATTGAGCGCATAGCCACAGTTCATTAATTTTATTTGGTTAACTGGTAGTAATTCAAGTTTTTGCAAAATGCATTATTCTATATTGTAGATGATTGCAGTGATATGTTTATGACAAAGTATTGACGTCTTGGTAATAGATGATATTAGTTAATACATTCCCTGCTTATTGATCTACATTTATGCTTGGAATGCGTCACCATCCATTGATTTAAAATAAAGTTGAAATATTTGTAATGGTCCTTCCTTAAAATATATTTAATGGTAAATATAAAGATTGTATGTGACTAAACCTTTAACGAAGCAATAATTATTGATTTAAAATTGAAATTTTACCTTTTGGGAGAAAATATTGGCATGTCATTCTTACAATTCATGGCACATAATAGATTTTTATCACATTGCATATATTTTAATTTCTACTTTATTTCACACTGTAAACCTTTAGTCATAAACCTTACCTGTCCGTAAGAAGAAAATGTTCAGGTGAATAGCTTTTGACTACATCAAATATTTGTATTCTAGATCAGTGTTTCTAAAATATAGATGGCATTATTTTTTTCCAGCTTATCTGAATCTCCCCTTATGAAGTGAACCAAGACAAATGTGTTCATTACATCTGTTAACGTGTTAAGCCTTGTCCAGAACAGACATACACACACTGCTCCATCCTATGGTCCTCTCTTAGTTTGCATAACGTTCGGTAGTTACAACAAGCGCAGGGTGGAAAATCACTCTCTCTCTCCCTGAATGTCGATAAACTTGCTGATAGATGCATCAATCCCTCTCCAGTGAGAGCTGTGTGTGTGTGTGTGTGTGTCTGTGTGTGTCTGTGTGTGAGGTGTTTGTGTGTGTTTCCTCCGTGTGTGTATGTTTGTGTGTGCCTCCTTCATGCAGTCCCAGTCCGGCTGTGGTCAGGTCAGGGGGATGGCGTGGGTTTAACAGTCCTCCAATCTGCCCCTGCCCCCCACCCCTGCTCCCCCCTGCACCTCTTAAACAGATCCATATATTACCCCAGCCAGCCAGCCAAGACGCAGTATGTCTCCAGAGGGCTGCAGTGTTAACCTTCACATCCCAGAGGTCCATATGGAGCGTCATCAGGCCCATCACTAAACATGGCTGGAGGAAATATATAGCTGCTGGACTGGACGGGAGAGTGTGTGTGTGTGTGTGCATTGCCCTTTATGTTTTTGAAATAATTAGCATATCTCAATGTGTTTATGTAGTGTACGGTATGCGTGCATGCCTTATGGACATATAGCATTTGATATTTCTCTGTTAGTGCAAAGCAGTACCCACTCATTGAAATGTCTAATATCTCCTTTACTGACACATCCCTCCACTCAGACCTCCTCCCCACTATGTTCTCTTCTCAAACACTGGTGATTATACACCACCCTGATACACATCACTCACAATCAGCCAGGACACTTCAACTTGTATGTTTAAATGGCTCCCAACAGTATCCTTAATCTGACCAAAATCAATAGAGCTTTTACTGTCACATCGTAAGGAGAGAGGGGAGGAGACTGGTATTGATGTTCACGTCATTTCAGGAGGATTTGATGCCTATCTGTGTCCCAAATGACACCCTATTCTCTATATAGTGCACTACTTTTGGCTAGGGCTCATAGGGCTCTGGTCAAAAGTAGTGGACTATTTAGAGAATGGGGTGCCATTTGGGACGCAATCTCTATCCTCTGTCTGCTCCTCTGAGGAGATGGTGCGATAGATTAACTGATGGTGTCAGGGTATTCAGCCAGGGTTAGTGAAGCTTTGCGCTGGTTAGATTGAAATAGACTGTTTACCTGAGCACCTGGAGAAACAGTGGCGCTAGCTGACGTGCTAAGTTTGGAGAGAAGATGCTATTGATTGTCATTTCAAAGAAAAGCTCTTTGAATTAAAAGCAACGATCTTAATGGGTTATCACTGTAAGCTCCTGACACAAGGCGACGCCTGTGAGAGCTTCGCACACACACACTTCAGATACTTTATCTACCATTCAATCAGTAGAGAGATAGTTGGCTGTGGCAGCTCTCTATAGGAGGAGGAGTATCAAGAAGAGGAAGAGGAAGAGAGAGGTATAGAAACCCTGCTGATGGAGGAGTGAGGATAAAGTATCTCCTGTAGAGTGAGGGGAACAGAGGAATGGGGAGTGAGAGACAAAGAGAGATGATGATGGGGTTGTAGAGGCCTAGTGTATGACAGAGAGAGGTGGGGGGGTCAGGCCTGCTGGAGGAGGGAGGATGAACAGTCTAACAGGTGGAGGAGTGGAGGGGTGGGACTGTAATGCTATGATGGAGGGTCTGTGTGTCCTGTCCTCCTTTCCTTCTCTCTGTCCCTCTCTATCTATCCCTCCCTCCCCTCCACCCCCTCTCTCTCTGGAGTCATTCTCCCTCCACCCTAGCTGACAGCCCCTGAGCCCTAGAGTCACATTTCAGGCCTGGGTGGCAGTTAAAGGCCCATAATCTGCCTGTGAGCGGCCTCAGAGCTGCAGCGCGGCCCAAGCGGAAGGAAGCACATTATTGGCTTTAAGGACTCCTGCTGCTGTGGGACCCAAGGCTAGTGGCTGGTGCTGCCTGTGTGTGTGTGTGTGTGTGTGTGTGTGTGTGTGTGTGTGTGTGCTACAAAGAGAGAGAAAGTGGATTTGGCATTATTTATTTAGTTGTTAAGTGTTTAAGTCCACTGGGATAAAGCACAGTTGATGAAAATATTCCATGGATATATTCTGTAGGGAGAGGGACGTGAATGGAGATGGGGATTCAGAGTGTTTTCATATTGCTGTGATGATATGGGAACCCGCTGCCTGTGATATTATTATACATTGGACAGAAATATTCCTTCTTCATGCTGATGTGTGTGTGTCCGCGAGTGTGTGTGCTTGCATGTGCCTGTCTGTGATCACAGTAACAGACCAGTGGGAACAGTCCTAACATATTTGTTTTGTGTGTATGTGGAATGGGAGTTATCTTAACCATTAATAAGTAATCTTGGGGTGGCGGCCCCCTAAGATGAAGGGCCAGGAGCAATTGGCCCCATTAATAACACCATTACTGGACTGGAGGGGCTGGTTGTGGCCCTGGTCAGGTTTACCTCTGG
>NC_140024.1:23154550-23202171 GCF_964263955.1 Coregonus lavaretus | reverse complement strand
GGCCATGTGTACTGGACATAACAAGAAATGTGAGTCACATTCCTATTGTCAATGCTTGTCCATGGTTGTCCCATGTGGTTCCTCTCTCTGTCAATCTGAATAAACCTCTACTTTCCCAGGAATGACTGGAGAGAGAGAGAGAGAGAGAGAGAGAGAGAGAGAGAGAGAGAGAGAGAGAGAGAGAGAGAGAGAGAGAGAGAGAGAGAGAGAGAGAGAGAGAGAGAGAGAGAGAGAGAGAGAGAGAGAGAGAGAGAGAGAGAGAGAAGAGAGAGAGAGAGAGGAGGAGAGAGAGAGAGAGAGAGAGAGAGAGAGAGAGAGAGAGAGAGAGAGAGAGAGAGAGAGAGAGAGAGAGAGAGAGAGAGAGAGAGAGAGAGAGAGAGAGAGAGAGAGAGAGAGAGAGAGAGAGAGAGAGAGAGCTGACAATGGATGTATCGACTGTCGGCAATGTTTGTGATCTGATCTGAGGCTCCGCTGGTGTCCAGAGGTTAAAGGGAAGGATCAGGGTTTTTCTGCATGTTAAGTTCCAGGCGGCAGGCTCTTCCTACTCCTCAGGGGGCTCGACCCCCCCACCCCCCACCATCCCCACCCGGCTCACTTCCTACCTCCAGCCCCTACATCCCTACTATGCCCCTCCACCACCCCCCAGGTTGCCCCTGCCCCCCCCCCCCCCCCGGCTTGCACCTCTAATCAGCATTCAGCCCACTACCTCATCCCTCTCATCACAAACCCTCCTGGATTTATTATCATACTATGGGGGTATGATAGCCACTTAATAATTCATATTTAGAGTGTATACCGTGCACTGAGAAATTCTGATTCATCCTGGCTTCCAGTAGCTTGGTTTGTCTGCAGCATTCTCTTATTGCATCATTTAAGCCTGATGGTTGTGCTTTTGTGGCTTGGTTGAGCTTGATTCCTCACGCCCTTTGCAGTTCGGTTGTTCAGTTGAGCCGTCTCCATTTTGTTGGTTGGAAAGTTTGGGATGGGAGGACGGATGGGAGGATGGGAGGACGGATGGGAGGACGGATGGCAGGATGGATCGGAGGATGGGAGGACGGATGGGAGGATGGGAGGACGGATGGGAGGTTGGGAGGACGGATGGCAGGACAGATGGGAGGACGGATGGCAGGAAGGATCGGAGGATGGGAGGATGGATCGGAGGATGGGAGGATGGATGGGAGGATGGATGGGAGGATGGGAGGACGGATGGCAGGATGGATCGGAGGGTGGGAGGACGGATGGCAGGACAGATGGGAGGACGGATGGCAGGATGGTTCGGAGGCTGGGAGGACGGATGGGAGGATTGGAGGACGGAAGGGAGCATATTCCGGCAGACATGGTCTTTCCTCAAACAACATGCCACTTTAGAGCATTTGAACAGATTCCCAGATCCCAGACTGTAGCTTTAAAATTTAAAGAGAAACAAGAACACAGGCAGAAGCCAGATCTGATCTGACCCATGACTGTTGACCAGGGAGAACAGACTGATCCAGCAAGCCAGCCAGCCAGGTAGCCAGCCAGCCAGCTCCCATTTTCAGATGTGGGTGTGTGAGAGATTAGAGGGGAATGTTCTGTGAAGGTGTTTGCGTGTGTGCATGTGTGTGAGTGTGAGAAGCAGCCTGAGTTGCTGAATTCTTTCTATTCTTACAAGCCTTACATGGACAAATCAACACTGAATAGATCACAGGAACTTTGTCTTTACTTGTCACAACACCAAACATCATTTCTCTGGCTTCTCAAATCATGCTGGAACACTGTGGGCCAATAGGAGAACTGGGTCTTGGCATGCTGAGAGCCAATAGGAAAGCAGGTTGTTAACACTCTCTAATCCAATGAAAGAACAGGGTATAGATGGGCTCCGGGCCAATGACAGGGGAACGTCTGTCTTTGTTACATGTGGTATCCAGATTTATGTAATGGTTTTAACCTGTGTGAACAACATGGCTAGGTCACACATCATTTACTCACAGGAAAGGCTCTTTCAGATCGTTCCTTTTAGTGTTGTATGTATTAGTTCAGAATTGTTATATATTTACATGCGTGTGTGTATGTGTGTGTGTGTGTGTGTGTGTGTGTGTGTGTGTGTGTGTGTGTGAGCAAGTGTGTGTGTCACGGTTTCGGCCGAGGCTGCCTCTCTTCCTTGCTCGGGCAGGCTTCGGCGGTCGTCGTCTCCGGAGTACTAGCTGCCACCGTTGTATGTTTCGATGTTCGTTTGGTTTTGTCTTGATGTTGTACACCTGTTTTCGTTTAGCGCTCATTAGTGTCCTATAAGTTCTCGTTGTGTTTGTCAGGTGTTGTGTGTGATTGTCCTTGCTGTCGTGTTTGTGCGCTACTGTTGGTCGTCTGTACTTCGTTGTTTTCCTCCTCTGTTTAGGAGGGTTCTCGCACATGTTAGTGCGCATTTTGGTTTACGCCTGTGTGCGTATTTTCTCGCCTCCGGGCTTTTTGGCTCGTGTATTGAGTGAGTATTCACTAAAGTCTTTTGGACTAAGTTTCTGCGTCCTGCGCCTGATTCCTGCACCACACCCACCTACAGCACCCACTGACAGAATCACACACCAAAATGATGGAATCAGCAGGAGCCGCAGCAGCACCTGAGTCTCTGGAGGATAGGGTCCGTGAGCAGAACGATCAGATCCTTCGTATCGGGACCGCCCTGCAGGACGTGATTAACACCCTTCAACGCTGGGAGACCAGAGGGACACCCACAACTCCACCTCCCGTGCCTCACCATCGGCCAGTCAGCCCATTCAAGCTCCGGAACCCAGGGGAATTCGGCTCTCGCTCCCGAGGGCCTATGATGGGACCGCGGCCGGGTGTCAGGGCTTCCTTCTACAGGTGGAGCTATACCTGGCCACCGTACACCCGGCGCCCTCGGGACACGAGAGCGTGTCCGCCCTCATCTCCTGTCTTACCGGCAAGGCGTTGGAATGGGCCAACGCCGAGTGGAGGAGAATAGACGCCACCACCATCACCTACTCTGAGTTCTCCCGCCGCTTCAGGGCTGTGTTTGACCATCCACCTGAGGGGAAAGCGGCGGGGGAGCGTCTGTTCTACCTCCGGCAGGGGAGGAGGAGCGCCCAGGAGTTCGCTTTAGAATTCCGAACTCTAGCGGCGGATGCAGGGTGGAATGAGCGGGCCCTCATCGATCACTACCGCTGTAGTCTACGAGAGGACGTCCGTCGGGAGCTGGCCTGCAGGGATACCAGCCTCTCTTTCGATCAGTTAGTGGACATGTCCATCAGGCTGGACACCCTGCTGGCTACCCGCGTGGACGTTCCGAGGGGGGTCCGTCCATTCCATCCTCCAGCACCTCCGAGCCGAGCCCTATGGAGCACGGGGGTGCTGGCGCTAGAGAGAGGAGGGGTCGGAGCACGAGGGGGGCCGTCCTCTGCACCAACTGTGGCCGTGGAGGACACACCGCGGCTAGGTGCTGGGGAGGGTCTCCTAGGGGAGAAGACGACAGGCTCCGCACTGGGGAGTCCTTCCCGGTGAGTAGGCGCCCCACTTACCCAGAGCTCTCTGTTGCGCACTTCTGTATACCTGTGCGATTTCCACAGGTTGCATCTCATTCCCAGCATAAGGCGCTGGTAGATTCAGGCGCGGCTGGGAATTTTGTTGATAGAAAATTTTGTGTAGAATTAGGGATTCCCCTTCTTCCTGTTGACGTCCCATTCCCCGTTCATGCCCTAGATAGCCGTCCGTTAGGATCGGGCTTGATCAGGGAAGTCACGGCACCACTTAGGATGTGTACGCAGGGGGGTCATGAGGAGATTATCCAACTATTTCTGATCGACTCGCCTGCGTATCCGGTGGTGCTGAGAATGCCCTGGTTGAGTATCCATAATCCGTCTATTTCGTGGCAGGAGAGGGCTCTGATGGAGTGGTCTGCCCAGTGTGTGGGTCGATGTTTAGGTGTTTCCGTAGGGGCTACCTCGGTGGAGAGTCCAAACCAGGTGCCCGCATTGCACATTCCCCCCGAGTATGAGGATTTGGCTATTGTGTTCAGTAAGTCGAGGGCGACGCAGTTACCTCCTCATAGGCAGGGAGATTGTGCGATAGACCTCCAGGCAGGAGCTGCGCTCCCACGGAGCCATGTGTATCCTCTGTCTCAAGAGGAGAAGAGAGCTATGGAGACTTACATAGACGAATCTCTGAGACAAGGATACATACGGCCATCCACTTCCCCTGCGTCCTCGAGTTTCTTTTTTGTGAAGAAGAAGGATGGAGGGTTACGCCCGTGCATTGATTACCGTAGTCTCAATCAGATCACGGTGAAGTACAGTTATCCACTTCCTCTGATTGTGACCATGACGGAGTCATTGCACGGGGCGCGTTTTTTCACAAAATTAGATCTCAGGAGCGCTTACAACTTGGTGCGCATTAGAGAGGGCGATGAATGGAAGACAGCGTTTAGTACCACCTCGGGGCATTACGAGTATCTTGTCATGCCATACGGGTTGATGAACGCTCCTTCAGTTTTCCAATCATTCGTGGATGAGATATTCAGGGACATGCAGGGGCAGGGGGTGGTCGTGTACATAGATGACATTCTCGTGTACTCGTTTACCCGAGTCGAGCATGTGGCCCTGGTGCGCCGAGTGTTGAGGAGGCTGTTGGAGCACGACCTGTATGTCAAGGCAGAGAAATGTCTGTTTTTCCAGGAGTCGATCTCCTTTTTGGGTTATCAGTTGTCTGCGTCAGGGGTGAAGATGGAGGTTGACCGGGTGTCAGCCGTGCGTAATTGGCAAACTCCAACCACTGTTAAAGAGGTGCAGCAGTTTTTGGGGTTTGCAAATTACTACCGGAGGTTTACCCGGGGTTTTGGACAGGTGGCAGCTCCCATAACGTCTCTTTTGAAGGGGGGTCCGGTGCGTTTGCAGTGGTCAGCCGAGGCGGACAGGGCTTTTGGGAGGCTGAAGGACCTGTTTACTTCGGCTCCGGTGCTGGCCCATCCGGATCCCTCTTTACCATTTCAGGTAGAGGTGGACGCGTCAGAGGCCGGTATAGGAGCCGTGCTTTCGCAACGGTCCGGCACGCCACCTAAACTCCGCCCCTGTGCTTTTTATTCCAAAAAGCTCAGTCCGGCGGAGCGAAATTATGACGTATGGGACAGGGAGCTGTTAGCCGTGGTACAGGCCCTAAAGGTGTGGAGGCATTGGCTTGAGGGGGCTCAACACCCTTTTCTCATTTTGACTGACCACCGTAACCTGGAGTACATCCGGGCAGCTAGGAGACTGAACCCTCGCCAGGCGCGGTGGAACATGTTTTTGGCCCGGTTCGTATTTAAGATCACGTACATCCCTGGGTCACAGAACGGTAAGGCAGACGCACTGTCTCGGCGGTATGACACGGAGGAGAGGTCCGTGGAGCCCACTCCCATACTGCCGGAGTCTTGTCTGGTGGCACCGGTAGTGTGGGAGGTCGATGCTGAGATCGAGCGGGCGTTGCGCACCGACCCTAGTCCTCCTCAATGCCCGGAGGGTTGGACGTACGTCCCGCTCGAGGTTCGGGATCGATTGATCTATTGGGCTCACACGTCACCCTCCTCAGGACATCCTGGTATTGGCCGGACAGTGCACTGCCTTAGTGCTAAGTACTGGTGGCCCACGTTAGCGAGGGATGTGAGGGTTTATGTCTCCTCCTGCTCAGTGTGCGCCCAGTGTAAGGCACCTAGACATCTGCCTAGGGGTAAGTTACAACCCCTGCCCGTTCCACAACGACCATGGTCTCACCTCTCGGTGGACTTCGTCACTGACCTTCCCCCCTCGCAGGGGAATACTACTATACTGGTCGTTGTGGACCGGTTCTCTAAGGCCTGTCGTTTGCTCCCTATGCTGGGCCTTCCTACTGCCCTACAGACCGCCGAAGCTCTATTCACCCACGTTTTCCGGCACTACGGGGTACCCGAGGATATTGTGTCTGATCGAAGTCCCCAGTTCACCTCCAGAGTCTGGAGAGCGTTTATGGAGCGTTTAGGGGTCTCGGTGAGCCTCACCTCGGGTTACCATCCTGAGAGTAATGGGCAGGTGGAACGTGTGAACCAGGATGTGGGTAGGTTTCTTAGATCATACTGCCAGGACCGGCCAGAGGAGTGGGCACGGTACGTTCCCTGGGCAGAAATGGCCCAGAATTCCCTACGCCATTCCTCAACTAACCTAACCCCTTTCCAATGTGTGTTAGGTTACCAGCCGGTTCTGGCACCATGGCAGCAGAGCCAGATCGAGGCTCTTGCGGTGGATGAGTGGGTGCGGCGCTCGGAGGAGACGTGGAACGCTGCACACGTCCACCTGCAGCGGGCCCTCCGTCGTCAGAAGGCGAGCGCCGATCTCCACCGCAGTGAGGGGCCGGTGTACGCACCTGGTGATCGAGTCTGGCTCTCTACCAGAAACCTGCCTCTCCGCCTGCCCTGCCGGAAACTGGGTCGGTGGTTTGTGGGGCCGTTTAAAGTCCTGAGAAGATTGAACGAGGTGTGTTACAGATTACAACTGCCTATTGAGTATAAGAATATTAACCCCTCGTTCCATGTGTCTTTTCTCAGGCCGGTGGTAGCTGGTCCACTCCAGGAAAATGAAATCAGAGAGACTCCTCCGCCCCCATTGGACATCGAGGGGGCACCGGCGTACTCCGTGCGGTCCATCTTGGATTCGAGACGTCGGATGGGGGGTCTCCAATATCACGTGGAGTGGGAGGGGTACGGCCCGGAGGAACGGTGCTGGGTGCCGAGGAGAGACATTTTGGACCCGTCTCTCCTGACAGAATTCCACCGTAGTCACCCGACGCGCCCTGCTCCGCGTCCTCCTGGTCGTCCCCGAGGCCGGAGTCGGCGCACGTCTGGAGCCGCGCGTCAAGGGGGGGGTACAGTCACGGTTTCGGCCGAGATCACAGGAACTTTGTCTTTACTTGTAACAACACCAAACATCATTTCTCTGGCTTCTCAAATCATGCTGGAACACTGTGGGCCAATAGGAGAACTGGGTCTTGGCATGCTGAGAGCCAATAGGAAAGCAGGTTGTTAACACTCTCTAATCCAATGAGAGAACAGGGTATAGATGGGCTCCGGGCCAATGACAGGGGAACGTCTGTCTTTGTTACATGTGGTATCCAGATGTATGTAATGGTTTTAACCTGTGTGAACAACATGGCTAGGTCACACATCATTTACTCACAGGAAAGGCTCTTTCAGATCGTTCCTTTTAGTGTTGTGTGTATTAGTTCAGAATTGTTATATATTTACATGCGTGTGTGTATGTGTGTGTGTGTGTGTGTGTGTGTGTGTGTGTGTGTGTGTGAGCAAGTGTGTGTGTCACGGTTTCGGCCGAGGCTGCCTCTCTTCCTTGCTCGGGCAGGCTTCGGCGGTCGTCGTCTCCGGAGTACTAGCTGCCACCGTTGTATGTTTCGATGTTCGTTTGGTTTTGTCTTGATGTTGTACACCTGTTTTCGTTTAGCGCTCATTAGTGTCCTATAAGTTCTCGTTGTGTTTGTCAGGTGTTGTGTGTGATTGTCCTTGCTGTCGTGTTTGTGCGCTACTGTTGGTCGTCTGTACTTCGTTGTTTTCCTCCTCTGTTTAGGAGGGTTCTCGCACATGTTAGTGCGCATTTTGGTTTACGCCTGTGTGCGTATTTTCTCGCCTCCGGGCTTTTTGGCTCGTGTATTGAGTGAGTATTCACTAAAGTCTTTTGGACTAAGTTTCTGCGTCCTGCGCCTGATTCCTGCACCACACCCACCTACAGCACCCACTGACAGTGTGTGCAGTCTTTGTGAGCCCTGTCTGCATGAACCCAGACTATTTATCCTGTTAGTTTTGCTTTCATGTTGCCATTTAAAGGTGATCTGAATTTAATAAATCTAAATGATGGGGTGGTATGTATACTTCTTAGGATCCGTCAGAGAGAGCCATTTGCCTTTTCTCTTTAAGCATGTTCTTTTTGGAGTTCCACTTGTCAGGAAGGAGATAAACATAGTTTAGGACAAACCAAAATAAATGGGTGGGTTCAGCAATGCTCAGAGCAACGAGCCACAGAGGAAGATGTGACCTAGCAGCCTACACAGGCTGCCTCCCTCTCACTGTTATGGAAACAAAATGTATGTGTGTGTCCTAGCCTGTACTGTACCTTTACAACTCCACCACTAGACATGAGCACTATCCAAACAGGGGAGGAAATAGCTGCTGCACCACCACATTAACACGAGGAGGAGACGGTGTTAAGAATGATTAGTCACCCTGCTATAATTTGTATCTCACTTCCTGGTTACATACTTCCTGGTTACAGAGTGGAGAGGCGTACTGTAGGCCCTAGTTACCTCTAGGCAGGGCAGTCTGTGGAAGAGCTTAATTCTACCTATATGCTGTGATTCATTCAGGTTAAATAAAGACAGGTGCCGTTTTAGTTTAGTCCTGGTAGTGTTGTGCTGAAACCATTATTACTCCCTGAGGACTGTGACTCCTGTAGAGTTTTTATGTATGGAAATGTCATTTCACCAAGCATACACTGTCCTCTCTCTCCACACAGATGTGTCCTGTAAAAGGTTTGGTATAGCACATTACAGGGAGAGGAGAAAATCATATGAAGATATTACAGGTATTAAAACGCAGACTATGATTAAATTCAGGGAATTTATAGTATGTTACCTGCAGGGTGGGAAACTTCATCATCTTGAATGAAAGTGGTAATAACTTTATAAGAGGTAAACATATGGTCGTCCCATTGAGGGGTTTGTTAGTAACCTAGTTCCCAGGCTATTACGCACAGCACATATGAGTGTCACGCCCTGGCTCTAGGGACTCTTTTATGTTGAGCCAGGGTGTGTAGAGTCTATGTTTTGTGCTCTTTGTTTTCCATTCGAGGTCTTGTATTTCTATGTTGGCCAGAGTGGTTCCCAATCAGAGGCAACGAGTGTCAGCTGTTGCTGGTTGTCTCTGATTGGGAACCATATTTAAACAGTCTGTTTTCCCTCAGTGTTTGTGGGATCTTGTTCCGTGTTCCTAGTAGGGTGTATTTGTCTAAGGACGTCACGTTATCGTTTTGTTGTTTTGTTCGGTAAATCACTAATAAATATGTTCGCAAATAACGCTGCGCATTGGTCCTCTGTTCCCGACGATCGTGACAGAAGATCCCACCAAAACTGGACCAAGCAGCGTGTCCAGGAGCCATCGCCAGGGGAATCGCTAGCGGATCTCCGTGGCAACCTCGACTGGGTCAAGCCTAGTGAAGAGCAGAGAGGGTGGACTTGGGAACAGTGGAGGAAGAGTCTCGACTGGGTCAAGCCAAATGAAGAGCAGAATGGCTGGAGTTGGAAGCAGAAGAGCGAGAGTTGGGCGAGAACTATAGAGGCCTGGCCCACGGGGAGGAGAGACCCCCAGAAATTTTTTAGGGGGGGGGCTCACGCTGTGGACGACGGGGCAGCAGGAGGCCGTGATGGAGCGGTCCAGCGGGTGTGCAGAGGAGGCCGCCAGGTTAAGGGGGCCACTGGTCACAGAGGAGAGGGAAAGTGTGGAGGCACGGCGAGAGGTACTGGGGTGTGTTACAAGTCCGGTCCGGCCCGTTCCTGATCCCTGCATAGGGCCAGTGGTGTGTGTCCCCAGTACGGTCCGGCCTGTTCCTGTTCCTCGAATCGAGCCTGTGGTGCGTGTCGTCAGCCCGGCCCGGCCTGTTCCTGCTCCCCGCACCGAGCCTATGGTGCGCGTCGCCAGCCCGGCCCGGCCTGTTCCTGCTCCCCGCACCAAGCCTATGGTGCGCGTCGCCAGCCCGGTCCGGCCTGTTCCTGCTCCCCGCACCAAGCCTATGGTGCGCGTCGCCAGCCCGGCCCGGCCTGTTCCTGTTCCCCGCACCGAGCCTATGGTGCGCGTCGCCAGCCCGGTCCGGCCTGTTCCTGCTCCCCGCACCAAGCCGATGGTGCGCGTCGCCAGTCCGGCCCGGTCTGTTCCTGCTCCCCGCACCAAGTCAGTGGTGCGCGTCGCCAGCCCGGCCCGGTCCATTCCTGCTCTCCGCACCAAGTCAGTGGTGCGCTTCGTCAGCCCGGCTCGGCCTGTTCCTGCTCCCCACACCAAGCCAGTGGTGTGCGTCGTCAGTCCGGCACGACCCGTGCCTGCTCCACCGGTGCCTGGTCCGGTACCGGTCAGCTGCTCCACGTCGGAGCTAGAGCAATCCGCTCCACCAGTGTTCAGTCCAGCTCCGGCCAGCAGGGCCAGACCGGACCAGGGGTACTGTGGGGGGTTAGAGAGGGAGTGGGGATCATGCCCAGAGCCGGATCCGCCGCCAAGGCGGAGTGCCCACCCGGTCCCTCCCCTGTGGTGTTCTGTTGGCGCGGTCGTAGTCCGCGCCTTTGGGGGGGGGTACTGTCACGCCCTGGCTCTAGGGACTCTTTTATGTTGAGCCAGGGTGTGTAGAGTCTATGTTTTGTGCTCTTTGTTTTCCATTCGAGGTCTTGTATTTCTATGTTGGCCAGAGTGGTTCCCAATCAGAGGCAACGAGTGTCAGCTGTTGCTGGTTGTCTCTGATTGGGAACCATATTTAAACAGTCTGTTTTCCCTCAGTGTTTGTGGGATCTTGTTCCGTGTTCCTAGTAGGGTGTATTTGTCTAAGGACGTCACGTTATCGTTTTGTTGTTTTGTTCGGTAAATCACTAATAAATATGTTCGCAAATAACGCTGCGCATTGGTCCTCTGTTCCCGACGATCGTGACAATGAGCCTGGGATATCAACGATTCAAAGTTTGCCTTAGTGGGAGGGACCATATATTTCCATGGGAGTGACCAACTGGGTAAAGTATTTGTCATCATTTAATTTTAGCGAATCACACGACTGCGAGGCGTGTTTTGGTAGATTATTGGTTGGTAGATTAAGCCGATTAAGCCAACGCCTATGCACCGGGACTTTCTCCAGGTCTTTCTGTATTGGTGGGTTGTGTAAGTGCAGCAGATAGTGTCTGTGTTCATACAGTAGAGTCAAGTGTAGACCAGAGCCCTGCAGAAAGAGGAGAAGAAGGGGAGGGAGGAGGAGAAGGAGGAGGAGGAAGTGGATGAGAGGGAGGAGAAGAGGGAGAGGGAGAAAGAGGAGGAGGAAAGCGAGGAGGAGAGGGAGGAGAAAGAGGAAGAGGGAGTGGAGGAGCTGGGAGAGGAGGAGGAGGAGGAAGAGGAGGTAGAGGAGGAGGAGGAGGAGGACGAGGAGGAGGAGAAGGAGAGGGAGGATGCAGAAGAGGAGAGGGAGGAGGTGGGAGAGGAGGAGGAGGAGGAGGTGGGAGAGGAGGAGGAGGGAGAGGAGGAGAGGGAGGAGGAGAGGGAGGAGGAGGAGGAGGAGGAAAGGGAGGAGGAAGAGGAGGAATATAGGAAGTAGGAATAGGAGGATGAGGTCTTCCTAGAGAGATCTGCCCAGAGAAGACATGATTAGGTGTTGAAGCAGTCAAATGCTCTTCTCCTGATGTGCTGGCACGCCATCATAACCCCAGGCTGTTACTGTGTTCTGAGAGGGGAGGAGAGGAGGGAAGAGGGGAGAGGAGAGGAGAGGAGAGAGGGAGAGGAGGAGAGGAGAGGGGACTGACAGCAGCTCCTTATGGCTCGCTTCAACCTGCTTATTCATCATAGCACAGCCCCAACCCTTCTGACAGGCCACATGCACGCACTCACACAACACACACACAGCTTACAGTTTATCTACAGGAGCCCACGGCTAACAACCAATAACCCAGTACTAACTCTGGAAGCACACACACTGAGCCGACATGGTATAGACTGTGTCAGGACTAGGCCTGATAACACTGTGTCCAACTCTCTGACACAGGAGCAAACTTTATTACATGTACACACACATACACACATACACACATGCACACATACGCACGCACACACACACACACACAAACACACACGCAAACACACACACACACACACACACACACACACATACACACATACACACATGCACACACACGCACACTCACACACACACACACAAACACACACACACACGCAAACACACACACACACATACACACACACACACACACACACACACACACACACACACACATACAGACACACACACACACACACCTCTCACCATCTTAAATGTGCCGTGCAGGGCTCCTGAGAGACGGAAGAAGCACCTGGTTGCCCGCGGTGGTTATCTTTCATTTCATTCAGCGTGTGTCAGCTGACAAAACGGCCGGCTTTATGGAAACACCTTGGGTGTTAACACCACTGAATGGAACCTTTGTTTTTGCATTCCTGTGTTGTGTGAATACTGTTATGGTTTCCCTGACTGATAATTACTAGAGCCTGAAGACTCTGGGCTCTCTCTCTCTCTCTCTCTCTCTCTCTCTCTCTCTCTCGCTCTCTCTCTTCTCTCTCTCTCTCTCTCTCTCTCTCTCTCTCTCTCTCTCTCTCTCTCTCTCTCTCTCTCTCTCTCTCTCTCTTCCGCTCCTGCCTGCCAGGCTTATCCTCGCAGTCGGTCGGTGTGTGTGTGCAGACCTTGACAGTAATGGTACCTGACAGCTACTTTAGTACCTTTCACACACATTGAGGCTATAATTTGCCAAACTTTCTTTTCTTTACTCCGGGGGGAGAAAAACAACCCGTTTGGAGCAAATAAAGGGTGAAGAAAAGTTTTCCCATAATTTGAACTAGGTCAGAAAATGAAAGTGTCCTGATATAATTGTCAGGTAAGTGTTAAATGAGGCCCATGGGGTGTAGGGTTGTTTTCCTGCTGGCTGGGACTGTGAGGCCTTGATGGAGCCTAATGTAACACATATTTATTGTGTTAGGTTGAGCTGAAGTGTGACGGGTTTGATGCTGCCTCAATTAGAGTCATTAGTGGGTATGATTGTGCTTACATTTTAAACAGTGAGCTAGCGGCCACTCTGAAAGCTGTTTGCTCTCTCTCCCCTGTTATCCTCTCTCTGTGTTCAAAGCACAAGCTGCTGAAAATGAAATGGCCATATGGGAAATTACCCTTTGGCTTCATGGTGAACGGATGATTGAGGCTTGATCTGTCAGTTGTCCTAGTAACACGATGCAATAACAATCCTTTTACGCTGTGACAGTAAAGTACCAGAGTGTAAAAGCAGTGGAGAGAACAGGGCATGAAACTGCCCCTTCAGCAAACTGTCTAGACTTTCTAGAGCTTGCAGGTGACTACAATCTTATCTTGACACTCGCTTTACTTACGCCTGAATATGAGCAGTCACGGACAGCATGCTTGAGTGTTGAGACCTGACAACTTTTGTGAGGATTAAAGCCTTATAGGAGAGAGTTGTGGTAGTGCTGTGATATTGAGGCCTGTTCTGTTGCTTGATCCGTGTCAGTGTGTCTAACCCTGTGATCCATGTGCTAACATGACCCACTGGGGTAAGATGACTGCCTTAGCTCCCAGCTCCCTGTCTTTGTCCTCAGTGAGAGGATGGCTTATAACACAGACCCCCTGTTTACCCTGGCCAACACAATGGCCAAGTCTAAACTCCTTTTGTGGGGCGGATTAAGAGGCAGATTTACCTCAATTTGATCTGGGAGGGCCCCCTTTCATCAGCCTGGAGGTCTAATGCCCTTAACTGGCTTAACCTGGCTCCCCTCGTAGGGACCAGGGCCTCCCAGGGCACCCATACCCACACCTCTCACCCCTTCAAATAAACCCCCCCCACTCCCTCTCACCCCCATCTCATTGCCCGTCACCCTTCTCTCCCTCATGCTTTCTCACCCCCTCTCATTGCCTCTCACCCCCTTCTTCCTCCACTCCAAAGGCCCATGGGAGCCACGGTGTCACTGGGGCTTGACCATGGCAAAGGATTCTGGGACGGCAGGACCCAGCTGGGGACGACATCACAGAGCTCATGTTTTAATGTTCTACATGTCATAAACACAGCAGGAATCAACATACAACACATATTCAGTATCTAAACAATGTGTCAACAGTATGATCCCAGATTGATAGACTTGGGTAGCAACAAGATATCCTTTTAGTGTTCTTGGATGTTTTGAATATGAATAAAACAGATAATGGTCCCTATTTGCTATTGATGGGATGGTTTTACCATTGCTAAGAGTGTTACGTTGTGAGTCTTGTCATGAATATCCATGACCAGAGTGATGGTGTTGTTTATGTGAACCCTAGCTCAAGGGTCAGGCCGAGATGGGACAGAAAAGTACCCTTTCAGACAGGAGGTGTTTCTCCAGAAAACATGTTTTTTTAAAGATAGGACAGTGATAAAAGTGTGTGTCTTAGAATGCCTTTTATCAGAGCTGTCACGGATCCGCATACACTTTTTATAGGTGATACTGTAGCAGCCTCATCCTGAGTTGGTGTGTGGTTTTCCAGACATGACATAACTTTCCACAGCCACTGCTGGCTCTGTCATCACTGTATGGATGTGATAGCTTGGATAGAAGCTTCCTGAGTCAATCGCTAGAGCCCAGAGAACTTCTGCAAACAGAGAGAGAGAGACACAGAGCCCCAGGACAGCAACACATTTTATATATATATATTTTTATAGTTAACCTTTATTTAACTAGGCAAGTCAGTTAAGAACAAATTCTTATTTACAATGACGGCCTACCCCGGCCAAACCCGGACGATGCTGGGCCAATTGTGGGCCGCCCTAAGGGACTCCCAATCACGGCCGGATTAGCACTGAGATGCAGTGCCTTAAACCGCTGTGCCACTCTGGCGCCCTAACAAATCATGAGAAAACAAAAAGATAATTACTTGACACATTGGAAAGAATTAGCAAAAAAACAGAGCTAACTAGAATGCTATTTGGCAATAAACAGTGAGTAGACAGTGGCAGAATACCTGACCACTGTGACTGACCCAAAATTAAGGAAAGCTTTGACTATGTACAGACTCAGTGAGCATAGCCTTGCCATTGAGAGAGGACGCCGTAGGCAGACCTGGCTCTCAAGAGAATACAGGCTATGTGCACACAGCCCACAAAATTAGGTTTAAACTGAGCTGCACTTCCTAACCTCCTGCCAAATATGTGACCATATTAGAGACATATATTTCTCTCAGATTACACAGACCCACAAAGAATTCAAAAACAAATCCAATTTTGATAAACTCCCATATCTACTGGGTCAAATACCACAGTGTGCCATCACAGCAGAAAGATTTGTGACATGTTGGCACAAGAAAAGGGCAACCAGTGAAGAGCAAACACCATTGTAAATACGACCCATATTTATGTTTATTTATTTTCCCTTTTGTACTTTAACTATTTTCACATCATTACAACACTGTAAATATCCATAATATGACATTTGAAATGTCTTTATTCTTTTGGAACTTTTGTGAGTGTAATGTTTACTGTACATTTTATATTGTTTATTTCACTTTTGTTTATTATCTATTTCACTTGCTTTGGCAATGTAAACATATGTTTCCCATACCAATAAAGCCCATTGAATTGAATTGAATTGAATTGAGAGAGAGAGAGACAGAGAGAGAGAGAGAGAGAGCAAGAAAGCGAGAGAGAGCAAGAGAGCAAGAGAGAGCAAGAGAGCAAGAGAGAGGGAGAGAGAGAGAGAGAGAGAGAGAGAGAGAGAGAGAGAGAGAGAGAGAGAGGGGGGGGGAGAAAGAGAGAGATAAATTATTTCCCCATAGACCCCATCCTATCATCCTTTGTCCCCAGTCAACCACAACATCCACCACAAAATTAGCTCTCTTTACTACTACTGTCATCTGTACAATATAACACTACCTCCCCCAATTCTGTATTCATGAAAGATAAAATATTATTTTCAAAAAAGGTAGTTTTGAATTGCAAATTTGATCCTAATCAGCCCTAGCAGAGCAAGGTGGTGGAGTAGAGCAGGCCAGGACACTGCCGGGCGCTTATCCCTGTCCCTATATAAGCCTAGTGAAGGCAGGGAGACTGGCTTGTGGCTTCTTCCCTGCCTGCCTACCACAATCTGACATACGTGCCCAAATTGTCATGGCATAACTATGTAACCTAAAACCCTCCAGATTATTCAAATGCAGACTGGAAGTGTCAACTCTAGTGTGCCTGAGACGTGAGACATGTCACAGTGTGAATTCGAAATGGTTAAATAGAATCCAGACTGGGTCCCCTCTCTCTCCCCCCTCTCCCCCTCTCCCTCTCTCTCCTCCCTCCTCCCCCTCCGCCGTGGCCTAATCCAGAGGCATAGCGTCACCACCACAGCGTCTGTGTTACCTTTGATGGGACGGATTAAAGCAAATCTCCATTGCTTTGGTGGATTTCAAACAGGGCCTGAACAATGATGCCAGCCAGGGGAGAGGTAATGAGGCCTGTGTTGCTCTGCTGCTGATGGTCTGACTGACTGGTAACCACTCCACAGAGTGACTTTAAATCAACCTGATTAAAGAGAACGAGAGAGATAGATATTCCCCCTCCTCTTCTCTCTTTTTACTCTCTCTCTCTCTCTCTCTCTCTCTCTCTCTCTCTCTCTCTCTCTCTCTCTCTCTCTCTCTCTCTCTCTCTCTCTCTCTCTCTCTCAATTCAATTGAAAGGGTTTTATTGGCATGGGAAACATATGTTTACATTGCCAAAGCAAGTGAAATAGATAATAAACAAAACTCTCTCTCTCTCTCCATGTCCCTGATAGCATTCACCGTGATGAGTGAGCCCTGTCTTAATTAGTGGGCTGGAGTGTGAATGTGCCTTTCACAGGGTGTTAATGAAAAGATTTGCGCTCTCTCTTTCAGTGTATTAGTGACTGTCTCCCCCCCCTCCCTCCCTCCCTCCCTCCCTCCCTCCATCTCTCTTTCAGTGTATTAGTGACTGCCCCTCCCTCCCTCTCTCTTTCAGTGTATTATTGACTCCCTCCCTCCCTCCCTGACCAGAGGGATCTGTGTGTTATTAAAGAGGCTGTTGACTCTGCAGCTTTAGGCTCTAGCTCTCTTGTTGTGCTGGATGATATCTTAATTAAACATGCAAATCGCCTCATCTACCACGTTTACATCACTCTCTGTGTGTAGCCGCTGTGTAATGTCAGATGGGTTTGTGTTATATTGTCATTGCCTAGTGTAATTCTCTTGGATGAACACATTTGAGCTTGTATTTTCCCTACTAACATCTTGATGTTGAAAATCCATATGAATTTAAATGACTACATCATCTGTGTCAGATTACACCAAAGATGCATATCATCAGAGCACTTTATCATGTTCACATTGTTCCTTTGGTGTGGGATAGATCCTCTCAGGAGTTACCACTGCCACCACATAGTGAGTAGTAACACCATTCCATTTGTCTCTTTTTCCATTTTGACACAGTGTGCAGGTGTGTCTCTATCACAGAGACAGTGTTTGATGTAGCTGGTAGAGTGGATGTTCAAGGTAACACAGGACTGCATTGTTTCTCCATGACTATGACCCATACAGAGCGCACAGTAGATTTATGCCAGTCATCTCTCCTAGAGAGGCTACATCAGTACTGCTGTCACCCTAGGCATGCTTCATGGAAGAAATGTTTTAGGTGCGTTATCCAAACAGAAATGATGGATTGATAAGGGTCTTGGTGTGGTAGTCTGAGGATAGATAACAAAAGATGGATTGATACACTTGAGAGAGGTAAGAGTTATTTCTCCTCTTGTCTTATTGTCAGAGAACCTGTAGGGCTCACCTCACCTCTGCTCTCAGATCATACTGTACATGACTGCCACACCAAGACCCTTATCAATCTGGCCCTCATAACATAATGGCCACCTAATCGTCCTCAGCTTCCCATTGGCTCATTCATCCCCCTTGCTCTTCACCTGAGTGAAGGATTTATGGTTGGAAATAATGAAGAAAGAAGTACCGACTCTTAGCGCATAACAAACACATTGAATAGACCTCCAGTACTGGAGGCTGTTCACAGTACTGGAGGGGATGCTGCCCCCGGGAAGAGGATCTTTGTACTGAAACAGAGATATAATACCCATTTCTTCCAGTCTCTGGTGCTGCTTGATGAAGCTGTCTCTCTTCCCAGACCCTCTCATGGCAGCGCCCCAATAACAAGACACACTAATCCCATGTTGGAGAGGTGTATAATGATATCTTAAGGCAGCATGGATGTCTCCTCTCCGTATGGTGCCAGTTCCCTGGGCCATGAGGAGCCTACCCCCTCCACCTCTCCTCCCAGCCCCAGTCACCCAGTCCCAGCCATAGCCCTAAGGCAAGCGGCAGGCTTGTAGGGTCCTTGCCTCCGTCACGTGCCACAAAGGAAAACACTAAGCATTGACACAAAGAGCCATTTCTTCGCCATCTCTTACTATTGAGCTAATTGAGAAAGGAGGGTGTCTGTGTGTGTAGGGCTTGTGTATGATGCTCTCTCGTTGATTGGTGGCGGGATCCAGGCGGGACGGGGGAGGATGGGGGGAGGCGGGGATAGAAGGAGGCACTTGTGTGTGGGGCTAATCCAGGAGAATCTCCCCTCTCTCCCTTTGAAGGGGAACAGATGTAGATTTACATATGTGGAGGTCCCTGGTCCCTGGCCTCTGATGAGATTAGCTGGGTGGTGTGGTTTCATGCCGACTGGAAGGTGCATATTTAATCAATGCCTGAAGCTAAGGCTGGGTTGGCTGGGCTGGGCGGCGCTGGCCCTCAGAGAGGAGAGGGAGTCTATGGGACAATGGCGGACGAGGCTCCATGTCAGCCGGGCCCAGAAGGGAACAGGGTGGCTAACAGATTGCGCTGGCCTTTGAGTGGGCCAGAGAGGGTCTAGGAGGACCTGTGAGGGCCTGGGACAAGGCTTTAAGGGTTTACATACAGGCAGGGGAGTGTTTGGGGAGACACTTCTGCTGGATCTACAGCACCAGAGTTAATAAAGGGGTTTAGGGCTTGTAGCACCTCATCTGCACATTTGTTTGTTTGAGCCAAACACATGCATGCCTTTTTATGCTGAGAGAGGGGTGTGTGTGTGTGCATGTGCATGTAGGCGTGAGTGAGTGCGTGTGTGTGTGTGTGTGTGTGTGTGTGTGTGTGTGTGTGTGACTGAGTGGTGTTTGTGTTTGTGTGTGGGAGCTATGGTGACATCACTCTAGAGCTCAGTGAATGATATTAAGAAGGAATAATAGATGATTCTGTTGATGTCACCAAAGCAGCTGTCAATTCTGTCTGTTATTAATAGCCAGGTGTTAATCACTGAAAGGTTACCTAACCCACAGATCTCTACTGACAGAATGAGTGTACATTACTTTGTATTGTACAAGACATATGCAGGCCTCTCCATTCAGACCCAGCCCAGCCATATAGTTTATCTGGCAGGACAGGCTAGAATGAATTTAGCAGTTTTTTGAAGTTACTGTTGTTAGAAATTGTGCTTACACATATTGAAGCAAATTCACGTGTAGTCTTTTTACGTACAAGTCAGAAGACAAGAAATACAAGTAATACGACAACCCCAAAACTTTTGGAGTTTACTTTAGCTAACCACTTTTTATGGAGCGGTGACCCGATCCTGTAGGTTCATGCTCTACAACATTCGCAGAGTACGACCCTACCTTACACAGGAAGCGGCACAGGTCCTAATCCAGGCACTTGTCATCTCCCGTCTGGATTACTGCAACTCGCTGTTGGCTGGACTCCCTGCCTGTGCCATTAAACCCCTACAACTCATCCAGAACGCTGCAGCCCGTCTGGTGTTAAACCTTCCCAAGTTCTCTCACGTCACCCCGCTCCTCCGCACACTCCACTGGCTTCCAGTTGAAGCTTGCATCTGCTATAAGACCATGGTGCTTGCCTATGGAGCTGTGAGGGGAACGGCACCTCCTTACCTTCAGGCTCTGATCAGTCCCTACACCCAAACGAGGGCATTGCGTTCTTCCACCTCTGGCCTGCTGGTCCCCCTACCTCTGCGGAAGCACAGTTCCCGCTCAGCCCAGTCAAAAAAAAGAAAGAAAATTAAATAAATTGAAAAATATATTTAAAAAAAATTGTAAAGTGGTTGTCCCACTGGCTATCATAAGGTGAATGCACCAATTTGTAAGTCACTCTGGATAAGAGCGTCTGCTAAATGACGTAAATGTAAATGTTATCAATTTCTTCAGATGCTGACATCTTTACATAGATTTTTTTGTTCAATACAACCAGAACCAAGAAACTAACATTTCCTCTACCTCTTCAGTCTTGTACTTACTGACTTTATCAATAACCTATTCCCTATTCCACTAAAACAGCTCCAAGTTTGTATTCAGAGATGGGAATGAAGAGGTTTGGGAGAGTGGGTATTCTTTCTTTATCTCTCCTTCGCTCCCTCTCCTCTCTCTGCTCTCTCTAGAGCTGTGTTTCAGGTTGGACTGAGTGTGTCCACTCTACATAGTTTGATCATCTCTCTCTCTGAGGGAGGAGAGAATGAGAAGGAGAAGAGAGGGAGGAGAGAGAAAAGGAGAACGAGGTGAGAAGAGAGGGCTGGACCCTCCCAGTGGAGCCCGGCATCATTCCAACATTTGTCTAAATATGTAGTGTTTTCCCTCACAAAGACAGTCTCCCAGGGTAAAGCTAGGAGTTGCCCGTGGCGCTCAGACTCTGCTTGTTTACTATGGAGCCACGGAGCTACAAAGCCAGGCTGGGAGCTGGGGGCTGTTTTCTCTGAGCTCAGAGCTCCTCATCTGGAGGAACATTAACTAGAACAACACACAGCACCCAGGGGGCAGCACGCTAACCTGATTACAGGAGAGGAGAGGAGAGGAGAGGAGAGGAGAGGAGAGGAGAGGAGAGGAGAGGAGAGGAGAGGAGAGGAGAGGAGAGGAGAGGAGTACAAGAGAGAATTAAGGGGAGAGAGAGTTGGGGTTGAGGGAGGGGAGAAAAGGAGGAAGAGGTATGAGTGAATAAAGGGGAGGGAGAGACCTGGGGGAGAAAGACAGGAAGAGTGAAGGGGAGGGAGAGAGAAATTAAGAGAAAGGGAGGCAAGGAGAGAGATGGAGGGGAAGAAAGGGAGGGGGGAGGCATAGATGGGCCGACCCAGTGGTTCTCAGCAGAGAGGGAAAGTCTCTATGGATTTCTCTACACAGACACCCTCCATCTCTCTCTTAATGAAGCAGCAGACCTGGCTGGGGCTGGGTTGGGCTGCCTGGGATCCTCCTCCTGTAGTCTCAGGATCTAATGTCTCTCTCCTCCGTCTCTCCCCTACGCAGCTCCCAGAACAAAGCACAGCACCATTAATATTTGAGTGTTCTTTTTATCTCTATGCTAACGCCGCTCAACATGGTTTTTGTTAGGACACGAGATACAGAGAGACCCAGAGAGAGAGAGAGACAGAGAGACCCAGAGAGAAAGAGAGAGAGAGACCCAGAGAGAGAGAGAGAGAGAGAGAGAGAGACCCAGAGAGAGAGAGAGACAGAGAGAAGCAGAAAGAGAGAGAGACCCAGAGAGAGAGAGAGACCCAGATAGAGACAGAGAGACCCAGAGAGAGAGAGACAGAAAGACCCAGAGCGAGAGAGAGAGACCCAGAGAGAGAGAGAGACCGAGAGAGAGAGACAGAGAGAAGCAGAAAGAGAAAGAGAGACCCAGAGAGAAAGAGAGAGAGAAACCTTGATAGGGAGAGACAGAGAGACCCAGAGAGAGAGACAGAAAGACCAAGAGAGAGAGAGAGAGACAGAAAGACCAAGAGAGAGAGAGAGAGACAGAGAGACCCAGAGAGAGAGAGAGAGAGAGAGACCCAGAGAGAGAGAGAGAGAGTAGAGTGCGTCCTGTGTTTCTTATGGGTTTTGTCTGTTCTGTCGATTTTTCCCACTGCGTGAAGAATAGTGGTCTCTGTATAGACCAGGCCTGCTCTGTGGAGGAAAGACCACATTTTTTACATTTACATTTTAGTCATTTAGCAGACGCTCTTATCCAGAGCGACTTACAGTTAGTGAGTGCATACATTATATATTTTTAATTTTTTCATACTGCCCCCCCCCCCCGTGGGAATCGAACCCACGCCATGCTCTACCAACAATACCCTAACCCTTGTCCACTGTTCAAACCCCTGTTTACATGGCCCAATTCTAGCTAGAAACTGTGTTTGTCAGATGCCTGAATGTATCTCAATGATTGCCATGCTGTCTCATTATTGTATATATGAGTGTATTTTGTGTGTTTGGTGTCGTTGTGTGTGTTTGCGCCTGATTTCGAATATTTTACTTATATATCGTCTTCTTATATTATACACACCACTGCTATTGAAGTAAGAATCCATTGGTCTCAGTCTGTACTCCTGTTCCTTAGCATCCTAGCAGACAGTGTGTTGAATTGTCTAAGGCATTGGAGCATCTGTACTCTTCTTATCAGATACTGCTGTTTTATATTTGGGGATGCTGCTGATCTTCAGATTTTTATTTTATGTTTCTGGAGGCTGATCTGAAAGTCTGAAAGTCCCATCTCATGTTTAGTTCCTATCTTTCCCAGTATATATACCTCCTCAGAGACTGGAGTGACTTTCTTTCTGGCTTTCCCTCCTTCTCGCCTCTCTTTCTCTCTCTCTCTCTCTCTCTCTCTCTCTCTCTCACACACACATCGCTCGGAGGCAGGAGGAAGGTACAGTGCCTTCGGAAAGTATTCAGACCCCTTGACTTTTTCCACATTTTGTTAATAAAAAATAAAAAAACATCTCAGCAATATGCACACAATACCCCATAATGACAAAGCAAAAACAGGTTTTTAGAAATACCTTATTTACATAAGTATTCAGACCCTTTGCTATGAGACTCGAAATTGAGCTCAGGTGCATCCTGTTTCCATTGATCATCTTTGAGATGTTTCTACAACTTGATTCGAGTCCACCTGTGGTAAATTCAATTGATTGGACATGATTTGGAAAGGCACACACCTGTCTATATAAGGTCCCACAGTTGACAGTGCATGTCAGAGCAAAAATCAAGCCATGAGGTCAAAGGAATTGTCCGTAGAGCTCCGAGACAGGATTGTGTCAAGGCACAGATCTGGGGAAGGGTACCAAAATATTTCTGCAGCATTGAAGGTCCCCAAGATCACAGTGGCCTCCATCATTCTTAAATGGAAGAAGTTTGGAACCACCAAGACTCTTCCTAGACCTGGCCGCCTGGCCAAACTGAGCAATCGGGGGAGAAGGGCCTTGGTCAGGGAGGTGACCAAGAACCCGATGCTCACTCTGACAGAGCTCTAGAGTTCCTCTGTGGCGATGGGAGAACCTTCCAGAAGGACAACCATCTCTGCAGCACTCCACCAATCAGGCCTTTATTTTAGAGTGGCCAGACAGAAGCCACTCCTCTGTAAAAAGCACATGATAACCCGCTTGGAGTTTGCCAAAAGGCACCTAAGGATTCTCTGGTCTGATGAAACCAAGATTGACCTCTTTGGCCTGAATGCCAAGTGTCACGTCTGGAGGAAACCTGGCACCATCCCTATGGTGAAGCATGGTGGTGGCAGCATCATGCTGCGGCAGGGACTGGGAGACTAGTCAGGATCGAGGGAAAGATGAATGAAGCAAAGTACAGAGAGATCCTTGATGAAAACCTGCTCCAGAGTGCTCAGGACCTCAGACTTGGGCGAAGGTTCACCTTCCAACAGGACAACGACACTAAGCACACCGCCAAGACAATGCAGGAGTGGCTTTGGGACAGGTCTCTGAATGTCCTTGAGTGGCCCAGCCAGAGTCTGGACTTGAACCCGATCGAACATCTCTGGAGAGACCTGAAAATAGCTGTGCTGCAATGCTCCCCATCCAACCTAACAGAGCTTGAGAGGCTCTGCAGAGAAGAATGGGAGAAACTCTCCAAATACAGGTGTGCCAAGCTTGTAATGTCATACCCAAGAAGACTCGATGCTGTAATCGCTGCCAAAGGTGCTTCAACAAAGTACTGTTTTTGCTTTGTCATTATGGGGTATTGTGTGTAGATTGATGAGGAACGAAAACAATTTAATCACGTAACAAAATCTGGAAAAAGTCAAGGTGTCTGAATACTTTTTCGAAGGCACTGTAGTTGGATAGACTCCCATCTGGCCCTCTGCTAGATGGTAACCACACCAACCAACATACCATAATTGCCTTTCTAATTGAATTATTACACCTCAGTTCCTCAGGGATGGAGAGCATCCTAATAAACTACACCAGCGAGGAAATCCATAAGAAAGTGCAGAGAAGAACAGAAGAGAGACATTTAGCTATGCCTATTGGATACTATGGACATTTAATACACTTAATATATTAAATTAAATGTATTATTTTCACACATCCCCAGAGAGGCTCGCTCTGTAATCACCTCATAGGTAGCATTACATTACAAAAGAAAGTCATTAAAATTGGACATGTATTCCACACATTACTGTACTTGGTAACAAAGGTCTGGGGAGTGTGAGCTGTGGCTCGACAGAGAGGATCCTCTCAACACAATGGAGAGGCCTTCCTCCTACATCCTGTCCCACCACACACACATTAATTGCTTCTTTGTACCCTGAGATGGGGAGCAGAGCGTTACCTGTGTGATGTTGGCAGGCAGGGCCAGCAGGGGAGGGAGAGGAGGGAGTCATGGGCCCCCAGGGAGGGTGGAAGAAGAAGAGGTTTGGTTCTTTCGGGGGTGTCGAGGCTGGGGTGGGGGGGGGGGGGGGGGGGGGAGGGTAGGTAGGGTGTAGGTGAGGGGTAGACAGAAGATCCCGGGGCAGTCGACTGTGAAAAGCCATTCAGAGGGAAAACGCCAGGCATCCTTTATTTATTTGCGTGTTGAAATATTTATCTGTCACGCGGGCCGTTTATAATGGGGCTGTCAGTCTCCTCTGCCCAGTGAAGGATACGGACATGTTGCCCTGAGCGGAGCCGGAGCAGAGCGCCCGCTGTGGATCTCCCGTGAATAATTGGTGGAATTTCACTTTTGGGAGGCTGCTCTCTGACCCTAAAGCTTGTTTTTGTTCTGCATCAAGAGAAAGGTAGAAAGGTAGAATACTCAAAAGTATTTACCGTTTGATGGGCTTTGGCTTTTCAGGCATCACACAAACAGGAGCGCATCCAACCACACACACACACACTCTTCTATCCCCCCACGCCCCCTTCATCACACCCCTCTCCCAAACACCAACACATGCAAGGTATCTAGGAAATAAATAATGCATCTTTTACTCCAAGATGAAAACCCAATCAAGCTGAAAATCCCTGTCCTGCTGCACCCCTGAGCTGCCTGCCTGACATACTGTGGCTATGGGTTAATGTGATGCTCAGTCTTCTAATGCAGGGGTTCCCAAACGTTTTCACTCTGCCCCCCGCCCCGCACAAGCGCGCTCCACGTCTATTTCTATGGGAACATGCACTGTTCATGACACAAACTGTTCATACCCCTCTTGTTGGTGGAGAGAATTTTGCAGGTTTAAAGCTTATTTCATGCAATTCTGCACATTTTGTCATGGGGTGCAATTAACATTTTGCAGTTTTAAAGAAAATGTCTGTGCAATTTTATACTTTTTGCCCTGTCTAATGTGTATTCATGTGGTATTTGAGTGACACAAAAATTCTAACAATATCTATGGGCGAAAAAAACGAAATAAAAAAACTTTAGCTGTCAAAGGCTAGTTGATCTGGACATTTCTGACAAGTTATAGCTCTCTAAGAGGAATTGATGATGCACAACCAATTTCAAAATTGCACCTTATGCATTGTACTATTACAACTTTCAAGAGTAAGTTTAAAGCCCCACTGAGTTCCTAAAGAACCTCCCCCCTCCTGCCAACCCCTCGCGCCCGCCCTTGGGGGTGCGCCCCACATTTTGGGAACCACTGTTCTAATGCAGCGTGTTGTCTATCGACTCTCACAACAGAACAGCCCCCCCCCCCCCCCCCCCCCCCCCCCCCTCCCCCCTCCCCCTTATGTCTAAAGTAGTCATGCACTCCTGAACATTAATGGGAGTTTTAATCTGCTGTAATCTTCTAAATGAAAGCCTACTGTGTTCTGCACTGAAACTGTCCATGTTCTGTTATTCATACAGAGAAAATGAGGGTAATGGAAGGAGAGGAGCCCTCTCGTCTCAGTCTTTTAATTGTTTCATCACTGCTGTGTCTTCGGGGAGCTGCTGTGAGGTTTGAAGTGTTGTCATGCGGATAAATAGACTAAGTAAACAACAGTAATGGAGGTGTGTTTGTGGCGAACAGCACGGTACTGTAGTTGACTCTGACTAGAGGAGGGTCAGGTGGGATCTCTGTGTGTCATGGTGTATCTTGTCATCACATTGAGGAAACGCTTACCCAACGTCAACTTCGTGTTGCTCAAGCATATTACACATGCCACATGCTTCACTGTAGCTTCATTCAACTGACTTCACTTGCCATATGTACCTATTATCTTCAAAATGAAGATGTTTTTTCATGTTCAAGATGGGCTTTTGTATGGTGTCTCGCAGGTGCTATCTACGCATGTGCATACACACACACACACACACACACACACACTGAAATGCAATGCCTGTAGTCTGAGCATGCATAATTAAGGTGCACCTTGTTTGGAGAGAGTGCATGTCACCTCTCGATGTGCACACCACATCCCCAGAAATAAGCTTTGAATAATGAAGAGTGTCACCTATGCAAAATGCAGGAGATGAGGAGGCCTGCTTAAGAATGTTTCTGTGTGTGTGTGTGTGTGTGTGTTTCTGCATGCATATGTATATGTGGCAAGGTGTGTGTGTGTGTCTACGTAATGTCTGTGCACATGTGTGTGTGTGGCAAGGTGTGTGTGTGGCAAGGTGTGTGTGTGGTAAGGTGAGTGTGTGGTAAGGTGTGTGTGTGGTAAGGTGTGTGTGTGGTAAGGTGTGTGTGTGGTAAGGTGAGTGTGTGGTAAGGTGTGTGTGTGTGGTAAGGTGAGTGTGTGGTAAGGTGTGTGTGTGGGAAGGTGTGTGTGTGGTAAGGTGTGTGTGTGTGGTAAGGTGTGTGTGTGGTAAGGTGAGTGTGTGGTAAGGTGTGTGTGTGGTAAGGTGTGTGTGTGTGGGAAGGTGTGTGTGTGGGAAGGTGTGTGTGTAGGAGGAGGACGGCTCCCTGTCATTTAACACAGCACAGCTAGGACACCCGGCCATATGTGATTGCAGTGAGCTGACAGCTGGGCCCCATGCTCCCCTCGCCCCTCTCACCCCTCTCCTCGCCCTTCTCTGACTGACGGCTCCTGTCCCGGGGAGCGGGGCGTAAATGGAGACATGGTCTGGGGCATCTGTCGGAGCTGTGTCTTCATCACAGCCTTTGTGCAGCAGCAGCAGAAGCAGCAGCTCTGGACGGGCCCACTACACTAGAGTAGTAGACGAAGCCTGCTGTTGATGCTGCTGTTACTGGCCCTCGTAGCTTACCTTCATTTATAATGGAGGAACATCTTTAAATGGAACTTGAATTGTACATTTTAACTTCGAAGTGCTGGGGTAGTGTTCAAATTTCTTATTTCTTTCTGAATTGATATTCAGTTATTGTTTGTGTTGGTAGTTTATTGCTTATCTTGTTGTTTTAGCCTTGATACAGTATTGTTGCAGGTCACCTTTCTAATCCTACACTAGGGAAATAGGATTGATACATGTAGTGTGGGACCTGAGCGTTAGTACAAGGATGAATGGATAGTACAGGACAACACATACACTAAGACAAGATGTCACCAGTCATGTCCCTTGTCCCCTGCAGTCTATCTCTCCTCCCTGGGGCCCTGACTGTTCCAAAATGGCTGAATTCTAAATCACAGGCTAGCGATCCCCTGACTGGACAGAACAGGACAGGACAAGATGCTCCCCCCCCCCACCCCAATTCTCTCTCTCTCTCTTCCCCTCTCTCTCTTTCTCTCTCGCTCTCTTAGAAAGAGAGATCAATATTAATTATTTACACCACAAACTTAAGATGAAACAAACCAGAGGAACAGGAACCCCACCAAACTGAGACCCTTTTGATGCTACAGCGGGCCCACCAGTGCAGTAATTGGTTTTCGGGGTGCAGCACTATTGGGCCCAGTGGCGCAGGAGCAGACCCCCTGCATCAGGGGGTCCACTGGTGCAGGAGTGCAGCGGTGCTGTAATGGGGCCCCTTGTAGTTGGAGTGGGCCCCCTATTGGAGGAGAGGCCCTTTGGTGCAGGAGAGGGCCTCATGGCACAGTAATCGGAGCTGGAGTCCTTGCTGAAGCTAGTTGGGAGTAGGTCTGTATCTGAGAAACAACAATAGAGATACAGAGGTATCTGAATGGTGGCTTCAGCGCTCAGGGGGTAAGTTGGCCATGAATAAGTAAAGTGGAAAAGTAGCTAATCGTGTTTGGGAGCTGGCTGGCTCTCAGCAGCATGTGGAGAGGATCAGAAGTGTTGAACACTGAGCAGAGCAGAGCCAGGTAAGGGTTAGTAGTGGTTGACTGTTTTTAGTTTGAAACTTGAATCAAATCTTGCATTGGTCAATTTTGAAAAGGTGGTAAACTGGACCTGTTCACATATGTTTGCTAGTGTGTTAGTGTCATCACAGTGTTATACTAGTTAAATGGATATAAAACCAGTGATCACCTTCTAACACAACATTAGCCTACCCGTCACACAGTACGTTTCCAAATGGTAATGATTTGATGACGTAACATACGCCGCATATCAACACAGTACAGTATGTGTTTTTGCTTATTTTGGTCCTGGTGCTGACTTCTAGTTGAACCAGTATATGAAACCAGTGATACACGATATCACAGTAGCAATATTAGCTGATTCGTCCTATAGTGAGTATCTATATATGTAGGCTACACCACAGAGCAGCAGTAATGTGTTTTTGCTTGTTTTAGCCCTGGTGCTAAGTGCTAGCTGTTAGCTACTAACCCTGGGGTGTTTACCATTTCTTTAATCTCAACCATTTAACTGAGAGAGAGGCTCTCCGCTGCCCAGAGGGGTTTGTTGATAAAAATTGAGGATAAATTGTTATTTTTCTCTTTAACTTGGCCACCAGGGAATGGTAATAACATTAATTAGACCTAAGAGCAAACAAGGAAGTTAAAGCAAAGCTAGGCTAATGATCTCTCTCTCTTCTCTCTCTCTCTCTCTCTCTCTCTCTCTCTCTCTCTCTCTCTCTCTCTCTCTCTCTCTCTCTCTCTCTCTCTCTCTCTCACTTCCTTTCCTCTTGTTTAAAGAAAAACAACCTGGGTCATTGTTCTAGTCCAAAGAGACAGAGAGATAGATGGAGAGAAAAACATAGAGATTCATGGAGAGAGAGAGACAGATAGAGAAAGCAAAGTGTTAGCATTACCATTCCATTAGCATGCTGTTATGTGTTAGCCTTATTGAGAATCAGTGCTGAGCTTAAGGTTCAGTGTGTAGCCGACACCATGGTGAACCTACCTTGGCTCGGAGGTGAGATCCCATCTTCTGTCCTCTTTCTGTGATGTTTTATATCACCATGGATACGGGTCCTTCCATTAGGGGACACCCTCCAAACACCCCCCCCCCCCAGGCCTGGATGTGATGTTGCGAATATCTTATCTAATTAAGTTTTAGAGCTGCATTTTCATTTGTTAATCACTTAAGTGCTTCCAGGATAACCTGATATCTAAAGGTCTGGTCCCAGTCGCCTCAAATGTCAAAATCCAATTATATGCATGATTAGCTTGACCCGTTTCCAGAGCCCCATCCGCCTCCTTCCCTCTGTTCTCCCCCCTTTGCCTCCCTGCGTCTCCCTCCACTGCTCCCCTCTACCTCCCTGGCCAGAAAGGCTGACAACTGCTGGCATGTTTATTTTGATGAGATTAGGTGTGGAGGAGGTAGGCTAGGCGTGAACAGCAGGGCACGGCACCCCCATCTGGCCAACGATGGAACTAACAACTAACCGTCAGCGAAGAGAAGGAGCGAGAGATCGAAGGACGGAGGGATAGATGGAGGGAGGCGAATAAGCGCAGGTGGAGTGGAGAGATTCAGACAATCTCTCTCTAATGCCGCCTCAGGAGCTAAAAAATAAATATGTGAAAAAAATAAAAATAAGAATAAAACAATTTATGCTGCTTAAAGGATAATATGATCAGGAATTGTTAATCAAATCATCTTGATCCGTGGCGGGTAGGGCTTTACTTTGTGGTTAGCGCTTAGCGGAGCAGCAATCCGCTCTAATCTGATTGTGTGGAAGATAAGACTAAGGCTTTAGCCCCTCTATTGTTGCTACGCTGATTAGGGCCACTGTGGCACACAGGGCCAAGTTGGGCTACATACACATGCACGAAACACAGGTTTGCTCGCACGCAGACACACACACACACATACGGAATCACACACACAGACACACACACTCTCACGCACATACAAATGAACACATACACACACGATTTACCTTCTCACGCACACATACACACATTCACACACATTTCCATACACATAGAACACTATGTTATATATATCTTCATACTTTTAATTTCTATACCTAGAACAAGTAAGAGTACCTCACCATTAATCAGATGGGACAAGGTGTTTATTCATATCTATTTTCAACATTACTTTTACCATTACGTTTACCTTTTATCAGGGAATAATTGAAAAGCCTCAGTGCTTTTTCAACCTTTTCTTTAGTCTGTGTTTGGGACAGTTATGTAAAGTTGCTAAAGCAAGCCCTTCAGCAGAGAAGTGCAAATGCAGTCCGTCTGCCAGGCAGGCATGCTGCTACTGCTCTGTCTCTGTGTGGGTGGTCTGGCTAGAGGACAACACAGAAATACACATCTACACACACTCTTACATACACAAATGTAGGCACACACACTACAAAAACGTTCCTAGTGCTGGTGTCTCATGTCTTATACAATTCCTATAAACCAGCGACCTTTTGGTTACTAGCCCGACACTCTTAATCGCTAGGCTACCTGCCATCCTAAAGTTTGTGTTGACTTATGTTGATGTTGGTGTATGCTGCCACTAGTCAGTAGATGGCATGGGTTTCCTCAGTGACCTCATCGTGTTCTGTAGTGTGTTTAAAACTGTGTCTGTGTTCTGGTCGGTATTCCTGGGCTGACACTTCACACTGGAAGAGACACACGCTGTGGGACACTGAACATCTGTAACACAGCCTTCTGACTGCTCAGAGGCTCTGTACACACACACAGACATGGTCCTCAGCGGTCTGGGCACAGCACAATCTCACTGTACGCTGGTGTGTGTGTAGGCCTGGGTGGGTGTGTGGCAGTGTGAGTGCACACCAGGTCCTCTCAGCTCATATGTAGAACCAGCCGTTTTTCCCGGTCAAGACATAGCTACATGCCCTACAACTATACAGTGAGGGAAAAAAGTATTTGATCCCCTGCTGATTTTGTACGTTTGCCCACTGACAAAGACATGATCAATCTATAATTTTAATGGTAGGTTTATTTGAACAGTGAGAGACAGAATAACAAAAAAAATCCAGAAAACCGCATGTAAAAAATGTTATAAATTGATTTGCATTTTAATGAGGGAAATAAGTATTTGACCCCTCTGCAAAACATGACTTAGTACTTGGTGGCAAAACCCTTGTTGGCAATCACAGAGGTCAGAAGTTTCTTGTAGTTGGCCACCAGGTTTGCACACATCTCAGGAGGGATTTTGTCCCACTCCTCTTTGCAGATCTTCTCCAAGTCATTAAGGTTTCGAGGCTGACGTTTGGCAACTCGAACCTTCAGCTCCCTCCACAGATTTTCTATGGGATTAAGGTCTGGAGACTGGCTAGGCCACTCCAGGACCTTAATATGCTTCTTCTTGAGCCACTCCTTTGTTGCCTTGGCCGTGTGTTTTGGGTCACTGTCATGCTGGAATACCCATTCACGACCCATTTTCAATGCCCTGGCTGAGGGAAGGAGGTTCTAACCCAAGATTTGACGGTACATGGCCCCGTCCATCGTCCCTTTGATGCGGTGAAGTTCTCCTGTCCCCTTAGCAGAAAAACACCCCCAAAGCATAATGTTTCCACCTCCATGTTTGACGGTGGGGATGGTGTTCTTGGGGTCATAGGCAGCATTCCTCCTCCTCCAAACACGGCGAGTTGAGTTGATGCCAAAGAGCTCGATTTTGGTCTCATATGACCACAACACTTTCACCCAGTCCTCCTCTGAATCGTTCAGATGTTAATTGGCAAACTTCAGACGGGCCTGTATATGTGCTTTCTTGAGCAGGGGGACCTTGCGGGGGCTGCAAGATTTCAGTCCTTCACAGCGTAGTGTGTTACCAATTGTTTTCTTGGTGACTATGGTCCCAGCTGCCTTGAGATCATTGACAAGACCCTCCCGTGTAGTTCTGGGCTGATTCCTCACCGTTCTCATGATCATTGCAACTCCACGAGGTGAGATCTTGCATGGAGCCCCAGGCCGAGGGAGATTGACAGTTCTTTTGTGTTTCTTCCATTTGCGAATAATCGCACCAACTGTTGTCACCTTCTCACCAAGCTGCTTGGCGATGGTCTTGTAGCCCATTCCAGCCTTGTGTAGGTCTACAATCTTGTCCCTGACATCCTTGGAGAGCTCTTTGGTCTTGGCCATGGTGGAGAGTTTGGAATCTGATTGATTGATTGCTTCTGTGGACAGGTGTCTTTAATACAGGTAACAATCTGAGATTAGGAGCACTCCCTTTAAGAGTGTGCTCCTAATCTCAGCTCGTTACCTGTATAAAAGACACCTGGGAGCCAGAAATCTTTCTGATTGAGAGGGGGTCAAATACTTATTTCCCTCATTAAAATGCAAATACATTTATAACATTTTTGACATGCGTTTTTCTGGATTTTTTTGTTGTTATTCTGTCTCTCACTGTTCAAATAAACCTACCATTAAAATTATAGACTGATAATTTCTTTGTCAGTGGGCAAACGTACAATATCAGCAGGGGATCAAAAACTTTTTTCCCTCACTGTATATCTCATGAATATGTGCCCTACATGTGCAGTCCCCTGCTCCAAACCTTTCTTGAGTCTCTATAGAATAACTCTTCCCCTAATCCAGTCTCCTCCCTAAACCGCAGGTAGTGAAATTCCGGGAACTTTCATTAAATTCCCTGATTTTCCCCAAATCCCGGTTGGAGGGTTCCCGGAATCAGGAGTGAATAAGCAGGAAATCCGGAACTTCTGGAAAACCAGGGAATTTATTGAAAGTTCCCGGAATTTTGCAACACTATGAAACACACAGTGTGTCTGGAGGTAGACCTACACATGACAAACTCTACTGGATGTTTGCCACACACTTTTCAATCACTATTGACTCAACTGTTGATTTTCTATTTTTTTCATTTTGTTGGGTGTGTGTGTGAAAAAAAAACCTTTGTAGTGAATTCAGTAGAAACATGTTTTATTAATTGCCATATGTTTATTGACTTCTCTTTCATGTCAGTTCTTTTGTTCTTTCTTTGTAGTGGCAAAAGATCTCTGTGCATCATCGTTTGTCAGCTATCTGAGATGTCAAAGGTGTCCTTTTGATGTGGAGTACAGACATCATGCAAGGCAGCACCTGTGCCGCTCTCAGAGTAGATGAGTGTGTGCGTGTGTGTGTGTGTGTGTGTGTGTGTGTGTGTGTGTGTGTGTGTGTGTGTGTGTGTAGATTAGGATGACACACACAAGGTGTGTGTGTGTGTCGTGACTGTCAGGCAGCCCCTGCTCCAGGGGAGATAGGACGGGGGAAAAGAATCCATCAGTATAGTTCCTCTCTTCTTCTATCTAATGACTCTGGTAATTTGGGGAGTCTGACGCTCATTGGCGGCATGTGTTGCTGCCTTTCATCTTGGCCTAGGCACACACGTTCACACACATTCTCCGACGCGTTCACACATATTTACACACACACGTTCACACATGTTCTCAGAGCCCCTAACCTCAGCCCTGCTACTCTGTGTGGCATCATGCCTCCAGTGGGTGATTTCACTGTCACTCACAGGAGGTGAGGGAGAGAATAGTATTAGTGTTTTCTTAATCAAGGGAGACCTCATGGAATGTGATACACACACACACACACACACACGTGCACGCAAACGCACATGCACATACAGTACACACACGCACACACACAAACACACCTACTGTAATCTACCTTCACTCCACCTGCTGGACAATTAGTAAAACACACACACACCACAGAGACCAATAGGCTCTGCCATCCGCTGTTGTATTGTTATGAATGTATAGTAATAGTTTATTCGTTCATTGCTCACATGAACAAAAATCTGGTGACAGATTTTCAACTGGGCCGTCAGGCTTTCTGTCTCTTCTTGTCCTTTGAAAATATTAAGAAAGGGGACAGCTTCTTCCTCACTTATTGATGTTTGTTAACTAATTACTGGTAAATTATGATCTTAGAAAATACCACATTAATGAGTAGTACTAAATATATTTATAACATGTTTACCCAACCCATGTTTACTGAAGCACAAACAAGCCCCAAGAATAAAGTGTGACTTAACATTTTAAATTACGCTGGTTTGTTTGTGCTGAACATCTACAAATGATATTTTAAACATGCCATTGGTGGAACTTCTCACAAGTCACTCCAGAAAACAAGACTTTGGATTTGTCCCAAATGGCATCCTATTCCCTATTATGTGCACTACTTTTGACCGGTGCCCATAGGGCTTTGGTAAATATATAGTGCACTATGTAGGGAATAGGGTGCCATTTGGTGTGAATCCAAACTCATACCTGGAGGAATTCCTCGAGTTTCTTCTAATCAAAAGATGAGGGTTAAAAAATAAACATGTTTTTAATTCTCCTGGCCTTTGTTTTGTTTGATTATGGCGCTATGCGGTGGGCCCTGTCTCTGGCGGTTTGGGAAAGCACAAAGAGAGAGGAGACTAAAAAATAATCTTAAAGGGATAGTTCACCCTAATTACAAAATGACACATTGGTTTCCTTACCCTTTAAGCAGTCTATGGACAAGGTATGACAGCAATCCATGCTTTGGTTTAGTTTCCCTGACAGTGGTTGGCACTGTTTCCAAATGCTGACGTTTTAGCATTTGTGGCACAAATCCCATTCAAGTAATGGGACCAATATTATAATTTTTCAGATCATGTTCAAATCATCTATAAGTGACTTTGTTAAGCTTCACAATAACTTTGAGATACTTTCTAATAATTTGGACATGATGCGCGAACAATGCTAATATCAATGCCAGGCAAACTTGTATTGTTATGAATGTATAGTAATAGTTTATTCGTTCATTGCTCACATGAACAAAAATCTGGTGACAGATTTTCAACTGGGCCGTCAGGCTTTCTGTCTCTTCTTGTCCTTTGAAAATATTAAGAAAGGGGACAGCTTCTTCCTCACTTATTGATGTTTGTTAACTAATTACTGGTAAATTATGATCTTAGAAAATACCACATTAATGAGTAGTACTAAATATATTTATAACATGTTTACCCAACCCATGTTTACTGAAGCACAAACAAGCCCCAAGAATAAAGTGTGACTTAACATTTTAAATTACGCTGGTTTGTTTGTGCTGAACATCTACAAATGATATTTTAAACATGCCATTGGTGGAACTTCTCACAAGTCACTCCAGAAAACAAGACTTTGGATTTGTCCCAAATGGCATCCTATTCCCTATTATGTGCACTACTTTTGACCGGTGCCCATAGGGCTTTGGTAAATATATAGTGCACTATGTAGGGAATAGGGTGCCATTTGGTGTGAATCCAAACTCATACCTGGAGGAATTCCTCGAGTTTCTTCTAATCAAAAGATGAGGGTTAAAAAATAAACATGTTTTTAATTCTCCTGGCCTTTGTTTTGTTTGATTATGGCGCTATGCGGTGGGCCCTGTCTCTGGCGGTTTGGGAAAGCACAAAGAGAGAGGAGACTAAAAAATAATCTTAAAGGGATAGTTCACCCTAATTACAAAATGACACATTGGTTTCCTTACCCTTTAAGCAGTCTATGGACAAGGTATGACAGCAATCCATGCTTTGGTTTAGTTTCCCTGACAGTGGTTGGCACTGTTTCCAAATGCTGACGTTTTAGCATTTGTGGCACAAATCCCATTCAAGTAATGGGACCAATATTATAATTTTTCAGATCATGTTCAAATCATCTATAAGTGACTTTGTTAAGCTTCACAATAACTTTGAGATACTTTCTAATAATTTGGACATGATGCGCGAACAATGCTAATATCAATGCCAGGCAAACTAAACCAAAGCATGGATTGCTGTCATACCTTACAAGGTAAGGAAACCAATATGTAATTTGGGTGAACTATCCCTTTAATAGAGGGAGCTTGTCTTTAGCGTGCGTGCCAAAGTGCCGCTAACGCAGTGACACTGTCTCTCCTAGGACAGAGGGGTGGAGGAGCCGAGGGATGAATGGAATGGGTGTGTGGTGGAGACTTGACCCATCTGTTCCTTTCTCTCTCTTTATCTCTCCTCTTTCTGATTTTTTGGTTTGATAGACATCCCCCCCAACACTCAAGGAGATGGAGGCGACAGTCACAGGGGACCTCAGTCGTCTTCCCTCCTTCCTCCGTCCCCTTCCTGTCAATCAGCCATCCTCTTCCCCCCCTCCCCTGCTTGTGCCACCTCCACCATGGGGAAAAGGGCCACTGATTAGAACCGTCCCACTCACTAAGAGCCATCCATCATCATCCAAGCAGACCCTCCCCTCTGATCTAACCCCCCTCCCAGCCTCCCTCCCAGTCTCTCCCTCCCAGTCTCTCCTCCCTCAGCCTCCCTCCCTCCCAGCCTCCCCAGCCTCTCCCCCCCCAGCCTACCTCCCTCCAGCCTCTCCCCCCTGTCTCTCCCTGGACACAGTCATTAATTGAATCAGGATTAATTAGCTATAAGGTAATACAATAAAATAAAATAAAATTGTATTGGTCGCATACACATATTTAGCAGATGTTATAGCGGGTGTTTAGCGAAATGCTTGTGTTCCTTTTTATACATTTTTATTCCACCTTTATTCAACCAGGTAAGCCAGTTGAGAACAAGTTCTCATTTACAACTACGACCTGGCCAAGATAAAGCAAAGCAGTGCGATAAAAACAACAACACAGAGTTACATATGGGGTAAAACAAAACATAAAGTCAAAAATACCACAGAAAATATATATACAGTGTGTGCAAATGTAGCAAGGTATGGAGGTAAGGCAATAAATAGGCCATAGTGCAAAATAATTACAATTAGTATTAACACTGGAATGATAGATGTGCAAGAGATGATGTGCAAATAGAGATACTGGGGTGCAAATGAGCAAAACAAATTACAATATGGGGATGAGGTAGTTGAGTGGGCTAATTTCAGAAGGGCTGTGTGCAGGTGCAGTGATCGGTAAGGTGCTCTGACAACTGATGCTTAAAGTTAGTGAGGGAGATAAGAGTCTCCAGCTTCAGAGATTTTTGCAGTTCGTTCCAGTCATTGGCAGCAGAGAACTGGAAGGAATGGCGGCCAAAGGAGGTGTTGGCTTTGGGGATGACCAGTGAGATATACCTGCTGGAGTGCATACTACGGGTGGGTGTTGCTATGGTGACCAATGAGCTAAGATAAGGCAGAGATTTGCCTAGCAGTGATTTATAGATGGCCTAGAGCCAGTGGGTTTGGTGATGAATATGTAGTGAGGACCAGCCAACAAGAGAGTACAGGTCACAGTGGCGAGTAGTATATGGGGCTTTGGTGACAAAACGGATGGCACTGTGATAGACTACATCCAATTTGCTGAGTAGAGTGTTGGAGGCTATTTTGTAAATGACATCGCCGAAGTCAAGGATCGGTAGGATAGTCAGTTTTACGACGGCATGTTTGGCAGCATGAGTGAAGGAGGCTTTGTTGCGAAATAGGAAGCCGATTCTAGATTTCACTTTGGATTGGAGATGCTTAATGTGAGTCTGGAAGGAGAGTTTACGGTCTAACCAGACACCTAGGTATTTGTAGTTGTCCACATAATCTAGGTCAGACCCGTCGAGAGTAGTGATTCTAGTCGGGTGGGCGGGTGCCTGCAGCGTTCGATTGAAGAGCATGCATTTAGTTCTACTAGTGTTTAAGAGCAGTTGGAGGCTACGGAAGGAGTGTTGTATGGCATTGAAGCTCGTTTGGAGGTTTGTTAACACAGTGTCCAATGAAGGGCCAGATGTATACAAAATGGTGTCGTCTGCGTAGAGGTGGATCTGAGAGTCACCAGGAGCAAGAGCGAAATCACTGATATACACGGAGAAAAGAGTCGGCCCAAGAATTGAACCCTGTGGCACCCCCATAAAGACTGCCATAGGTCCAGACAACAGGCCCTCCGATTTGACACATTGAACTCTATCTGAGAAGTAGTTGGTGAACCAGGCGAGGCAGTTATTTGAGAAACCAAGGCTATTTAGTCTGCCAATAAGAATGCGGTGGTTGACAGAGTCGAAAGCCTTGGCCAAGTCGATGAAGACGGCTGCACAGTACTGTCTATTATCGATCGCGGTTATAATATCGTTTAGGACCTTGAGCGTGGCTGAGGTGCACCCATGACCAGCTCTGAAACCGGATTGCATAGCGGAGAAGGTACGGTGGGATTCAAAGGGAGGGGGGCATGGGCAAGTTGCAGCGGAGGGTGCAGAGCTGGTGGCCATGGTAGTGGTAGCCAGGTGGAAAGCATGGCCAGCCGTAGCAAAATGCTTGTTGAAATTCTCGATTATTGTAGATTTATCGGTGGTGATAGTGTTTCCTAGCCTCAGTGCAGTGGGCAGCTGGGAGGAGGTGCTCTTATTCTCCATGGACGTTACAGTGTCCCAAAACTTTTTGGAGTTAGTGCTACAGGATGCAAATTTCTGTTTGCTTTCCTAACTGCTTGTGTATATTGGTTCCTAACTTCCCTGAAAAGATGCATATCACGGGGGCTATTCGATGCTAATGCAGTACGCCACAGGATGTTTTTGTGCTAGTCAAGGGCAGTCAAGTCTGAGGAGAACCAGGGGCTATATCTGTTCTTAGTTCTGAATTTTTTGAATGGCGCATGCTTATTTAAGATTGAGAGGAAAGCACTTTTAAAGAACAACCAGGCATCCTCTACTGACGGAATGAGATCGATATCCATCCAGGATACCTGGCCCAGGTCAATTAGGAAGGCCTGCTCGCTAAAGTGTTTTAGGGAGCGTTTGACAGTGATGAGGGGTGGTCGTTTGACCGTGGACCCGTTACGGACACAGGCAATAAGGCAGTGATCGCTGAGATCCTGGTTGAAGACAGTGGAGGTGTATTTAGAGGGTAAGTTAGTCAGGATGATATCTATGAGGGTGCCCATGTTTACGGATTTAGGGTTGTACCTGGTAGGTTCCTTGATAATTTTTGTGAGATTGAGGGCATCTAGTTTGGATTGTAGGATGGCCGGAGTGTTAAGCATATCCCAGTTTAGGTCACCAAGCAGTACAAACTCTGAGGATAGATGGGGGACAATCAATTCACATATGGTGTCCAGGGCACAGCTGGGGGCTGAGGGGGGTCTGTAGCAAGTGGCAACAGTGAGAGACTTATTTCTGGAAAGGTGGATTTTTAGAAGTAGGAGCTCAAACTGTTTGGGCACAGACCTGGATAGTAAGATAGAGCTCTGCAGGCTATCTCTACAGTAGATTGCAACTCCACCCCCTTTGGCAGTTCTATCTAGACTGAAAATGTTGTAGTTGGGGATGGACATTTCAGAATTTTTGGTGGCCAGGATTCAGACACTGCTAGAACATCAGGGTTGGCGGAGTGTGCTGGCGCAGTGAATAACTCAAACTTAGGAAGGAGGCTTCTGATGTTAACGTGCAGAAAGCCAAGGCTTTTACACTTACAGAAGTCAACAAATGATAACTCCTGGGGAGTAGGAGTGATACTGGGGGCTGCAGGGCCTGGATTAGCCTCTACATCACCAGAAGACAGAGGAGGAATAGAATAAGGATACGGCTAATGGCTTTAAGAACTGGTCTTCTAGTGCGTTGGGTACAGAGAATAAAGGGGGCAGATTTCCGGGCGTTGTAGAATAGATTTAGGCCATTATGTACAGACAAGGATATGGAAGGATATGAATTCAGTGGAGGTAAACCTAAGCGTTGGGTAACAATGAAAGAGATAGCATCACTGGAGGCACCGATTGAGCCGGTCTCGTCATGTATGGGGGGTGGAACAAAGGAGCTATTTGAGGCAGTTTGAGAATGACTTGGGGTTCTATATTGAAATTGTATAATAAGAACTAACTGGAACAGCAATAGGCAAGGCATATTTACATGGGAGAGAGGCATAAAGCAATCACAGGTGTTATTAGAGAGAGCTAAGACAACAACTGGTAAACGTTTGGGTTGAGGCTAAACAGGACAGGGTACCGTGTAAAGGAACAGTCCAGCAGGCATCAGCTGTGCAGCTGAGTGATCATAAGGTCCAGTGAACAGCAATATGTGAGTCCGAGAGCAGTTTGAATTTGTGCTAAAGCACAGCGAGCAGGAAGCACGGCTGTTGTTTGCGTGTGCTAGCGGACCGGGGCTAGCAGATGGATCTTCGTGGTCGTCGCAACGGGAAGCCTGTTGAAACCACAGACGATTACGTCGGCAGACCAGTCGTGATGGACCGGCGGGGCTCCGTGTCGACTCTAGGAAGTCCCGTCCGGTTGACAGAGAGGTAGATAGCCGGGAGATGTGCCTAATTCGAGCAACATCCATTTGCAGCTAGCTAGTTGCGATGATCAGGTGGTTTTTATTTATTTTATAATTGTTTTTTTATTTTTTATTTTTTATTTTTTTTGGGGGGGGGAGAATGGATCAGCTTAATATTGCAGATAGATTGTATCTTCTATCAATGTAATTGTCTGCATCACTTCCAATCCCCCATGTTTTATTTTTATTTTTATTTTTTTAATATATATACTCCCCTTTATTACTTTTCAACCCAGGTGATCAGGTGTTAAAGGTCCAGTGATTTAGTGATTCCGGCAGAAAATCCGGTATGTTCTGGGTCGATAACGTGCTGTGCAGAGTGCAGACTGGCCGATAATAGTCCAGGCTAGAGCTGGCTGGTAGGTAGTGCAGGCCACGGACAATGGTGAAAAACCGCTAACGGTGGCTAATAGCAAGTAGCTAGTTAGCTGGCTACTCCCGTCCGGTAGACAAAGAGGTAGATAGCCGGGATATGGGCCTGGCTCAAGGCTAACTGGTGCTTGCTTCGGGGGCAGTGGTGATTAGCCTACAGCAACATCCATTCGGTTGCGGCTAGCTAGTTGCGATCCGGTGTTAGGGTCCAGTGATTCAGTTATTCCGGCAGAAAATCTGATGTTCTGGGTGAAAACTGCTAACGGTGGCTAATAGTAAGTAGCTACTTAGCTGGCTAGCTAGTTTCAATTGGAGATTCTAGATAAAGGTGAGTAAATAATAGAATCCGTTCCACATTGAGTGAGGCGGGTTGCAGGAAAGTATATTTAGTAGAAGGATGAAAAGTGTGATAGAGAAATATGTACGAAAAATACAAAAAAAATTACAAAAAACAGGCTATTTACACGGACACACAACAAAGAACACGACCACACTGCTACGCCATCTTGTGTTCCTAGCTCCAGCAGTGCAGTAATATCTAACAATTCACAACAATACACACAGATCTAAAAGTAAAAGAATGGAATTAAGAAATATATAAATATTAGGACGAGCAATGTCGGAGTCCGGAGTATAAATATATATATAGTGAGGGAAAAAAGTATTTGATCCCCTGCTGATGTTGTATGTTTGCCCACTGACAAAGACATGATCAGTCTATAATTTTAATGGTAGGTTTATTTGAACAGTGAGAGACAGAATAACAACAAGAAAATCCAGAAAAACGCATGTCAAAAATTTTATACATTTATTTGCATTTTAATGAGGGAAATAAGTATTTTACCCCTCTGCAAAACATGACTTAGTACTTGGTAGTTGGCCACCAGGTTTGCACACATCTCAGGAGGGATTTTGTCCCACTCCTCTTTGCAGATCTTCTCCAAGTCATTAAGGTTTCGAGGCTGACGTTTGGCAACTCGAACATTCAGCTCCCTCCACAGATTTTCTATGGGATTAACATCTGGAGACTGGCTAGGCCACTCCAGGACCTTTATGTGCTTCTTCTTGAGACACTCCTTTGTTGCCTTGGCCTTGTGTTTTGGGTCATTGTCATGCTGGAATACCCATCCACGACCCATTTTCAATGCCCTGGTTGAGGGAAGGAGGTTCTAACCCAAGATTTGATGGTACATGGCCCCGTCCATCGTCCCTTTGATGCGGTGAAGTTGTCCTGTCCCCTTAGCAGAAAAACACCCCCAAAGCATAATGTTTCCACCTCCATGTTTGACAGTTGGGATGGTGTTCTTGGGGTCATAGGCAGCATTCCTCCTCCTCCAAACACGGCGAGTTGAGTTGATGCCAAAGAGCTCAATTTTGGTCTCATCTGACCACAACACTTTTACCCAGTTCTCCTCTGAATCATTCAGATGTTCATTGGCAAACTTCAGATGGGCCTGTATATGTGCTTTCTTGAGCAGGGGGACCTTGCAGGCGCTGCAGGATTTCAGTCCTTCACGGCGTAGTGTGTTACCAATTGTTTTTTTGGTGACTATGGTCCCAGCTGCCTTGAGATCATTGACAAGATCCTCCCGTGTAGTTCTGGGCTGATTCCTCACCGTTCTCATGATCATTGCAACTCCACGAGGTGAGATCTTGCATGGAGCCCCAGGCCGAGGGAGATTGACAGTTCTTTTGTGTTTCTTCCATTTGCGAATAATCGCACCAACTGTTGTCACCTTCTCACCAAGCTGCTTGGCGATGGTCTTGTAGCCCATTCCAGCCTTGTGTAGGTCTACAATCTTGTCCCTGACATCCTTGGAGAGCTCTTTGGTCTTGGCCATGGTGGAGAGTTTGGAATCTGATTGATTGATTGCTTCTGTGGACAGGTGTCTTTTATACAGGTAACAATCTGAGATTAGGAGCACTCCCTTTAAGAGTGTGCTCCTAATCTCAGCTCGTTACCTGTATAAAAGACACCTGGGAGCCAGAAATCTTTCTGATTGAGAGGGGGTCAAATACTTATTTCCCTCATTAAAATGCAAATCAATTTATAACATTTTTGACATGCGTTTTTCTGGATTTTTTAGTTGTTATTCTGTCTCTCACTGTTCAAATAAACTTACCATTAAAATTATAGACTGATCATTTCTTTGTCAGTGGGCAAACATACAAAATCAGCAGGGGATCAAATACTTTTTTCCCTCACTGTATATATATATATATATATATATATATATATATATATATATATATATATATATATATATATATATATATATATATATATATATATATATATATGTGTGTGATGGGATGTATAGGCATGCAGAAGACATGTATAATCATTGACTGCAAACAAGGCTTTACATCTGGTTGGGAGGAGGCCTTCAGAAGACAGGAGGTTGGGAGGAGGCCTTCAGAAGACATGAGGTTGGGAGGAGGCCTTCAGAAGACAGGAGGTTGGGAGGAGGCCTTTAGAAGACTGGAGGTTGGGAGGAGGCCTTCAGAAGACAGGAGGTTGGGAGGAGGCCTTCAGAAGACAAGAGGTTGGGAGGAGGCCTTCAGAAGACAGGAGGTTGGGAGGAGGCCTTCAGAAGACAGGAGGTTGGGAGGAGGCCTTCAGAAGACAAGAGGTTGGGAGGAGGCCTTCAGAAGACTGGAGGTTGGGAGGAGGCCTTCAGAAGACAGGAGGTTGGGAGGAGGCCTTTAGAAGACTGGAGGTTGGGAGGAGGCCTTCAGAAGACAGGAGGTTGGGAGGAGGCCTTGAGAAGACAGGAGGTTGGGAGGAGGCCTTCAGAAGACAGGAGGTTGGGAGGAGGCCTTCAGAAGACAGGAGGTTGGGAGGAGGCCTTCAGAAGACAGGAGGTTGGGAGGAGGCCTTTAGAAGACTGGAGGTTGGGAGGAGGCCTTCAGAAGACAGGAGGTTGGGAGGAGGCCTTTAGAAGACTGGAGGTTGGGAGGAGGCATTCAGAAGACAGGAGGTTGGGAGGAGGCCTTCAGAAGACAGGAGGTTGGGAGGAGGCCTTCAGAAGACTTGAGGTTGTGAGGAGGCCTTCAGAAGACAGGAGGTTGGGAGGAGGCCTTCAGAAGACAGGAGGTTGGGAGGAGGCCTTCAGAAGACTTGAGGTTGGGAGGAGGCATTCAGAAGACAGGAGGTTGTGAGGAGGCCTTCAGAAGACAGGAGGTTGGGAGGAGGCATTCAGAAGACAGGAGGTTGGGAGGAGACCTTCAGAATACAGGAGGTTGTGGAGAGGCACTACTACTGTATTGGAAGGATGGATCTACACTGTAGATATTCGACTGTATGGCTCTGACTTCATTTAGTTATGATCCATACACTGGGTTTTTCACTGTTTCAGTAACTGAGTCATGCTATTTCAACAGCTTTAATGTCATTGTTTACAAGACTAATTACTAGAGATGTTAGTGTTGCCACTGGCATTCTAACTGATTTATACTGTAGGCTACCTATAGCACACAAACACACTCCTCCAGGCTATGAGGAGGTTCTGCGATAGCAGGGCTGATGAAGATAGATCTGTCAGAGCAGAGCAGTGGAGGAATGGGAGAGGAGAGGGAGGGCCATCCATACCTCAGGCCTCAGCCCTGGCATCAGGGGGGTCATCGTCATAGTAACAGGGATCATTCAGAAGGTGGTGTGGGGCCAGTTTGTCAGGATTACCTGTCTGCAGGGGAGGGAAAGAGAGAGAGGGAGGAAGGGATGGATGGAGAGAAAGAGGGAAGGAGAGAAGGAGAGATAGACGGCCGCTCAGGCAGCTGTATCTACAGTACGCTGGTATGTATGTGTGTGCGTGTATCTTGTGTGCGTAGGTTCATGTGTGTGTGTGTGTGTGAGATAGGTTTAACTATCCACAAACCGCCTTGACATTACACATTTACATTTTAGTCATTTAGCAGACGCTCTTATCCAGAGCGACTTACAGTTAGTGAGTGCATACATTATTATTTTTTCATACCCCCTGTGGGAATCGAACCCACAACCCTGGCGTTGCAAACGCCATGCTCTATCAACTGAGCTACATCCCTTAACCGTTGACCACTTAACCGTAGGCCCTGTGGCAGCAGGTGAGCAGGGAACAGAGCAGAGTAGACAATGAAAATAGATTAACCAAGCAGGAAAAGGCCTTGACTTCACTGAGGCACGGGACCACACACTGGTCCTGCTGATATAGTGAGATGAGAAATCAAATCATTATAGCCTGTATACATATTTCAGGATGTTATAATGGGATGGTGTTATTATGGTGTAATTATATGATTCAAAAATACTTTACCCCTATGTATCTGCAAATATGTTGTTGTAAGGCATGCTAACCCACTAGCATAATGAGCTAATACAAAGCATGCTAGCCCACTAGCACAACAAGCTAATACAAAGCATGCTAACCCACTAGTACAACAAGCTTATACAAAGCATGCTAACCCACTAGCATGGCGAGGTAATACAAACCATGCTAAAACAATAGCACCACAAGCAAATACTTCTAACCAACAAGCACAGTGAGCTAATTATATCACTCTTAATTATTCAACAGTGACATGCTCCTAGCGACACTGTTTTATTTTTCTGTGGTCCACTGTGTCTTTAAACGATCACACACAGAGGGACCTCAGGATCCAGAGCATGGTGTAATTATATGATTCAAAAATTATTTTCACTGACAAATGTGACTAATATTTCTTTAAAGATTTTACCCCTATTTATCTGCAAATATGTTGTTGTAAGTCATGCTAACCCACTAGCACAATGAGCTAATACAAAGCATGCTAACCCACAAGCACAGCAAGCTAATACAAAGCATGCTACCCCACTAGCACAACGAGCTAATACAAAGCATGCTAACCCACTAGCACAATGAGCTAATACAAAGTATGCTAACCCACTAGTATAACAAGCTTATACAAAGCATGCTAACCCACTAGCACGGCGAGCTAATACAAACCATGCTAAAGCAAAAGCACTACAAGCTAGTACTGCTAATTATATTGCTCTTAATTATTCAACAGTGACATGCTCCGAGCAACACTGTTTTCTTTTTCTGTGGTCCACTGTCTTTAAACGACCACATGCAGAGCAGCAAAATAAGTTATAGCCATCAATATTTCATAGTTAATTATGATCACAAACCTCAGCCTTTGTTATTCACCCAGACGAGATGAGGCTGCAGAGGGTTTTTGCGTCTCATTGTTGTGGTTTGACCCGGCGGGCCAGGGAGATGACGGAGGGATGAATGATTAAAGTCTGAGGGATAGAGAGCCCTTCTTTCTGCCTCTTTTGCTCTATCACTCCACTCATTCGCCCAGCCACGTCTCTATCTCTCTTCCAAAGCATCCAACCCAACATCCATGCAATATAGACAGTGGAAATCAACTGTTCAACTCTTATTTCATCAAAGATCACAGTATGAATCGGTATTATTGAGAGGATAAGCTGAATCGTAGACAGGCTTAATAATCAATGTATAAAGCTATTTGTTTTAGGCCGGCCTGTGAGACTAATTATCTAATGAGGGCGTTACAGGGGTGGGTGAGGGCACTGTGTGTGACTGCGCATGGGTGTGTCAGTGTTTATGTGGTGCAGGTGGGAGCCCCTAGCCGTGGCCCCAGAGAGAGAGGGGAGCTGGGGGACTAGAAGATTGGGAGGGCTAGAGGAGGGCCCAGGGCCTTATAGGCACCAGTCAGAGGGGTGCTTGCGCTGTGATGGATACACTACCTCAGGGAGAATGACTCCACTGGGCCATGAAAACACACACACACAGCTAGACACAGACAAAGCTATAGACACACGCACGCAGACACACACGGAGACACACACACGTGGACACACACACGCAGACACACACACGCAGACACATGCACGCAGACACACGCACGCAGACACCCACGCAGACGCACGCACACACACACACACACACACTCAAAGCCAGACACATTAAGACAGACATGGGATGTTTTGCTTGATGGTGCGTGACATCTGTAATTCTCTCTAATTCTCCCTATTGGACCTGTAGTATTTAGAATGATTGATGGTATTGTTTCAAGGCCTTGTAAACAGCTTGCTAAGTGAAGGTTAGCGGTTTAAAATGCAGACAATGTTTTCATCACTTGCAATTCCTTGACTTTGTAGTGAAACACAGTGACATTACATTAATATGTGTGGGTGTTTGTGTGTAGCAATACCCCTATGTGAAGAGGCCTTCTGCCTTCTATGTTTGATAAAGGCTGTCTGATCGTCTCACTGTCTGCTCAGTGAACTGCTCTGAGCATACATAGCGCTAGACTACACAGTAATTTAACCATGATCAGTAGCTGTGCAGACAACATTATTACAGATGTGGTTGGAGCTGCGCTGTTATTATCATTGCTTAACCCAGTGTATTTCTCTGCACGTAACCCTATCATTAACATGAAATGTTAATCATCCATGCAACTAGCCGCCCAGGCCGGGGAGGGAGTCCTACTGTGTGTGTGTGTGTGTGTGTGTGCTCCTAGTGTGTTTTACAAGGCAGCCCAGCCGCCTGCCATGCCTTTTAATCGACTCCAGTTGTAATCATTGAGATGTTTGAAAGAGACAACATGTAAAGACTGTGTGGCACACTCCATTAAAACTGTTCCTGTCCTCACAGCTGCTCACAGCCAGGCTGATCACACCGGATCTCTGCTGAAGCCTGTGGTTATGCTGATGCAGACACACAGAGTTGTGTGTGTGTGTGTGTGTGTGTGCAAGGAATCTCGTACTGTATAACAATGTTGGAAAAGCAGAAGT
>NC_140024.1:23147050-23149550 GCF_964263955.1 Coregonus lavaretus | reverse complement strand
CTCATGAACAATTCAGCCATGCCTTCATAATGGTGTTTCACATGGCTCTGTGGGATATCTTTTATACATCAATGAGGCCAATTGACTGTTTAAGTGAGAAAGCACTGAGTGTCGCCTGCTCTGCTCAGCCCTGCTGCCTTGGTCTGTTCAGTATAGCTCTGTCTCTATCTCTCTGCTGTACAGTATGCTCTGCTCTATACAGTATAGCTCTATCTCTATCTCTCTGCTGTACTGTACTGCTGCTCTGCTCTATACAGTATAGCTCTATCTCTATCTCTCTGCTGTACAGTACTGCTGCTCTGCTCTATACAGTATAGCTCTATCTCTATCTCTCTGCTGTACTGTACTGCTGCTCTGCTCTATACAGTATAGCTCTATCTCTATCTCTCTGCTGTACAGTACTGCTGCTCTGCTCTATACAGTATAGCTCTATCTCTATCTCTCTGCTGTACAGTACTGCTGCTCTGCTCTATACAGTATAGCTCTATCTCTATCTCTCTGCTGTACAGTACTGCTGCTCTGCTCTATACAGTATAGCTCTATCTCTATCTCTCTGTAAGCTGTAGGGCCTGCTGCATTGCTCTGTTTACAGTAGCTCTATTTCTGTCTCTATCTGTACTGTACTGCAGGACAGATGAAAGATTTACACCCCTCGACACAAGAGGGCACTACAGCCTCGCTGACCTCCTGGGGATAACGCCCCCCACCTCCCCCACCCCTCCCTCCCTTGCCCGGCTGGGACTGACGTGGCTGGGTCTGGGGCAGCCGTACACAGCTGGCAGCATTAGAAGCCTAACCCCTGATGGTAATGTGGCTCCGCGGCGCTGCGCGGGACACTGAGCTGGGCAGGCTGGGCAGAAGGGGACTTTTCCAGGGTAGGATTAGTGGACAGCATGGCCAGGGCAGACCACTGGAGGATCCCATTGTTTCAAGCATGGGCTGGCCAACCGGGTACTCCCTCACAGATTCCAATCACTGCCATGCTTGATGTGCACAAGCCCATACATAGTTGTGTTGTCTGAATGAGGCACAACCTATTAGAGACTTTTGACCTGGTGTATAATAACACCATTAATGTGAGTGTGTGGTTGGGCAGTATTGCTACATAACATATTTGTGATAATCTTTGATGACGATCCTTTATCGCTACATTCTCTTTGGGAAAAAACATACCGCTAGCTGCCATCCTTCCCTCCTGTAATATCTCTTCAGTCTGGGGTTGTCATGGAGAAGCCTTGGCCTCTACCAGTGCACCACAATCTCCCAGTCCAAGTGAACCAGTGCCCTTTGGCCCAGAACTACAGTATCCAGCCTCTATCACCATTTCCTCCATTTTTCTCTCTGCCAGCCATCCCTCTTTATTCCTCTCCTCCTCTCTTTTGGTTCTCTGCCCAGTCTTCCTCCTCCAGAGGGACGTCACCAGCTGCTGAAGCAACATGGCTGACGCTGACCTGAGGCCAACAGTCTTTCTGCCTGCCGGTCGGGTTCCCACACTACCTCCAAACCTCTGTTTATGAAGACGAACGATCAGGAACTTATATTTATAACCACACCACCATGACCACTGTTCAGTCCTGCAGCATCAGGGTAATCACCACTGTGGAGTGGAGCAGACCTGCTCCAGATGGGCCTCAGCCAACTTGGCCCCTCAGAGCTGCTGGGCTGAAATCATAGATGAGGCTTCCACTGACTGCCAATGCTCGGCTCGTTGGACGGACTGACTGGCAAACCAGTTATACTGACAGGGGAGAGAGAGAAAAGGGAGAGAGAGAAAGTGATGTTAATGTTTCAGCTTAATTATAGAAAAGGTCAGATTGCTTTGTTCAATCATTTCTTTTGTACAGTGATTTGTTACTACAGGGCTTCCAATTCAGGACAAATACTGGGGTTTTGTACAGCTAGATATCGTGACAGGGTATTGGGCAGAATCCATCATTGATAATACCAGAAACTGATTCAGTTCAGGGATTGCCAAAATTGGGCATTCTTATAAGGGATAACAAGGCTTAGTTTGTGCCTTAATTTACCCACTTAAAGTTAAGCATTTTTTATTCCTCTAAATACTTAACCCACTTAAATGTAACTTAAATTCTTTTTCTACCTTATATGTCTCCAAAGTCTCCTTCCATGCTTCATTTGAACGGACAAAACTGTTCTTATATCAGTCAAGCGCTGTTCTCAAGCTCTTGAATGAGGGCAAACGTTTATCCTTTATTCTTCAGATCTTTTCTCTTTCTTCCCCCTCTTTCTTGTTCTTTCTTTTCTTTTCCCATCCTGACACCCTAAAAACATGTCATTGTGGTGGTGGTAGTGGCTCTGGGGAAATGCGTGGACTGTGGACTATTCCCACCACACCACGACAACCTGACAACGCTATTCTCCACACTCCCGCTGGTGTTCCAGACACATTAGATGTAGAAGAAGATCAGCAACACCTCCCTAAAACCCTGTCTCTTGTCTGTGGATGTTGGAACCCAACCTTTAGAGAAACCAACCAAAC
>NC_140024.1:23120522-23143022 GCF_964263955.1 Coregonus lavaretus | reverse complement strand
ACAATGTAAACATTTTTAAAAATAAAGAAAAACCCTTGAATGAGTAGGTGTGTCCAAACTTCTGACTGGTAGTGTATATATATATACAGTTGAAGTCGGAAGTTTACATACACCTTAGCCAAATACATTTAAGCTCAGTTTTTCACAATTCCTGACATTTAATCCCAGTAAAAATTCCCTATCTTAGGTCAGTTAGGATCACCACTTTATTTTAAGAATGTGAAATGTCAGAATAATAGTAGAGAGAATGATTTATTTCAGCTTTTATTTATTTAATCACATTCCCAGTTGGTCAGAAGTTTACATACACTCAATTAGTATTTGGTAGCATTGCCTTTAAATTGTTTAACTTGTGTCAAATATTTTGGGTAGCCTTCCACAAGCGTCCCACAATAAGTTGGGTGAGTTTTGGCCCATTCCTCCTGAAAGAGCAGGTGTAACTGAGTCAGGTTTGTAGGCCTCCTTGCTCGCACATGCTTTATCAGTTCTGACCATACATTTTCTATAGGCTTGAGGTCAGGGCTTTGTGATGGCCACTCCAATACCTTGACTTTGTTGTCCTTAAGCCATTTTGCCACAACTTTGGAAGTATGCTTGGGGTCATTGTCCATTTGGAAGACTCATTTGCGACCAAGCTTTAACTTCATAACTGATGTCTTGAGATGTTGCTTCAATATATCCACATAATTTTCCTTCCTTATGATACCATCTATTTTGTGAAGTGCACCAGTCCCTCCTGCAGCAAAGCAATCCCACAGCATGATGCTGCCACCCCTGTGCTTCACGGTTGGGATGGCATACTTCGTCTTGCAATCGACCCCCTTTTTCCTCCAAACATAACAATGGTCATTATGGCCAAACAGTTATATTTTTGTTTCATCAGACCAGAGACATTTCTCAAAAAAGTACGATCTTTGTCCCCATGTGCAGTTGCAAACCGTAGTCTGTGTTTTTTATGGCGGTTTTGGAGCAGTGGCTTCTTCCTTGCTGAGCGGCCTTTCAGGTTATGTAGATATAGGACTCGTTTTACTGTGGAAATTGATACTTTTGTACCTGTTTCCGCCAGCATCTTCACAAGGTCCTTTGCTGTTGTTCTGGGATTGATTTGCACTTTTCGCACCAAAGTATGTTCATCTCTAGGAGACAGAACGCGTCTCCTTCCTGAGCGGTATGACGGCTGCGTGGTCCCATGGTGTTTATACTTGCGTACTATTGTTTGTACAGATGAACGTGGTACCTTCAGGCGTTTGGAAATTGCTCCCAAGGACGAACCAGACTTGTGGAGGTCTACAAAAATGTTTTGAGGTCTTGGCTGATTTCTTTTGATTTTCCCATGATGTCAAGCAAAGAGGCACTGAGTTTGAAGGTAGGCCTTGAAATACATCCACAGGTACACCTCCAATTGACTCAAATTATGTAAATTAGCCTATCAGAAGCTTCTAAAGCCATTTCTGTAATTTTCCAAGCTGTTTAAAGGCACAGTCAACTAAGTGTATGTAAACTTTTGACCCACTGGAATTGTGATACAGTGAATTATAAGTAAAATAATCTGTCTGTAAACAATTGTTGGAAAAATTACTTGTGTCATGCACAAAGTAGATGTCCTAACCGACTTGCCAAAACTATAGTTTGTTAACAAGAAATTTGTGGAGTGGTTGAAAAACGAGTTTTAATGACTCCAACCTAAGTGTATGTAAACTTCCAACTTCAACTGTATATATATAGTCTCTCTCTCTGTCACCGTTGGCCAACTGTAACCCAGTTTACTTTACCCCTCTCTACCACAGCCTACCCTGCCCTCAACAAATGAGCAGACTCGTCACTACATCCCCCTCCCATTGTATTCATTAATAAATTAATGATCAGCTGCTCTTGGTTCCAGCCTAATTGAGTCCCATTGCTGTAGCTAAGTAGGACACGTACGGATCAGACAAATAGAATAGTATCCGGGTCTGATTCCTCTGGGCCATGCCTGTCTGTCTGCCTTGGCCCTGTACCCAGTTGGAACACACTGCTTTGTTCTAATGCTGTCTCTGTCTCTCTGTCTGTAGATGGATCTGATGGGGTTTCATCAGGGTGAAGTGGGTAGAGATGTAACCAGAGATATCTGTTGATTGTCTATTTTAAACATTGCAGATTGGACTTCATAGGAGAGAGAGAAGGTGACACACACACAGACACACACACACGTGTGCACACACACACACAGATACACACACACACACACATGCACACCCAACACACAAACAAACCCAACACAAACAGATGTGAGCTAGGGAAAGAAGAAGGGGAGGGTAGGCTATAGCTCAATGCCATTACATTACATTTTAAATAACGTTATGCAAATCAGAAATGACGGGAGATTATCTCCTTGGGACGTTGAAAGGGAATCGTCAGTTCTCGTTCCAATAGCCCTGGAAACTAGCCCAGACGCCCGACTAGAGAGAGAGGAGAGAAATATGGCAGGGCGTGACGGAGCCTGCCGTAAATGAAAGAGGGCCGTGAGAAGTGTTCGCCATTAAAATCTATTTAGCCAGCAGTGAGGAGCGGACGCCGGATACAGGCAAAGTACAGGGCAGCTCAGGGGTCCTGGCTGGGAGAGAGGGCTTTCTGAGTGGAAGGAGCATGCCAAGGTGAAAATAGAAAATATCCCACACACACATCAGAGGACAGGGGCTGGTGTGTGTGTGTGTGTGAGTGAGTGTAGGCATGATGGCTGCCTTTCATATTTCCCCTCTGTGTCTGCTTTATCTCAACTGCCCCAGTATGGGAAATATTTCTACAGAGCATGGCACGGACGTTTTTTACTCCGCCTGCCTGCCTGCCTGCTTAACATCTTTATCAAGGTCACTTCAGGCACAAAGTGTGTGTACTCACTGTACCAGTAGCAGTGGACTACCAAGGAGACAGAGAGAGAGAGAGACAGAGAGAGAGAGAGAGACAGAGAGAGAGAGAGATTTTGGTGATTTTGAGGGACCTTTCAATTAGTCCTGTTTTCTCTGGGGCCCGTAGGCGCTATAGTGCCTGTCAGAGGAGGAGTCCTCATTCCCCCTCTCCTCTCTTGTCCTGTCCTCTCTCTCTCTCGTCTCACTGCACGGCAGGAGCAGTGAGCGAAGCCACGCTCGCAAACAGCCAAACTCAATATTGTGTTAGGGACAGAGCCATTCATTATTGAGCAAACAAAGTCCTGTCTGTCTCTAACGCTTTGGGCCAACAATTAAAGGCATCACACTGGCGCGGAGCACTGGAGGGGTACTGCAGGGGGGACCAGGCCTTATGAGAGGGAACGCATCAAATATTGATCAATCTAATTGAGGTTTTAGGCTTGACAAGACGGAGCTCCTGAAGTGTATATATCTTCATAGCAAAGTATAGTCTTTATTTAAAGGGAGGCAGACAGGAAAGCTCAGTCTGGTGTGTAAATGGCATGTTTTGTTTTGCACGGTAATTGCAAGCAATTGCATGTTATGACCCAGAGATGGTAAGAGACAGAGAACAACAGGAGTAGAATTTCCCCAATGCATCTGTAGCTAGTATCTTCATGTCTTATAGTACCTGACACTTTACTGTTGTTATACAAATATAGATGTAGATTCTGAATCATCTCTCTTTTTACACTTAAAACGTGTTATTCTTTATTCATATCATATCAAAATCCATATCTCTCATTATTAGAATATTAATATTACATTTCTCATCTGAGTCCCGACTCCCTGTGTTACGACTGTTTCTTACGTCTTATCAGAGTTACATATTATTTCCCATGAAACTCCGCAAATAAAACTCCATGGCTGTATTTCTGCTGCGTCTGTCTGTCTCTCAGCCCTAGTCCCATGGTGTCTACAGACAGACTGAGAATGGCATCTTTCATTTGGAGAAAAACAAGTTGAAAATATTGATTTCAAAATGACTTGTCTCTCTTCCCTAAAAACCTGCCATGTGGAAACCTGCAGCCTTCAATTAAACTGGGCTTGTAGGTGTGTGTGTTTTCATTTGGGCAACGTGTTCACTTGAAATTATACATTAAAGACTGTGTTTTACTTCAATCAGACTGTGAAAATATACACACAGACCTAAGTGTCTCCTGAAGGGCTTCTCTGCTGGCACACACACACACACACACACACACACACACACACACACACACACACACACACACACACACACACACACACACACACACACACACACACACACACACACACAACACACACACACACACACACACACACACACCACCATAGAGAGAAACAGCAGCAGACAGATGGGTGGTATTTATCGTAGAATTAGAACCATGTTCCCGGCTCCAAACTCCAAATAGGAAAACACTCCGTTCGTTCCCACTTCTGAAGATCATGACACATTTGAAATCCCGTCCTGGAATTCCATCTCGCCCGCCTGCCCGCTCCCGAGACGCTCCAGTCTCATTTCCTCCTGCTTTTATTACCCACGGAGAATCATTTCACACAACGTTTCCCTAAACACTGTGAAATATAGCCAGAGCCAGCCCAGGGCTTGGCAACACTGTGTCTATGGACCGTCTAGCTCTGCTCACTCTCACTGTGTTCTATTTATTTGGAGTTGCAATAAACGTTGCTGTATTTTGATCTTATTGGGTGAAGTATCAATCCCTGTGGTAAAGATGATCCTCTTAATGCCGGGTTGTATTAGGGTCCTGATCCTGGGCTTAGGGGCCGACGGAGCCGTCTTACACACACACACACACAAACACACACACACACACACACACACACACACAGGGACCAGGACACGACACTAGGAACAGAGAGAAAGCTCTTGTTATAGTGTCCCCGAGGCTTTGAAAGTCATCCCTCTAATGCAGACATTACCAAAGCCTTCCCCTACATCCCCTATCATCGTAGCAGAATGACACCGCACGGCTCCAAGACTTAACTCTTACAAAGAGCTTAAATATCGTAGATGTGTAATGCATAATGGAGGTATGTTCTGTACTTTTGGTGCGTCTAGTATTCCCATCGTACACCTAACAGAGTAGCTTGCATGCTGGATTGCTCACACACTCATATCACAGAAATAATGCCACTAGTAAGGGGTTTACATGGATGTTTGGCATGGATAAGGGCAGCAATAAGGTCAATGATTATTGTTGACCATACATTTTCCTCTCATTTATGTTTATGCATGTGTATGTTACAGTTTTTCTCGATTGTTTACACACATTTTCTGAAAGCATGCCTCATATTCTCAGAACTCTACACACAAATCAAAAACACACACACAATGGGCAAAACCCCTCAATTCTCCAGCAAAATGAAACTTTACATTCAAAACAATATTATTTCTTATCAAAATTGTATTTTGTTTTCAAATGACACACACAAACCATCATATGAATAGACATTTATAAGAACCAGTTGAACACTGATGTGCTCAATGTAAAACACTATGATGAATGGAAAACACTTCTTCTCCATTCATCATAATGACTTAGGCCTTTTTTTGGTTCAGTGTTGCCATTACTACAGACAGTACATACATAAGTGTGTTGTAAAATATTTGAGAATATTGTTTTTATACTCAGAACACACAAATACACGGTAACAAATATATTTCATTTTTCCCACAAAAACAATGTACACAGTGTACATCCCATTCCCAACCAACACAAAGTTGCACATACAGTGGTCTACATACAAAACAGAAGAATTTAATGTATACAGTTACAGTAAAAATATATATATATAAAAAAATAATAATATGCTGCATCCTCTCTTCTGTTGCGGTCTGGCCACAGCACCTCATCCACATCACAAGCAATGTTTTCCCTGGCCAAGCAGCGGGGGAAATATCGCCTAGCATGGCGATTCCAGCCATGAAAAGTATCAGCTGCTATATCTCCACATGCGTCTTCCATAGCTTGGAGAAGAGGTATACGCGTTTGGGGATTTCGGTCATACACTTTCCATCTCCAGGCAGAAAAAAATTCCTCAATAGGATTGAGGAATGGAGAATATGGAGGGAGATAAACAACTAAAAAGCGTGAGTGGGCAGTGAACCAGTTACGAACCAGAGCAGCCCTGTGGAAACTTACGTTGTCCCAAATGACAACGTACCTGAGCTGCTCTGGGCCATCTACTCTGGTGGAATGAGTGTGTTGTGTAGGGTGTCCAGGAATGTGATCAGATGGGCGGTGTTGTAGGGGCCAAGGGTAGCATGGTGATGGATGACGCCGTGGTGGGTAATCGCTGCACACATTGTAATGTTCCCTCCGTGCTGGCCAGGGACTTGAACAATGGCACGCTGGCCGATGATATTCCTTCCCCACTTTCGTCTTTTTGTGAGGTTGAATCCACAAAAAGAGAGAATGCATCAATTGTGGGATTGTATAGGACTCACTTGCACATAGTTATATCACAATTCTTTGACTCTTTCTGAATTGCGTTCAAATGGCACCCTGTAGACCTGCTTCATCCTGAGATTATTTCTGCGCAAGACATGGTCCAGTGTTGATAAGCTTACCCTATCAATACTTTATTTTTACAGTCCTACAGAACAGTCCACAGGCAATACTGTACTACTGTACTCATTGAGTACTGTATTGATATGCAGTACTGCAATTTTCTAGTGAGAGTAGATTTCTTACCTATTCTCATTTCGGAATGTCCGGATGATGATGTCCGGATGATGGATGCTACAGTGTACCTGCTCAAATTTGGCTGTACTCTTTGCCCAGCCTCCCTCATTGTTAGACCATGGTTGACCACATGATCAACCAAAGTGGCTCGGATCTCATCAGAGATTACGGTCCTTGGCCTTCTTCGTCCTCGTCCTCGTCCTTGTCCTCCCCGTCCTCCTCCTCTTACTCTCACTCCTCTGGCTCTGCCTCTGTTTCCAATGTTGGCATCCATTGCTCCAAAACAGAAGAGCTCACCTGTTGCCCTTTTATGCTAAAGCTCTGATTGCTAATTGTAAAACTGTGTGACGGGTGTTTGCCCATGTGATGAGTCAGTGTGCATATTTGAATGGCAGTGTGTTCATTGTGAAAACAAGAGATTTTCTGCATGAAAATTGTGCCAAATGCAAAGATTTGTGTGTAGTGTTTTGAAAAAAGTGTGTTGTAGAACTGCAATTTGAGTGTAAAGCCGGAATTGTGCTTGTAGTTTAGCAGAATTGGTTCAGGGGGTTGGTGCATGAGTTACATGTTGTGGTCATCGTGTCTCAAGTACCAGTATTTGTTTGTAAACAATTGAGAAAAACTGTAATGTATGCTTTGTGTGCATGTTTCACCCATGCTCATTCATTCCTGCATTGTTGATTGTGTGTGTGTGTGTGTGTGTGTGTGTGTGTGTGTGTGTGTGTGTGTGTGTGTGTGTGTGTGTGTGTGTGTGTGTGTGTGTGTGTGTGTGTGTGTGTGTGTGTGTGTGTGTGTGTGTGAGTGCGTGCGTGTGTGTGCGTGTCTTTGTGTCTTTGTGTGTGTGTTATAGATGCTGTTGATACAGTGACCGTTTTCTGGAAAAAGGGTTGAACGCTCCCCTAGTGGCATCTCTAGAGAATAACTCAAAAGACATCATGGAGAAAGTAAGTACTTCGTAGTGTAGTGATATGGTCGTCTTCTCATGTTGACAATAGTTTTAGTGGCTAATGCAGTCCTGATGTCTTATTCCAGCACAACTTGAATAGTATTAATACTCCTAAAGTCAATCGGTTGTTGACTCCCATGTGGTTTAATTTCATGCACCACTTAAGAGACATAACATACACAATGTCTGGCAGCCTCCTAGGCTGTGTGACTTACACACTGTCTACAGGCCATGCCAGGGAACACTCTTATAAACACAATGGTGTATTAAATCTTCATGAATGGCCCATGAAGACGGGAGGGAGGACCTAGGAGCTGTAGGAGGGGTCTTAGCCTGTTTATCAGCCTCATCCAGAGACAGCAGAAGACAGGTTCTCAGTCAGAACCTGTGTGTGAGAGGAGAGTGAAGAGCCTCCCATTGAGCATGTCACTGATCTAGCCCCTCAGTAATAAAGGTCTGATATGATGCCGGCAGAGGGAGGGAGGGGTTGAGGATTCTGAGGAACAGCCCAACATTAGGTTTTGGTGGAAATGTTAATGGGGCCTGGGCTGGACACTGGGTGTTCCATCATCTCGACCTGCCCCCCCATCCTCTCCTCTCCATCAGTATTATGAGCGCAAGGAAATTAATAGTCTCTGTGGGCTGACATGCTGATAAGGCTATGATGACTTGTTATCTGCACTCTAGCTTTCATTTGTTTTGATCTTTAAGTGTTCTTTAACAGGGGGCCCATCTTGACGAGGGGAGGGCTTGGCTACTAAATTGATTACCTGTTTTGTGAACGCGGCTGCCCGCCACCCGCAAGATTGTATCAGGAAGCTGTCAGGACCCATTTACTATTTCAATTTCATTGGATTTAGCAAGGAACAGGTTGCGTCCCAAATGGCACCCTATCTCCTATATAGTGCACTACTTTTGACCAGGGCTCATAGGGCTCTGGTTTAAAGTAGTGCACTATATAGGAAATAGGGTGTCATTTGCAATGCAGGCCTCTCCTTGTGAGAGGAGGGGAGGGAAGAGGAGGGAGGTGTGGAGCATTACTGCCTCGATACAATCACATTTGTCAGCATGATCCTTTTTAAGTGCATTTCAATTACAGTCTGATTCTCTGATGTTATTATGCCCCGGCCTCTCTCTCTCTCTCTCTCTCTCTCTCTCTCTCTCTCTCTCTCTCTCTCTCTCTCTCTCTCTCTCTCTCTCTCTCTCTCTCTCTCTCTCTCTCTCCCCTGCAAACTGCTCACCACACACACACACACACACACACACACATTGCTCACCGCTCGCTGGTAGAACAAGCCACGTCTAATGTATACAATTTAATTTCCTTAATTGAGCTAACTCACTTTTCATATCCTAATTTCTGGAATAATCTTTGATTCCTAGCTACTATCCACTGCAGGCAGAGAGCTTTTAATGAAAGGGGGCAGCCCAAAAACATCAAGTATGATTAAATCATCTGCATAACATCTGCATTTATGAGGGTGTTAGCATGCATAGAGCAGGGCTCTTTATCTAGTTTGGGCAATTATCTTCAGTGGCTGTGGAAATAAAATATATTGATATAGATGTGTTTGTGGAGTGGAGTCTCAGCCCCCTGTCCTCTTCTCTACTGGTGACGGTCATGTCATCAGGCTTTGTTTAATAGATAGAAGGACTTTAGCTATTGATACGATGCACTATGGCAGAAGTCTTCTTCTTTAGATAAATGAGGGTTGGTCGGCACTCTTTGTTCTTTGTTTAAGCTGTCTGCATTTATGAGCTATTTGTGAAAGAAGGATCCTCTTCTGGAGGTGTAAGACATCCTGTTTCCCTCTGTGTTGAGGGGAGGGGTAATTGATTTTGCCCCCTTATTCATACACACAAGCGCACGCATGAGCACGCACACATTAACACGCATGGACGCACGCACGCATGCTCACTCAAACATGCACGCACAAACACACACACACATGCAGATGGCTTCCATACCTGCTGGCCTCACACAGTGTCGCTGGCGATCCAGCAGTGAGCCTCCTATCCTCCCAGCCCAGCCCAGCCCAGTCCAGACTGTAAACAGAGAGGGCTGCCTCTCCTCTCCTCTCCTCTCCTCTCCTCTCCTCTCCTCTCCTCTCCTCTCCTCTCCTCTCCTCTCCTCTCCTCTCCTCTCCTCTCCTGTCCTCTCCTCTCCTCTCATTTCCTGTCCTCTCCTCTCCTCTCTCAGAGTCACGGTCACATTAGACCCATTTTTATCAGGAATCACACAATCACACAGCCAGGGTATCAAATGCAAAAATGTTCTCTCTCTCCCCCTCCTTAACCCCCTCTCTCTCCCCCTCCTCCTCGCTGTCATTGCGGTCATCTCTCCGTTAAGAGGGGGTGAGTCAGTAACCTGTCGTTTGGCTCCTCATCGAATAACACACGGTGGCACAGCACGGCTGTCATCACCCTCTGTGTGTGTGTGTATGTGTGTGTGTGTGTGTGCGCAGTGGTGTAAAGTACTTAAGTAAAAATACTTTCAAATACTACTTAAGTAGGTTTTTGGGGGTATCTGTACTTGACTTTACCATTTATATTTTTGACAACTTTTACTTTTACTTCACTACATTCCTACAGAAAATTATGTACATTTTACTCCATACATTTTCCCTGACACCCAAAAGTACTCGTTACATTTTGAATGCTTAGCAGGACAGGAAAATGGTCCAATACATGCACTTATCAAGAGACCATCCCTGGTCATCCCTACTGCCTGTGTTGCGTTCTTCAGATCAAATGACTAGATTATATCCTGGCCGGCTAGCGTTTCTTTCCCCTACATTCTCATGTGCCATATGACTAAGCCTACTGCATGCTGAAAACACATCAGATACAATCAGGAAGCTAGGCTACCGAATTCAACAACATGTACCAGGAGAAATAGAAGAGGTCAAATCTCACTGACTCCTGCTGCTTTGGCGTAGAGGGCGAATTAGTGTAGTGGTGTATGATATATTGATATCCGTTCCACGTTGCTAGTAGCTACGAATGCATGTCATGACAGAGTTGAAGGTACCCTTTAAGAGGTCACTGGTTCGACCAATGGGAGGATGCCCTCACAAGGTCAGCCAATGAGAATGCGTCCTCAGAGGTTAGAGGTCAGGCAGAGGTTGTTTATTTGCTTGTGTGGTCGTAGCGATGCGATGTCATTCATTATGTGTGTGTCTCTGTGGTTGTGGAACAGATGAGTGTCTCTCTGTCTGTAGCTGCATGGGGCCGCGCCCTGCCTGCCTGCGCTAGGCTACACCAGGCTAATTGCTGCAGTGCCATTGTCTTTAAGGCCTCAGCATGTGGCTCCACCGCTAACTGGTGCAGCAACGAGAGGCACATGGATGCACATTGGCAGTGCCCTTCATGTGGCGGCAGTACATTTAGTTTCTGATTACAAGACATCATTTTGTTTTTTCCTTCTCTCAACATTTCTTATTTTTTCATTCTCGCTTTCTCTTTGCTCCTCATGGGTTTGTTGGTTGCTAGTTTTCCACAGGCTGTGCTGTGTTCTAATGTAAAAAGGGAGTGTGGGTTTTCCTTCAGTGGTGCCCACATTCCCCTAACCACGGAACCCTCCCATACAGAACCCTTGTTGCCTCAGCCTCTGTTTTCCCTCATTGTGTGTGACCTCTATTCAGGGTGCGCACATAGCTTACAACCATACACATATACAGTATGGGTTGAATCCCCGAGATTAGAAAGGCGCTGAAAAATACTTGAGGGTAAATATGATTGGTATGTTTAATTAACAAAATGTTATTCAAAGGCTTTCTATTTTTATAGTTAGTGTTTGGATATGTGTGGTTAGGTTAGCATTATTATCTATCCCGTCTGCTCCAATTTGATGGGCCTCAGCTCTATTTTCCCAGCCAAACCTATGAGGACTAGACATTCCTTACTTTAATGTGTAAAATGTTTCTGGCAGCCGCTTGCGTAAAGTCCAGTGCCATCACCCAGCCTCCTCTCTCCTCCTCTCCCTCCTCCCCCTTCTCAGACACAGTTTGGAGAGGGAACTCTTGAATCCTTGACCGCTGTCATTTTGACCTCGACCGACCGAGCGGTGGTGGAGTGCGGTAATCTGACCAGCGCACTCCTCTTCAGACATGAAGCCCCCGGAAGTCCCCTCTGTTGTGCTATTATCAGCTGAGTGTTATTACCCCTCTTTGCACAGGAAAATATGCCTTGATTTCCATTGACCCGGCCCGAATCAATGCTTTTAAAAATCTTAGACACCTTTTACTTAAGAGCAAAGGCATGCATTTTATGTTTTGACATGGTTCTATTGATTTGGACAGGCGGGGAGATGGGGTGGGGGTGGGGCCCGTGTGACCTCTCTTCCTCTCTTCCTCCCATATCGCTCTATCTCTATCTCCCTACCCTCTTTAGCTGCCTCTCTCTCTCTCTCTCTCTCTCGCTCTCTCTCTCTCTCTTCTCGTCTGCCAGTGTCTGGTAACACTGCCATCCTTAATGGCTTTCCAGTGCTCTTCCATCTGCCCTCCCATCCTCTCCTCCCCCCATCCCCCATCTCTCCCTCTCTCAATAGAGCTCTCTTTCTCTCTCTCTCTCTCTCTCTCTCTCTCTCTCTCTCTCTCTCTCTCTCTCTCTCTCTCTCTCTCTGTGCACTTTTTCTTACTAATCAATACTGTGCTCCCCTTCGACACCCCTGTCACTCACATTTGGCCCAGTTGTTAAATTATGGATGAGGCCTCTCACATCACATCTAAAATTTCTATTGTGTTTGTCAATGGCTGATCAATACTTCACCTCCTCTCATCCTCAAAGCTCCCTCTGCTTCTCCTCCTCTTTCATCCTTTGTTTCTTCTACCCACTTTTGTTTGTTTATGATTTTGGTTTCTTCTAATGGAAGGGCTTCTGGGGGCAGCCTGGGCTAAGGGAACGCAGCAATCTGTAGCAGACAAGCAGACAACACACACTGTCATCTTCAAATAAGAGGATACGCCTCTGCTCTCCTCTCTCTCCCCCTGTTCTTATTTATTCCTCCTCTCATCTTTCTCTCTCTCTTTTTTCTCACCAACATGTAGTTAACATGTGTAGACACTGGTTTCAGACAAAATACTGGGGTTTGAAATGTATATGTTGTTGGTTGCTAGGTGTGGATAATGTGGATGATTCCTGTCTGACACAAACACATAGGGTTTCATCCCTGTAGGCAACACTCAGCTCACCTCAGATGGAAACTGTTATCCCTAATAAACACTTGAATATAAGGTGAAATGAAAGACAGAAAGGAAGAATAGAAGAGGAGTGTAAAAAGGTAAACATCCTCTCAGCTGCCAATCCTGTATTTAGTGCTCAGCTCCCTCTGTCACACACACACACACAACACGCACGCTAACACACACCTTCTTCTCTCTCCCTCTTTGAGTCACAGTGGTGTGGGTAATGTAATTGAAGTGGCGTTGGGCTTATGGCAGCCTCAGGCTCAGTTGTGGATTCTGCATGGCCCTGTGCAGCCTGTGATCTAGCCCTGCCTCTCTCTCACGCCAGTCTCACACCAGCCAGCCGGCACCTCCCAGCTGCTGACGAGAGGAACAATGTTGCCCAATAAGTTCAGTCTCTTGTCTCTCCCTCTTTTCCATGACCACTTAACCCCTGACACAGAGCTCTAAGTGAGACTAGGAATGTGTATGCCAGCAGCCTGCCTGCCTGGCCATCCTCAGCTCTGTGCTGAGAGAACATAATCCAGACCTGCTGCTTCTCTCTCTCTGTGCCATTACCTAAAGTAACCAACCAACCACAGTCAGCAGGAAGAGGGTAAATAGCATCTCACCCTATAAGAGAGAGGGGAGTCAGCTCACCCTATAAGAGAGAGGGGAGTCAGCTCACCCTATAAGAGAGAGGGGAGTCAGCTCACCCTATAAGAGAGAGGGGAGTCAGCTCACCCTATAAGAGAGAGGAGAGTCAGCTCACCCTATAAGAGAGAGGGGAGTCAGCTCACCCTATAAGAGAGAGGAGAGTCAGCTCACCCTATAAGAGAGAGGGGAGTCAGCTCACCCTATAAGAGAGAGGAGAGTCAGCTCACCCTATAAGAGAGAGGGGAGTCAGCTCACCCTATAAGAGAGAGGGGAGTCAGCTCACCCTATAAGAGAGAGGGGAGTCAGCTCACCCTATAAGAGAGAGGGGAGTCAGCTCACCCTATAAGAGAGAGGGGAGTCAGCTCACCCTATAAGAGAGAAGGGAGTCAGCTCACCCTATAAGAGAGAGGGGAGTCAGCTCACCCTATAAGAGAGAGGGGAGTCAGCTCACCCTATAAGAGAGAGAGGAGTCAGCTCACCCTAAAAAGAGAGGGAGGAGTCACACATTTTCTACATATTTGTCTATGAAGTATAATGTTTGCTCTACTAGTCTTAAGTGTAGGTGTAATTTGTGCATCTGGATGTTTGTGAATGCTCATCCCCTCTCTAAGTGTCGGTGGTTGAATACACTTTCTAGTAGGGTCCTGTGTGGTGTGTTTAAGTTGTTTGTCTGTGGAGAGTAGTGGCTGGTGATGTGGCTGCTCTGTGTGAGTGTGTGATCTGCTCCCTGTCTGTCTGCACCTCCACAGTCCCACATCAGCCACAGGCCGACCCCTCAACCTTTCCAGGGCCGGGGTGAGAATCTCTTCAGCTCCTCTCAGCTGCCAGGCATGCTCAGCCACACCTTACTGATTTACACCAGAAGCCATGGCTGGAGCCAGGGCCACCGTGGACCCTCTGAAAAACAAACCACTGACAGGCACCAACCACAGGAGTGTGGTGACTCTGTCTCCCCTGATCTGTACCAGGAGCAGGGTCACACCCTCTATGGTATCTACTGGATCCTTACAATGGGGGATTCCTGGTCTAGTTCCTATTCTATTTCCTATTGATCAGAAATCACTTTTTCGTTTTTTTGAGAAGGGCTTTTGAAGTGTCTGATAAGAAATATATGAATGTAGTCAAGCTGAATATTAACAGACTACCTTTAGATTTGTGTCCTAAACAGTTTCGCTTAAATAAAGTCTATGTTTGTTTCTGCAAACACACACTGACATCTAACCAGCACCTCAAGGGATGAACAGAAAGTAAGCACTGAGTTGAGGCGGATTTGATTCATCTGCTGTGATTGTCCTGTTCTTGCTGTACATTTCTTTCTGGTCTGACCTCTTTCATTAGGGGTCACAGCGTCTCTCTTCTTCTCTCTCTCTCTCGCGCTCTCTCTATCCCCTCCCCCCACCCTTTCTCTCTCTCCATCTGCTCTTCCTCTTTAGGGCTGAGTCTTGAGTAAGAAGTGGTGTCATCCTCCACTCCCATCCGTCGGTTGGGATTTGCCTCAGAGCTTCCCGAGACGGCCTGATTTGTGTGACAAACACAAATGCCTTTAAATTCCCTCCGAGCCCCAGCTCCTTACCCGGCTCATACCTTGTAATGAATAATTCACAACCCTCTCGTCTTTCCTTCCTTCTCCCTAGTCCTCTCCCAACGGGAGGAAGGACAGTAGCACACCCCTCGCCTCAGCTGGCACAAAATCCATACGCCACTGACATCTTCACTTCAAATGGCAATTAATAGAACCAGAAGCCGGATCTATTTTCTCTCATAATTGGTCTTAAGGTGACGTGTTAATGATGTCATTATATGGCAAAGTTAATTCAAGTTGTGGGCTGAGTGTGGTTAGGGGAGTTAACGTTTGTAGATTGAAGGTGTCTCTGGGTGCTGTGGACTGGAGCTCTGTACTCCTGACCTAGTACGTGCAGCTAGCTTCTCCACCGGTAATCTCTTTACATTGTTTGTACAAACACACACACACGAGCGCAGACACACATGCATGCGCAAACGCACCCACACACACAAACACACACACAGAGGAAGTGATCACTGTACGCTCTCCTCAATGTTGATCATAGAGATCTATATAAATAACCTCTCTCCAGGAGGACACTTAAGTGTTGCTCTAAGCTGCTTCCTCCTCTACTCAGTCTTTATAAGGCTTCTGCCTCCCTGTCCACTACCACACACCCCAGCTCCAATCCCATGGACTTGAAAGGTGAAACACAGTACAGTATGTGTGACTTTAGAGCAGGTGCATTAGGGTGTATCAGAAGTATCGGCACTAACTACTGGCCTTATCTCTTGTTGTTGTTGTTTGACCCTGGTTACCATGGTGCTGCGTGCATTGCGTACTACGACTCCAGGATGGGATTGTCTTTACGCCACCTCTCTGTCGTGCCGGCGCATTAGCAAGCTCAGCACCTCACGCTGGGGCATGCAAGGGCTGGGCATTTCAGGAAAGCCTGTCCTGTCCACCACTCTGCACCTGTGTGTGTGTGTGTGTGTGGGTGTGTGTGTGTGTGTGTGTGTGTGTGTGTGTGTGTATTTAAGGAGAGCCTGTCCCGTCCTCCACTCCCCTCCCTACCAACTTAACATCCCCACCACCCTGCACCGGCCTGATCCACTACTTAATGGTGAAAAACGAGAGCTGTCATGTCGTAATCGTGTAATAACCGTGCTCGGTGTCGCTTTCCTGCAATTAATGGAGGCGCTGTGACGAGGCTGCATAAATCCTGTCTAAGACTGCCATGGCAGGGGGCATAGCAGGCAGCGCTGTTATACTGGGGGGTGAAGGGGAGGGTGGGGGGGTAGGTGTGTGTGTGTGTTGAAGGGGGTAGAAGCCTGGTGAGGGCTGGGAGGGAGCCACCCCACAAGGCATGCCTTTGTGTGTAGCAGACAGATGAGGTGAGCAGGGCAGGCTGTCACTGAGACAGGACTAATGGCCGAGCCAGCCTGCTCCCACCAAGACCTTAGATTGTTCTAAATCTGTTTGGGTTTGGGCGGTCTGTGACTTAATGAAGTGTTTGGAAAGTTTTGGCGTGTGTGTGTGTGTGTTTGTGTGTGTGTGCGTACACACCATAGCCGTTCACTCAAACGTAGGGACCCTCCTAATGAACATTAGTCCCATTTGACACACACACCGCGTTGTCCCTGTCAGCATCCACCCCCTGCAGACAGCACTGAGGGACAGAATTAGCAGGCAGATTAGATATCCTCCTCAGCTACTTCCTCCTCACACAGTTTATGATCCAGCACCATCACGTAGATGTCAAATCCCACCAAGACCACTGAATACCCTGTTCTCCTTGAGACTGCTCAACAAGACCCCATTTCTCTTTCTTGATCTTTCTTCCCGACACACTCAGTTTACTTACTAAATAGATTGTGTCACAGGCAGTTATTGATGTATAATGCATTCTCCACGAGTGTGCTTTTCCCTTTAATATGGTTGAAATCCCTCTTTAATATTAAGTCATTCATGTAGTTTCTTTGTGACAGAATGAAAGCGTTACAGAGATGATCAAACAGACGCTTGTTTCAGGTCACGTCTCCACTGTTCCTCTGTCACAACCATTCCAGAGAGGGTCGGAGAGGGAATGAGAGCACCACACTACTGACACTATAGGGATTTCTCCCTAAACAACGCCAAATATCTCTCTTCTCTTCTACTCCCCCCCCCGACACCAAATATCTATATTTTTTTCTCTTCTACTCCCCCGATCACTCCTCCAGTATAAATGTGTCAAAACGTAACGCCTATCGCCATATCCCATGACAGCCTTGCCACAGATCCAAAGCCAAAGCCAAAGCCAAAGCCTCCATCACTTCTTCTTGTCACCTGTTATCTTAACCATGTCTAGATTTCGACGGAAGATCAGTGATGTGCTTTTTATAAACGCGAGGAGGGCGTTTTGGGTCGTTGAACGTGCCCTGGCATCCGTTCAGGGCTATTAAAGCAAATGACCCGCTGGTGCTGGAAGAATGTTTAAATGGAATAAAGCGATCATGATCACTGCTACGCTGTAATCTGTGTGACTGATGATTCACGTATAGAGTTTGCTGCTAATGTGGGTTCTGAGAGAGAGGACTAGACTGAGACCAACATCTGCCCCATGAGAGAGAGAGAGAGAGAGAGAGAGAGAGAGAGAGAGAGAGAGAGAGAGAGAGAGAGAGAGAGAGAGAGAGAGAGAGAGAGAGAGAGAGAGAGAGAGAGAGAGAGAGAGAGAGAGAGCAAGAGAGAGAGAGAGAGAGAGAGAGAGAGAGAGAGAGAGAGAGAGAGAGAGAGAGAGAAGAGAGAGAGAGAGAGAGAGAGAGAGAGAGAGAGAGAGAGGAGTGAGGAGTGAGGAGTGAAAGATACCACACACACATCCCAGAAAGGAGCCAGAGGCTGATTCCAGCATGACCATACATTTTGTTTATTGCCAGGTTTCTTCTGACAATATGTAGATTGATGTGTTAGACTGTTGTTAAGGACTGTTGTTATTGAAAGATACTGTTGGCTGTTGAAAGGACACTCTCTCTCAAATGAACGCTTACAGAACTCAACTTAACTTACCGGTTTACTAAAAGATACCATTCCCTGCTAAGCATTTACTAACCTACCCCTATTTCAACAGACATTTGGGGAATTTAAAAAAAGGCTTTATTTCTGCTCCTTCCACTGCAGATTTTCCCAAACGTTTCAACAGTGTGCAGCTATCTATCTTTCCATGATCCTCTACAGCAGAAACAGCTGTGACACCTGCAGCTAGAGTGTTTAGCAGTGTTCTCGGAGCCAGGCTGGAGCTTCCAGTCCAATGTTCCAGCGGTGGTTGAGAAGCAGGGGACTCTGTCAGTCTCTCCCCCCAGGAGGGGACATCTCTCCCTGGGGGAGCTCGGTGGGGTTTCCCCCTGAGAACCAGGCTTCCTCCCCAATCACTGTCACAGCCATATTACACACTTCCCTGGGATCCTACACAAACACACAGTATGGTGTCATGGCTTTGGGCTGATGAGGGAGATGGACATGAAAAGAGCACTCCATCATTGGAATGAGGTCTTCATGTTAGAGATTAGCTGAAAGGTTGTGGTGACATCACAATGTTTTGGTGTCATACTGTATATCTAGAATTGCCATAGCACCAGTGTGTTGGGCCTTTTCATATCACCCTCAGGCCAATATCCCAAACTGCTACATTCAGGGACAACACAGACATCCACTCTAAGGTGTGACACATTCAGCCTTTATGTCAAGAACCAGAAAAGGACATTCAATTGTGTTTTTGTGGGTGATCTTCTTCTTCTCTCTCTCTCTCTCTCTCTCTCTCTCTCTCTCTCTCTCTCTCTCTCTCTCTCTCTCTCTCTCTCTCTCTCTCATTCTCTCTCTCTCTCTCTCTCTCTCTCTCTCTTTCTTTCTTTCTTTCCCTCTCTCCTTCTTAGCATGTTCTTGCAGCTTCTCCTGCTGTCTGTCTCCCCTCGTCACATTTCAGAATATGTTACCCCTGTGATACCGGGGCCAGACTTGAAAGGAAGTCTTAAGGACCTGAGCTTATACACTGTGCCAGATTTTGTTAAATAACCAGGAGATGTTGATGCCAATTCATGGGTAATTGTCCCTTGTGGCACAGTGCTGTTGAAAGTCCTGGAGCAGCCTAAGCTCAAGATCACTGCAAGTGTTAATCTTCTTATGCTTAAGGTTTCAGGTTTTCTTTTGATGTTGCTAAACATGTTGACTCCTATCTCAGCACAGAAGGCAATCCAGACGTAGCTATGAGCAATAAAGCTTTTGTCTGTTTTTTTTTTTTGGTGTCTTCGAAGAATTCCCGTTTTATGCTCTGTTCCTCTTCCCACAGATTCATTATGTGACTAAAATAAAACAACAACTAAAAAACTGATCAGGAAGAGAGAAAAGGGATTGATTCAGCTTTATTCAGGGACTAATTGTTCCTTTCCTTAGTGCATTTGACTCGCCCTTGTTGTGTGTAAAATGGTCTTATTCATAGTTAATGAGTAGACATCTTATTTCCTAGCCTGGGTGCTATAGTACAATACAGACTGTTGTCTTTGAGAGCTGTTCTGTCAAGGTCTCTTTCAGATAAACAGAGAAGACACCTCTACTGGAGGATAAATAACTGAGTGTGTAATTAATTTGCTGGCCCCAAGGGCGTACTGTATACCTTAGAGATTGATCTGATCCTGTCAGTGATAGTGATAGGTTATTTCCACATAGATCCAGAGAACCAGGGAATCTACCCCCAGGGACTCAGGTGGAGAGACCTACCCAGGCAGGGAGCACCCTTCTGGGCATGGAGTTGTAACGTAGCCCCCCTCAGGTGAGGCTTGCTCAGTGATCAATCAGGGCTGCTGTCTGTCCTTCAGTCAGTATACATCCAGGTGTGTGTGTGTGTGTGTGTGTGTGTGTGTGTGTGTGTGTGTGTGTGTGGTGTGTGTGTGTGTGTGTGTGTGTGTGTGTGCGTGCGTGCGTGCGTGCGTGCGTGCGTGCGTGCGTGCGTGCGTGCGTGCGTGCGTGCGTGCGTGCGTGCGTGCGTGCGTGCGTGTGTACAGTCCTATCCGTCAGTCAGTACATCCCCAGGTGCTGTGAGAGAGGTGTAGACCTCTGTGGGATCAGAACTAGCAGCAGATGTGGAACTTCACTGATCTAATACCACACAAACATACAGGTGGGAGAATATTTGAATTGTGTATGTGTGTGGAGGATGGAGGAGGGTGGGTGTGGTGTGTGTGGAGGATGGAGGGGGTGGGGGTGGTGGTGTGTGGAGGATGGAGGGGGGTGGGTGTGGTGTGTGTGGAGGATGGAGGAGGGTGGGTGTGGTGTGTGTGGAGGATGGAGGGGGGTGGGTGTGGTGTGTGTGGAGGATGGAGAGGTGTGGGTGTGGTGTGTGTGGAGGATGGAGGAGGGTGGGTGTGGTGTGTGTGGAGGATGGAGGGGGGTGGGTGTGGTGTGTGTGGAGGATGGAGGGGGTGGGTGTGGTGTTTGTGGAGGATGGAGGGGGTGGGTGTGGTGTTTGTGGAGGATGGAGGGGGTGGGTGTGGTGTTTGTGGATGATGGAGGGGGGTGGGTGTGGTGTGTGTGGAGGATGGAGGGGGTGGGTGTGGTGTTTGTGGAGGATGGAGGGGGGTGGGTGTGGTGTCTGTGGAGGATGGAGGGGGGTGGGTGTGGTGTGTGTGGAGGATGGAGGAGGGTGGGTGTGGTGTTTGTGGAGGATGGAGGGGGTGGGTGTGGTGTGTGTGGAGGATGGAGGGGGTGGGTGTGGTGTTTGTGGATGATGGAGGGGGGTGGGTGTGGTGTGTGTGGAGGATGGAGGGGGTGGGTGTGGTGTTTGTGGAGGATGGAGGGGGGTGGGTGTGGTGTCTGTGGAGGATGGAGGGGGGTGGGTGTGGTGTTTGTGGAGGATGGAGGGGGGTGGGTGTGGTGTTTGTGGAGGATGGAGGGGGTGGGTGTGGTGTGTGTGGAGGATGGAGGGGGTGGGTGTGGTGTGTGTGGAGGATGGAGGGGGTGGGTTTGGTGTGTGTGAAGGATAGAGGGGGGTGGGTATGGTGTGTGTGGAGGATGGAGGATGGAGGGGGTGGGGTGGTGTGTGTGGAGGATGGATGATGGAGGATGGAGGGGGGTGAGTGTGGTGTGTGTGGAGGATGGAGGGGGGTGGGGGTGGTGTGGTCCTCTGTAGCTCAATTGGTAGAGCATGGCGCTTGTAACGCCAGGGTAGTGAGTTCGATCCCCGGGACCACCCATACGTAAAAATGTATGCGCACATGACTGTAAGTCGCTTTGGATAAAAGCGTCTGCTAAATGGCATATTATTATTATTATTGTGTGTGTGGAGGATGGAGGGGGGTGGGTGTGGTGTGTGTGGAGGATGGAGGGGGTGGGTGTGGTGTGTGTGTATACTATAAACCTACTGAATCTGTGTGGTGTTTGCATTGTGTGAGTGTACATGTGTATATCATTTACTACTATATGGCACTCACCAAGACTGACACCCAGTACGTTGAGCGGAATTGTTAAAACACAGACAATTCCTTTCTCCCTTCAGACATAGTATTTCTTTTGTTCTACTCTGAGAGAACAAACTCCCATCGCTTCAGTCTGCCTGAGGGGACTGTTTAAATGAGCGTCCTGGGAGAGTTATGATGGAGTTTAGAACTTAATTGTGTGGGTTTGTTATTGGAAAAAGACAGGTGTGGACTGGAGCATAGGCATGTTGTATCAATTTGGCTTTCTGTCTCTTTATGTATATGAGGTATTGGGTAATAAAAGCTGTGTTTTACTGTAATTCCACTTATGATTTAGTAGATGTGTGTGTGTGTGTGTGTACGTGTGTGTACGTGTGTGTACGTGTACGCCTGTGTGTACGTGTGTGTGTGTGTACGTGTATGTGTGTGTACGTGTGTGTGTGTGTACGTGTACGCGTATGTGTACGTGTGTTTGTGTGGACGTGTACGTGTGTGTACGTGTATGTGTGTGTGTCTGGCTGAACGCTGGGGGTTGTGAACGCTCCCCTACAGCCAGACTAAGTTACAGTGACCCAGAGCGTAGGGGTGAATTGTACTGGTTTGAACCCTAGATTGAGGTCAGTGCCTGGTCAGCACAGGGTAAAAACAGGCTCATACAGACACCAGTGTGTCTATGGGCAGTGGAGGGTGGAGAGGTTAGGGGAGGTTAGATGCTGCCCAGCAGAGCATGGTAACCCTTCAGTCAATCCACAGACCCCTAAGTGAACATTTTCAACAGACTAATTCCTTAAAATAACTCCTTATAAGTAGACAACATCATAATACATTGTACTTTTTGATTAGTGGGGACTTATTTCTTCCTCCAAACTGAGCTGTCCAGGCCTGTTTACAAGGCCCACAGGCCAAACTGAGTCGCCCAGGCCTGTTTACAAGGCCTACAGGCTAGGCTGAGCTGTCCAAGGCCTGTTTACAAGGCCTACAGGCTAGACTGGCATTACTAGCTGCCCCGGGGTCGCACCGAAGCTGGCACTGATAGCTTTAACACAGAGACGGCAAACACATTATCCAGCTAATGACGGAATTACAGCGCTGAGTCACCATGTAGCGACATGTAAGACGGCACAGCGGAGAGAGGGCGGTGATAGATTATCGTCTGAGAAAGAGGCACT